>NC_140070.1:97317454-97875168 GCF_964194135.1 Talpa europaea
CATGTATATATGTACGTAAGACATACAACACAGGCTCAAACAATGTATATAGTACACACATATATGGCCAGGGAGCCACATACTAGATGCAAGTATGACTGTGAATGAGGGAGAAAGGGAAGGAAGTTTGGATGAAAGCATCCTTGACTATGAAATAGCCTAGCCAAGGTACACTAGAGAGTTCTAGAGCCAAGGTTGATCTTCGGAGGCATCTGTACTTCTAGGAAGGGTTCTGTTAACATATATGACAGCTTAGTTGGAAGTGGTTGGAAGAGGTTGGAAGTGGGTCTGGTTAAGAATGGTTTCAGGGCAACCACAGAAATAGACTTTAGAACACAGTAGCTGGACCCTGGTCATTTACATGTCTACAGTTGTAGACCTGTGAGGCACATCTCAAGGTCACCAACAAGCAGGGAATTTTCTAAAAAAACAACCATTGTTTGTTTGGGGGGTTGTTACACATTGAAAAGTTGCTCCAGGAATTTAAAGAGAACAAGTATGGTAACTGACATAGTAATCGCAAAGTGGGCTAGGTCTCTGAGAGCATAATATCATCATAACTGATGAAAATGCTGCTGTCTGACAAAATTTACTTTACAAAATTATAAAGAGAAGGAGAAAAACAATGTAAAATAACAGTTCTAAATACATGCAAATCAAGTATCAGTAATTGGACAATCATATTTTTGAAGAAGAAATGTGATATTATTAAAAGAAGCAATTGAACGTCATCTTGACTAATAAAAAATGATATTTTGTGACATAAAATACACAATACAAAATTACAAAAATATTGTGTTGAGCATGTAGAGAAAGTGGAAATACTAAGAAAATCTATACATGGACTAAAAATAGATGCATTATATTTTGACTTACAAAAGCATAGCAATTTAAGGGGAAAAACAGAACTAGAAAGACATAAAAGAAAAAGAAAGAATCTTTGAGTTAAAACTGGAAAACTTGAGAAAAAATAAATTCTAGTAATATGGAAACTATACTAAGAAACCACTGAAGCACATTTTCATTGAAATAAAAGTCATCTCAATTTAGGATCCAGAAAGTACTTGAATCTCTATATTAAATTTTCCTCAAATAATACTTTTTATATATAGTTTTTATGTCTTTAGTGTTTTTATATACATATTTAAAATCTCAGTGATTTAAATCTCATTTTCAAAAAATAGAGAGCGAATATACGAAGCTCTATTTTTCTTTTTTTTTTAAGATTTATTTATGCATACAAGAACTGGGGTACAGGCCAGAGGTGTGGGAGGTAAGAGGATTCACCAGAGACAGAGCGGGCAACAGAACAGGCAGATTGACTGAAACACACTGCTGAGGGGAGCAGCAGGCGAGCCAGGAGAGGTATGCTGTGCCATGTGGGCAGTTCCCTGGCCAGGGATAAAACTCATGCTGCAGTGGCTGCAGATAGCTTCATAGGTTGTGTCTTAACCCCTTGCACCACCAAGGAGACCTCTGAAGCTCCATTTTTCTCGGCTAATTTTAACTAAACTAATTTTTTTCTTGGTAGAGGAACAGGGAGGAGTAAACTCTAAGCCAGTGAATGATGTCCTGAGCAGATTCCACTCCTATCTCCATGCTGATAGGACCTCAGCTGCTGAGGATTGTAATTCCCAGAATGCCATGAACCTGAGTTTCTGACTAGGGGGCCAGTGGTAAGTAGGGGTAGAAATAAGTAGCCATGTTTGGCTTAAAACTGACTGTTCTGATCTGTTTCTTTCCTGAGTTGTTTGCACTGTGTGTCTCAGTTCAGAGGCCTTGCAGGATAGAATGGTTGTGTTGGTCAATAATCATTTCTCTCTCTGTGTTCTCCTCCTTCTCATTCCCCTTGTAAATAAGCCTTCTTAAAAATATTTTTTTCTCTCTATGTATGCTTTTGGGTCTTTGTAGGGTAAAGAAAATATCAGGCTTTTCTGCCCTTCCGCCATAGATAGATGATGGATCCTTGTCCTGAATGCATGCCTGATGGCGGGCACCTGGAATAGGGTGTGGGCATAGGTAGATGGGATTCAGCTGAGCTAAGACTGTGCTTTTAAGGGCGGCGTCATGGGGATGCCAGCAGCAGCAGCAGCCGAAGCAGAAGCCGAAAGAGAAGCTGAGAAGCAGCAGAACAAACTCCAGAGAGCTCAGATAGAGTGAAGACTTGCTGGGGGCTGGGAGGCCTGCCCCACCCAGCACCCACCCAGCACCCCTGCCTGGTGAACCCCAATAAAAGACCTGCAAAAAACCCACTAAGGACTCTGACTCCTCCTTTACCCAGTCTGCATGGGATCAGAAAACCTGCTCTGTGTCCTGTCCTGCCTCTTACAGTCTTGTTCCAAATTCTGAGGTGCATGAGTGAGGACTCACAACTTGGGTTGCTTTTATTACCCCTGGGATTGCCCTGTATCATTCTGAAGGTGGGAAAAATATCTTACTATAGAGATATGAAATATTTCTAATAGCCGCACAATTCCATAGCCAGAAAGATCATAATGAAGAAAAACAGAAGACTGAGAGCAACTCAAACAGTAATAGGTAGTGAGAATATTAAAATTAATTTAATTAGCTGATTTACCATGAAAATCTTAAGAAAAAGTCAGTTTCAAAATAAGTTTACAATTTCCAAAATATAACAACCAAGGGAGAATGTGAAAAGAAGTGGTAAACTCTGTCTTTTTTAAGAAAGTTGCTAAAAAGTTACTAGATTTGCAACCAGAGATCCCGCCCACCCTTGGTGCTCTGGGACTTCACCCCAGAAACTGCTTGTGGGCAGTGCGAGTGTCACAGTGGGTAGTGGGCATTTTACCACCCACCATCAGTGGTCCCACTGGGGCTCAGACTGCAGGTAGAGGCCACAAGTGTTGATGGGCAGTAGTAGTTCCCCTACCATGCCACACACGGCATGCAGCCCCTGGTTCAGGGCTGTAGGAAGGAGCTTATGGGGCTCCATTGGGCCAGCACCAGCCCCAACAGTGTGCCTCTCTCCAGCTGCAGGCAGTAGAGTGGCCCGTGGATCTGTTGCCTGGAATTTAGAATGGATAGCTCAGCTGCAAGCTATGAGCTGATTGGTAAATGGTCCAATCAGCCATAGAGTTGAAAATCATCCAATCAGACTTGTAGGTGGGGAACCCAGAAAGAGGATGTAAGGCAGGGCAGGTGCCAGCTTGGACCCTCAGACTCACTCGTTTGATTCCTGGCTTGGTAAGAATGACTGACTCTGACAGATGGACACTCTTGGGTTCTCAGATTCTGTCTGCCAAAAAGAGAATAAAGACTCTGTTCCATATCTCAGAAGAAGAAAGGAGAAAGAAGACTGCAGTTGACCTATGATGAAACTAGAAAAGCCGAAAAGCTTTGCAGAAGCGGAACAGCTTTGCAAAGGGTGGGGCCACTGCCCTCAGGCCTTGCTGCTGACACTGCTTGAAAGGAGCACCAAAGGCCTCAGGCTTGGTGTTTCAAAGAGTATTCTATTGTTGGTGTGGGTCAACAACTCCGGAATAGCTGTAATGCTCCTTTCAAAATCTAGTGATCAGTGGAGACAAGCACTATTGGCTGGGCCCCACCTGTGACCACCTCCAGTGAGGTGAGTTGGATCCCGGCCCACTGCTGGCTGGTGCATCATGAGTTCCTGGTCCTTGTTAATGGGAAAGGCCATCTTGGATGAGCAGCCTATTATTTGGGATGCCTGAACACTTCTGGGGTAAGATAGCTGGGCACTTGGGGCCTTATCTCTTTGCTTCCCCCACTTGTTAAATGAACCCCAGTATTGTTAGTTCCTGAGCCTGAGTGGTCTTGCAGTTTTGCATGTGGATAAGATGCCACACAGTGACCTGTCTTCTACCTGGCTACTGTCCTTTGGATGGCTATAGCCCACCTTAGTCCCTCTATAACAGTTTTAGATTCATAATACATTTGAACATATAAACTAAACAATTACAGCAACTATATTAATCCTTGCTAAAAATTGAGGACAAAGTGGCCAGAGGATGAGACGATTCACCAGAGACAGAGCAGGGAGCAGAACAGGCAGATGGACCGAAGGCACTGCTAAGGGTAGCAGTGGGCAAGGCAGGAGAGGTCTGCCTCCTGCTGGGAGTCGAACCAGCACTGCAGAGGCTTCGTGCAGCTTCACAGCACTGCGTTCAACCCCTGCTTTCAACCCGCTGCACCACTGGGGAGGGCAAATGCCAACTGATTTAATCTCCGTAACAGCCCTATGAGGTAGGTTCAAGCGTTCTCCCAGGAGTACAGGTGAGGGAAGTTTAAGCAATTTTAAGTAAGGTATTTTAAGTAATATAGTTAATATGACAGAGCTAGGATTTGAACTGTGCAGTATATTCTTTAACTACTAGGCTATACTGCTGTCCCACTTTGGTGGTGGTGTATCTGTAGGGTTAAGCTAAGCAAGTCTTTCAGTATGTAACTATTTTTTAAAATTAAAATATTAAAGTGCTATTGTTAGGGGGAAGTGATGTCCTGAGTTAATCCCATACAGGCTTTGTGGACTCCACCCCCACTCCAGACTAAAGCCATCAAGACTCTGGGAAAGACAAATCCCATCACCACCAAGGGAGGGTGGCTGGGACCTGAGGGTGGAGTTGGGCAGCCAGGTTGGATATAAAAAACCAAACACGTGGGCCTTGGGCTCTCTGGCTCGTGATCGCTTGCCTCCTGGCTTCACCGCTCCTGGCTGGCGGCCAGCTCTCAGAGCGCCATTTTGGGATTCCTAATCGGCGGATCGGGTAGGACTCATTTAAAACTTTGTCTCCCACTTTTCTCCCAGAGCTGTACATTTCCTCATTTCCCCTTCCCTTTGTAAAAAAAACCTTTTATTAACCTTTCACGTGTGCCTGCAGTAGAGCATTGATAAGTCCTTTTAAGCGCGCGGGTGAGGACCCACAGTCAGGCACCCCGTTTTGTATCGGGGTTGCTCTACAACACTTTCTATAATCTATGTGCTTTGCCTTGCATTAACTCATTAAATCTTCAGAAACACCCAATGAAAGTGCTATTATTTCCCCTGTTTTACAAATGAGAAAAGTCCAGTCCAAAAAATGAATTACTTATCTGAGATCACAAATAAGTAATGCTGGAATGTTCACTCAGGCAGTCTGGTCCCAGGACCGGCTTCTTTAATCTATGTGCTATATTATTTCTTTGATTATAAAATGTACATGTTCATTATAGAAAAAACAGTGTTACAGAAGAAATTGCCATTAGCTTCTTGGGGGAATATTCTGGAGTTTGGTGATTTAACTGGAAAAAAACACAACAGACTATAATATTTAAGGAGGGGGGGATGTCCTGTTTTTCTCAAATAGCATTTTGTTCTATTGAGAGAACTACCAGGTTGAGTACTGGTGGTAATCTTATGGTTATGTAGATTGAAAATTGAGCAATCCACATAATACATACACTGGCTGGTGAATGTGTGCTAAATATGTTGAATTTGAAGGCATTACAGGAAATCAATATTCAACTGTTCTAGATTGTAATGGGGGAAAACTCAGAATTTAAAACCAAGACTGTTTTTTATAAGCTGTCATTGCAATAAGAGAGAGTTCACAGCTGAAGGCTGGTTCACATTCTGATTCCTTAAAATGAGTAAGATTGCATGATTTATTTTATACAAAACTACATCTTGAGAATTTCTTGAGAATTGCTTTGTAACAGGGAGAGATGCGCTTGTGAAACATGCAGGTGGGGCATAGGAAACCAGTGACACTTCAGGGAAGGGGAAAGGACTTTGCTACGGTGAACCAACTTTGAAAGTTTTTTGAAAATTGTACTGATATACATTCAAAAGAGTGTTATGTTATATAACCACATATAAATGAAAAATAGCTTGTTTTCCTAGAGGAGCTACAATAGAGTCCCTGGAAAAGTTTTTTTTTTTTAAAGATGTATTTATTTATGCATACAAAAACTGGGGTACTGGCCAGAGGTATTGGGGGGGGTGAGAGGATTCACCAGAGATAGGATGGGAAACAAAACAGGCAGATGACTGAAATACACTGCTGAGGGGAACAGCGGGCAAGTCAGGAGAGGTCTGCTGTACCACGTGAGTATCTCCCTGCCCGGGGATTGAACTCGTGGTGCAGTGGCTGCAGACAGCTTCATAGGTTTCCTCTTAACCACTTGTGCCACCAGGGAACCCCCTGGAAATGATATTAAAAAGCTTTTTTTAATCTGTGATTTGAAATTTTCAAACGTGGGACATGAAGTTCGATGATCATGGGAAGTCTGATTTCCTCATCAGTAGATGTTTGAAGATTTGGATCTATGACGCAGCAAGAGAGTCAGAGATAAAGATGCAGACTGGGGAATTATAATCATAGATTTGATGTAATATTAAAACATATCAGTTGATAAACTGATCCTGTAAAGAGAGATGATTAATGGTTCTCAGTTTTACCTGCTATTAGGATAATTTGGAGAGCTTTTGAAATCTACCTAGGCAGTCTGAACCCCAGAGATTCTACTTTAATTGGTTTTAAGTACTAGACATCACCTTTTTAATACTCTCCAGGTGGTCATAAGCTGTAGTCAGGGTTGAAAACCTTATTACAGGTAGAGGTGAACTGAAAATGGAGTCTAAGAAATTCCAATGATGTAGGTTGGGTTAAGCAGAATTTTTGCCCCCAGGCTGATCTTCACCCCCTGGAGTTATTGTTGTGAATTTCTAATTTAGCAAAAAGGGACTTTGAGGATATCATTAAGGTTACTAGCCAGCTGACCTTGGAAGCTTATTCAAATTATCCAAGTATACCTAATTTAGTCAAATGCACCCTTAAAAAACAGAGGGCATTCTTTTCTGGTAGAAGGGGAAGTCAGATATTCTAAACCAAAAGAGGATTAGAAATGGCCTCTTTGGCTTCAAGATGAGGAGGACTTAGTGTCAAGGAAACTGGAAATTGAATCTCTGCTGCTGCAAGGAACTGTATTCTGTCAACAACTTGAGGGAATTGGGAAGCGGAATCTTTCTTATAGCCTTGAGATAAGAGTCAGGCTGACACATGGATCCTGCCTTGTGAGGTCCTGAGCAGAGAAGTGAGCTGAGTTGAGCCTAGACCTCTGACCCATGCATTGTGAGGTAGTACTTGGGTATTATTTCAAGCTGCTCAGTTTGGGGTAATTTGTATTACAGCAATAGAAAACTAGCATACTAGTTTAATACTAATACACTAGTTTATACTAATAGAATAGAAGACCCTGGCATCACAAAAGCCTACACAGATGAGAAAGATCTACTTGCTCATTAAGAAGTGGTTGACTTTTGCAAATACATTTCTTTCTCTTAAAGTATAAGGTTCACTTATGGCCAGGGCAACTTTTAGTAACCTCCATGGTTTATATAGCTTGGATTTGAGGTACAATCCCCAGTAGACTACTTAATATTGTAACAGGGTGGTCCCCAGGAAAGGGGGAGGTTCCCTGCCCCACCCAAGGGAGGGTGGAGCTGAGCAGGAAGAGGAGAAGCTGCAGAAGAGACTGAGGAAGGAAGCAGGATGGAGCCAGGAGACCTGGAGGAGGCGCATGGAGCCTAGAGACATGTGAAGAAACTGCACTTGTCTTTTGGTCGTGGACTGGGTGACACAGATGTGGGTGAGACCCGTGGGGAGGTGACCATGGCAGCTTTTATCTTGATGTTGATTTTGCTCTTTTCCTTCCGGGCTTGTCCGGTTGTTTGTGACCCTTTTCTGTGGGTCCCCACTGGAAGATGCTTTAGACTTGTAGCAGGCTTTGGGGCCTTGTTCTGGGCCGATCCCATTTGGATGGAGTTTTACCCACGAGGGGATGGGTAACTTTGGGTGCTTCATTTAGAAACTAGACTCTTTGCCTTACCTGTATCGTTTCCTAGTTTTATTAAAGTTTCTTCCCATTAAAGTCTCCTATGTTTTGTGTTGATGCGGCGGATGGCAGAACCCATTTAGAATAGGCAGGTTTGCGGGGTTTGGGCTGCCCCTCTCCCCATCCTATAACAATATGAATTCCTTTATGTAAATAGTTGGGTAGTGGTCATTCCCCAAAATTGTCTTGGCTATTGCAATATGGCTATTGCAATAATTATTACTTAATTATGGCGCTGTTGCTATGCAGCTAGGATTCAGAGGTATGATTGGGAACTGAATCCAGTGATAGCAAGGAAATATGAATAAAGATAGAAGCCAATCTTCTTTTTATTTTTTAATTTATTACATCATTGTTAATTTTGGTACAGTATTTGATTTCTCCCAATGCCAGTGGGAGCATAGCCCTGGGGCAGAGAAGAATGGACAAATAAATGTCTGCCTGTGGTGAGTCAGGGGTTTCTCCACCTTCTGCCCAGGGTGATAGTGGTATTCTGGAGGCTCAGAGGGGTGACAAAGGAGACAGTCGTTCTTAGAAGTGGCTGTAACAGGGTTGGCATTTAGGAGTGTAGTTGGGAAGGCCAGTGGGGAATTGAATGTATCTTTGGTGCTAGTAACATAGGCTAATGGCCAAGGGAGGCAGAATTGTCAGAGAAGGAAGCAGCCATGGAGAAGAGGCCAGAGTGTGAAGTTGCTTGTTTTATACCCACTAATGGTGAATTTAGCAGTGATAGTTTTTCAGGAACTATTTGAATCTCTCTAGGGGGCACGGGAAAGGCACTTTCATGGGTGATGTTCATGAAGACCTGAAACAAAAAGCGGTTTTTGGTTATGTCATTACCACACACATTAATTAAAACAAAAAAATCATTTCAGATAAATGGAACTTAAGGCAGCATCTGTTATTTAGTGATAATTTTTTGTAAGTCCCACTCTAATGTTTGTTTGATCCTATCTCTTGTAGTTTGTTATTAAGTACACTTGCTTCCTTTATATACTTAGGATAAAGGTTTCCTTGGTCAGACATTGCAAAAATAGGTGATTCTTTCCATTCCCCATCTCTTTCAGAGGCCAAGTTAGCATGTGGTGTTTCTAGCTCTTTTATCTTAAAATTGTAGTTCATTTTTAAAAAAGATTTTTTTTATTTATGCATACAAGAGCTGGAGTGTAGGCCAGCTGTACAGGGTGGGGGAGGGGATAGCAGCAGTGGAGGGGACTGTGGCAGGGAGAGGGGTGGGTGGGTGAGAGGATTCACCAAAGACAGAGTGGGGAGCAGAACAGGCAGATTTAATGAAATACATTGCTGAGTGGAGCAGCAAGCAAGACAGGAGAGGTCTGCTGTGCCATGTGGGTTAGCTCCTGGATAGAACTTGTGCTGCAGTGGCTGCTGATAGCTTCATAGTGCTGAGAGACCCTAATTGTAATTCATTTTATGTAACATTTCATCATTATTCCCTTGCTCAAAACTTAATTACATCATTGACACAAAAATTTATGCTCCTTTTTAAACGTATTTCTAGAATATGAGCAGGGAAGAATATCCTTTATGTGAAGACTTCTCTATTTACTACTACTTCTTGTGTCTTGGTGTGTATCCCAGTAGCTTGCTTAAATATTTATCTCTTGAATCTGAATCTCCCCTGTCATTGATTTAATCCCAGTCTGCATTATTTTCTGCTGGGGTGATAGATTCTCCACCTCTGCCTCTGCCCAAATTTATAAACTATATTACACTATAATAGATATGACTTTTTATTATTTACTTATTTTTTAAAGATTTATTTATTTATGCATATAAGAACTGGGGTGCAGACCAGAGGTTTGGGGGGGAGGTGAGAGGATTCACCAGAGACAGAGTGGGGAGTAGGACAGGCAGACTGACTGAAATACACTACTGAGGGCAGCAGCAGGCAAGGCAGGAGAGGTCTGCTGCACCATGTGGGTTGCTCCCTGGCTGGCAGGGTATCAACCTTGTGCTGCAGAGGCTGAGGATAGCTTCCTAGTGGTGTGCTTAACCCCTTGCGCCACCAGGGAGGCCCTAGGTATGACTTTTTAAATACACAATTTCTATTTATGTTATTTTGCTTCTTTTAGTGGAATAACATTGTTATTAGATAATGTCCATATGTGGCAAGGTGGAGAACCAAGCTTTAGTGATCTTTGCCTATCTGGCAGCCTCAACTTTTTGCCCCTTCTGAATAAATTCTGTGTTTAAGCAATACCAAACTACTTGCAATTCCTGATCTCTGTGCTTTTATATAAGCTGTTCCCCACCTTGCCATTCAGGTCCTTATCTCTGAGCTTTAGCCATAAACATTTCTCTGTTACAGTGTTTAGACACATGGGCAGCTACAAATAATGCAATGTATCTTTAAGCAGTGAACTTCTGAAAGGCTGGAATTACATCTAGTTATCTTTGTTTATTAAATGAACCATTCAATCTGTAGCTGGAATTAATGGTGATTTGGTGGATGTCTCCTGTTCATGTTCTTTCTTCTTTTAAAATTGCATGTTCACTTTGATACTAAAGGTATGGTCCATGGGCCATTCTTAGGTATGAGCATCACCAAGGTATGAACATCACCCAGGATCTTCTTATTTTTTGGGGGGGATGTGTGTGTATAATATTATAAATGTAACATCAGGTAGCCACCACACTCAGATACAGAACATACAGCATAGTTTCATTATTCCCCAAATTCCCTTTGTAGTCACACCCTCCCACTCCCAATACTTGACAGCCACTGATCTGTTATTCCCCAGTTGCTTAGAAATGCAGAATCTCAGGCACCAGCCTTAGTGAATCAGGCTCTGCAGTTTAACAAGATGCCTAAGTGGTTCATATTTACAGTACAGTTTGAGAAATATTGATCTAGGAGATATTTCATCAAATATTATCAGGACACACAGTACTCCTTGCGAGCGTCTCACTTACATATTTTGATGTATACATGTTTGGGGTATACAACTTTAAGAATTGGTAAGGTTTTCCCTACCAGCCAAGAAAACCCTTGCCTTGCACGAAAAGGTCAGTTTCTTGAAGAAACCCTCATAACTTTGCTAATAAAATGCATGTACCTGAATCAAGGTACTATTCATATGGCAGATTCTAGAGTGAGCTAAAAGCAGCCACCCTCCAACTGGAAGTTCACCTCACCCATCATAGTACTGACCTTTCCCATGGACAGTTCTGGCATTTGCTTTGGCCTCTCCGTCTTCCCCAGATGAAATTATCTGCTTTTTGGGTTATCTATTCTTCTCTACAAGGATGCTTATCTTGGGTTGCTTCTTTCTGCAACTTTCATTATCTTTGAATGGTAATTTCCCATTTTCTTCTCTTACATTTATTCTTTTCAATTATCGTCATCCATCACTGTCCGTAACAGAATCCAATCCTAGTTTTACTCACTTCTTGTCTCAGAATAAGAATGTTTATGAGATATCAACAATTTCATCGTCCTTTGTTTACTCTCAGCTGTCCCTCAGCCTTGAATCATGTGTAGCATCTTTGTGTATCTTCCCATCCTTCCTATATACTCTCATTTATGCATTATTAAATATTTATGTCTGGGCATCAGTATATTTTCTGGAGATGTGCTCATCTACCTTGAGCAGTGTTGCCCCTTGCTTTGAGGACTTGATTTTCTCTAAAATTTGGCATCTAAGCTCCTGCTTTTTTGGCTTGCCTGTCTTTTTTTTTTTTAAAGATTTTTTTGGTAACGATTTATTTATTTATACAAACACTGGGTACAGTCAGAAGCGCGGGAGGGTGAGAGATTTCACCAGAGTCAGAGCGGAGAGCAGAGCAGGCAGAAGGAGCGAGGTATACTGCTGAGGGGAGCAGCGAGTGGCAGGAGAGGTCTGCGTGCCATGTGGGACCCTTACCTGGTGGCCGGGGATAGAACCGGTGCTGCAGAGGCTGCAGGCAGCTTTGCAGCCCAGCGTTCAACCGCTGCGCCACTGGGGAGGCCCAGGCTTGCCTGTCTTATGCTTAAAATATTCCACAGGTTTTTCTTGAATAGCATCATCTCCAATTCATTTTTTATAGCAACTACTTGCATTGTTCTACATTACTTCTACAAATTAATAACTGACAACATCCTTCCTTTAAAAATATCCTCTCCTTGCTACACCTTTCAACACAGGCCCAGCCATTTTGTTTGCTCTTATGGCCATAACTTTCATCTAGCATGTCAGGGGACGTGTCCTGTTTGCAGAGCTAGCCAGTCAGTCACAAAGGACTTGGTCTCCTCAGGTCCATTCCTTAAAACTTCATGGTTCAACAACACAATGTGGTAAAGCAATGTAAAAGGCAGGCTGGGGGAAAAACAGGAAATTATACTCTCAGAGGAAATTGCAGTAATAAAGTGAGAAACGAAAAGAAACAACTGACCAGTAAGTCATAAAATTCTAATCATGCAGAAGGGATAAAATGAACCTCTATTCACTGGCTGGAAAAGTTTTGTATTATTCTCTTCATCCTTATTCACACTTAGATGCTTACCTTTGTGGCATGATAGTCATCTGGTCATTTTACAGTTGCAATAACTAAGACAGAGATATTTAGTGATACATATAAGGTTTCACTGTAATGGCTGGCAGAGCCAGGTCTAGGATGTGGATTTTAAAGCAGGTTCCTAAAGCAGGACATTTCCCCTAATAGTTTAGGGCATTCATGAAATAAATTTATTAAAGGGTCAACAAGTCGCCAGGTCCTTTTCTATTCACATTTCAATGTAGTAAATCTTCCCAACAAAGTCATAAAGTCCATTTTCCAATTTACAAATGAGAAATCTCAGAGTGTGGGAGGCAAATATGAGGTTTTTCATTGTGAAAGTGCTTGCCTTTACCCCAGAAGGTAAGCTCACAGACAGGAAATGGTGTTCCCAAGTGAGCAATAGTGTTCTAGGTTGCTGAGAAGAGCAGAAAGATGAAAACACTATTACTCGAGAAGAACATGGCCCTGTGCTATAGCAACTGGGAAATGATGAGCAGACATACCTATTTAAGAGTTTCCATATGTAGGAGGTGTCTTCCCATTTGGCCAGTAACTGAAAAAATTTGTAGTAACTGAAAGAATTTGATTAGTTTTGATAATTAAGGCAGAGGTAATTCCAAATGGAGGGCACATACCCTAGGAAATAGGTAAGTTAGTTTCCTGCAGTTTGAGAAAAATATTATTTAAAAGTATTTTCTAATGAAGTATAAGATATATTGATAAGTGATTATGTCATGTGTATAACTTAGCGAATTTTCACAAACGGAATGCATCTGTGTTTCCAGCATCAAGATCAAGAAATTAAACATTGGTGGCATCCTGGAAGTCACTTGTGATTCTGTATTATCAATATTCCCCTAAAAGTAATCACTAGCCTGACTCCTATATGCTATATATTAGTTTTACCTATTTCTTAATTTTTTAAAGTCATATAGTATGTACGCTTTTGTGTCTAGCTTACTTTACTCAAATTAAAGTCTATATGTTTGTTATATAATTACATTTTTCCTCTTGGTTAATTTTTATTTTTGTTTAATGTATATAATTGTTCTGATGTGGATCCATATGGCCTATAAATAAGCATAAAACTTACTGGGATTGTGTGCTCAAAAACTTAGACTCCCTGGCTAACCACTTACAAGAATGTCCTGAAATTCACCCTGGGTGGACTCATTAACTTTGCTCAGAGAGAACTATTAATAATTAGACTAGCTGGATAGTTTGATCTTAGATATTTCTTTCATTAGATATATATTTTTTGGGTAAACTCATGATTATTTCACAAGAATTAAGAGTCTAAAGGAGGCACAATTAAATGATGTAGAAGGCGGACTGGATGAAGGATCACTAAATTTTCAGTAAGTTAGAAAAATCCCATTAAGAGTTTTACTAGATAAACTTTGAGTCTGCAACTACTTTGCAATCTCTACAGTTTTATCAGGTTTCTCATTGCAAATATCAGATCTTCTCAATGCCTGTCCTTTACTGTTTCAGGTTTAAGGCAGCATGGCATATATGGCTCTTATCAGTCAAAAGGGGGCAGCATTCACCCTTTTTCTAAAGACCAGAACCTCTTGGTCACATCTTTCTAGGAAAAGAATAGTTTCATCAGATAGCATTTTAGAACGTATATATCTTTTAAGCGCCCTGTTTTAATTGTTTATAGAGATAGTAACAGATTTTCAACTTCATGTCATTGAAACCAATATATGACACATTATAAAGTTGGGCTGTCTCTGTGCCCAGAGTTCCCCTATTTCTGCCTTTGTCCCTTGATTGGGTGTGGCAGTCTTGCTCAGACTCAGACTGCTAAAGGGCGGTGGCTGGAATGAACAAAAGGACCTCTACTTTTAGCCTGAGGAGGATTACCAGGGGATGCCTGGGGAGAAAGAGAAATGCTGTGTGCCTCCATTATTGTTTTAATTTCTAAATGCTATTTTTTCTCTTCTGAATTTTTTCCCTTTAAAAAATTTCTGTTATAAGCGTAAAGATTGCATTAAAGGTAAATAAGATATATACAATCTAAGGATATATGACTGCATTCTATCTTAGGGGCATTCTTTATTAACCAAGTAACCTTTAGAGTTTAATACACAGTTGCTTGCAGTTCTTTTCTTGCTGATGCTGTAGCAGAGGGTGTGGTGGTAGAAACAGCAGTTTAATGCTGAAGCTGTCAGACTTTTTATCTCTATGACCTCTAACTAACAGAGCACCAGATGACTGACTGACTGGTTTGTTTGTCCAAATACTGATTTTAATGACTGACTTATATCATCTCTATGTTCTACTTGATTGGTTTTGGAAAAATCAATGTTGATGGTCAAAATTCTAAATTAATTATCTTTTTGTAGATTTAATCATATTGCACACAGCCCTAAACAGTCTTGTGAATTGTATTTTTCTTAAAATTTAAAGAGTAGACTTTAGCCAAATATTTCTGAATGATAGAGGAGAGTTGACCCATTCCATAATTAGCTTTTGTAAATACCAAGTCAAAGGTCAAAGCAAAGGTCATCTGATTTCTTTCTTTTGTGAAGAAAACAAGGGTTTTAGTCACTATGACTGATTTCAGAGTAGTAACTAAAGATGAGGTCATTGCTTCCTTCCTAAGCAGAGATTACAAATGGAATGAATTTGAAGAGTTATAGATATAATTACATTAATATTAATATCAAATAACAGCTGATAATTTTCATAACACAAACACCTGTAATCCTTACACTTGATTTTTTTTGAAGTGTTTTGCACCATCAGATAGAACTGCTGGGAGAACTGCTCTTGAGAGGATCCCTGATGATGTCATTTTATTGTGTTCCGCCATTTCTGAACAGTGACATGCCACACAGTTATCATGACATATTCAGAGCAAAACAAGTAGTTGAATACATTCAAGAATTTCACAGGGGGACAAAAAGAATCCCTCCACCATTTACTCTATTAGCAGTCTCTTACCTGTATTATCATACAGTGAAGGGCATCCAAAGTCTAAAACCCAGGAGATAAATAAGGCAAACATTTCTACTTGAAATAAAACAACTTGAAGTTGAGACAATGCCTTTTAAACCAAATCATGAATTTAAATGTGTGTATTAAGATGAATTAGAGGAGATATGAAGAAAAAGTTGGGTGACCAGCTATGCTGGATTGACAGAGACTGAGTATGTCTCCAGAATGTGAGACTTTCAGTTTTAAAATCAGTACTTTCTGAGGCAGACCAGGGTAAGTTGGTCACTCGAGCTGGGAGATTTTTGAGACCATCTAGTCCCATTACCTTACTCTACAGTTGAAAACAACAAAGCCTATGGAAATTAAACTATCTCCCTATGACCCCAAACAATCATTTTTCTCTGTAATTTTGTCAATGTCTTGTCATTTTTTTCAGGTCACATGTTAAACTTAAGCAAATGGCCTTTCTTATCAAGTGGGTCTCCAATGGGGCTGGCCATGCATTTGTGAGGCTCCATGTGTAGCCTTACTTCTTAGATCTGAAAATCCCTTAGCTGACTGGTAATGCCTAGCCTTTCTTCCAGAAGAATATAGAACAACCATCTCAAAAGCTTGAACACTCTTCTGCATCTTTCTGAGTGATGTTGCCAAGTACTAAAGACAGGCATGAAGAATACATAGCCAGAGTCAAAACTGGATTCTGAGACTTGGGCTGTATCAGAATTCACAACTTTTCAAAAGTGGGGGACAACTTGAGTTCATCTGGTCATAAGGAAAGCCCAAATTGCAATTAAATCATTCAGCCCTATTTAAAGACTTCACTGGTAGTCACTCCTAGGAGGACTTGCCTTCCTAAATAAGGACCATGGTGGATAATAATTACTTAAATAATGAAAAGGATGAATGGAATGTATTATATCACTGTGTGTTGGGGGGCATATGTAGAGTCTATTAAAGACTGCTTTCAGTATTTTCTTTAAATCATCCCACAGAGGGCCTCCCTGGTGGCGCAAGGGGTTAAGCACCGCACTGTGAAACAATTCGTAGCCTCTGCAGCACGAGTTCAATACCCAGCCAGGGAGCAGCCCACATGGCGCAGCGGACCTCTCCTGTCTTGCCTGCTGCTCCCCTCAGCAGTGTATTTCGGTCAATCTGCCTGTTCTGTTCCCTACCCTGTCTCTGGTGGATCCTTTCAGCGCCCCCTCTACATCTCTGTTCTGTATCCCAGCTCTTATATGCATAAATAAATAAATCTTTAAAAAAAAAATCATCCCACAGAGATGATTACTTGTACCGGAAAGAAAATGAGAACAACTAACAATATTTTCTTCCATTCATCAATCAGACTAATTATAAAAATGAATAAGAGGGGCCTCCCCGGTGGCGCAGCGGTTGAGCGCTGGGTTGCGAAGCTGCCCGCGGCCTCTGCGGCGCCCGTTCGATCCCCGGCTGCTCCCCGGCCACCGGAGGAGGGTCCCGCATGGCGCGCAGACCTCTCCTGCCGCCCGCTGCTCCCCTCAGCAGTGTCCTTCGGTCCTTCTGCCTGCTCTGCTCCCTACTCTGGCTCTGGTGAATTCTCTCACCCTCCTGTGCTTCTGACTGTACCCAGTGCTTGTATAAACAAAAAACAAACAAATAAATAAATAAAATAAAATAAAAAAACCATGCCTCTATAAAAAAAAAGCAAAACATTTGCAAAAAAAAAAATGAATAAGAGAACAAACATGTTCAAAATAAGCTAAAACATGTTCAAAACAGAATAGATGACAACAAAGGTAGTCAAAGCTACTCAGAATCCTGGTACAAGTTTATTGTCCACTGAGCTAGATACCCATCTCTTCCCTAGTTTATTTGCCAAACAAATTACCTCGTCTTCTTTCACTGGACATTCCTGTAATTGTCTTTAATGCTCAGTTTAAATATCACTTCCTAGGAAAATCTAACACATTCTATTTTAGGACCCCCTGTTAAAAGTCTTTCCATAATTTTATACTTAAATACCATACAATGAAAGTTAGCAGGAATTAAGCTAAATTTCTATTGATAATGATTTAAAATCCATATCATTGCTGTACTATAAATTCCTTACATCAGAGACCTTGTCTTTCTTGGTCATTGTTGATTGAGGCTCCTGGAACATAGAAAGTAGCCAGTAAATATGTTACTGTGAGTCATCCATTTGGAATGAGTCATAGTTTCATATTTTGTGTAGGCTTTCTATTATGTAAGCCTGTAATAAGTGGGAAAATCTATGAAATGCATTATATACAACATTTCCAGCTATATTAATGCTGTTATGAGAACTGGTTCTATAGAAAGATAACCAGATCCAAGTGTTGCCTTTCATGCTATCTTTGAAAAATTATCCCTCTAGGCCTAGTTTCATCATTTGTAAAATAAGGATAATTGTGTGTACTTCCAAAGTTTCCTCTGAGGATTAAAGGAAATATTGCAGGATAAACATTAAGCACAGTACCTGGAACATGATTTTGTTTTATATAATTTTTAGATTATTAGAGTAATTAAAATGTAAAGTAAGCAAATGCCCCAAATTCCTCAGAATGGTGGAAAATGTTATTAACTTTGTTAGAATGTTATTGACTAGTATTTTGGGTTCTTGTTTATAGTTTTTCGATTGAGTCATGCGACTTAAGTCAACTATGTTATATCTGGGCTTACATTTCTGCAAAGTGAGAGAGCTGAGAATCAGTGTGCTATGAACATCTTAATTTTTTATAAAATTGAATGTTTATGTGGTCATTTTTTCCAAAGCCTAGCTATATCTTTTTTAGATTCTAAAAAGATTGTTTTGCAAGTCAGGTTCCTGGGGAGCTGACTGTGAGTTAGAGATTAGTATGCAGCAAGTGTAACAGGGAGTGCTCTAAGCACTAACACCTGTTGGAGAAGGGGAAAAACAGGATTGGATAGCAGGAGAAGTTGGGCTGTAAGCTGCTGGAACAAAGGCTTTAGTCAAACTTTTTGTAGGATGAGCATGACCAATATGACAAATGTCATGGCACCAGCGTATTTATAATTTAGATGATAATATGGTGGATGCCTTCTATACTATCTTCTTAGCATCCCTCCCCCTGTAAACTGATTATTTTCTATTCTAACTATGAAATTTACAGAGTAGATGTCTTGTTCTTACACACTTCACCATCTTGTCACTAATCATTGTTCCAATTATGTATACTTATTTTAAAATGGATCAATTTGAATCAATTTTCTAGTTTACCTAGAAAAGACAGTCAGTCTTTGGTGATAGGACCCCAAATGTGAAACTCAAGATTTGGTGTTCCTTATAACCTCTGTGGGGAGGAAATCATGATGAACTTTAAAACCTACTGATGTACATGGCATAATAGTAAGTAATTCAATATTTATAATATTATAGCATTCTTAAGTACATATGCACATAATAACAGAATTTAAAATTACATGAAACAAAAATTAACAGAACTGGAAACTGAAATAGCTCAATCCACAATTATAGCTGGAGAATTCAACACTCAATGAGAATAAGAAAACAAAATATCAGAGAGGATATATAAGACATGAACATTATCAACTAATGTGAACTATTAGACATTTATAGAGCACACTATCCAACAACAAAAGAATATAAATACTATTTAAAGGCATATAGAATATTCATCAAGGTAAGCCATGTTATGGGCTATAAAACAAACCTAAGTAAATTTAAATTTAAAAGATCAGAATTATATGAAGTATGTTCCTGGCCATAATGGAATTAAGCTCGAAATGCATAATAGGAATACATCTGGAAACTCCATTCGTATTTTGCAAAGTAAGCAACACAACGTCTAAATTGATGTTTTAAAAAATAAGTCTTGAAAGAAATTAGAAAATATTTGAATTGGATGAAAAGAACACATCAAAATTTGCAGGATGAATCTAAAGCAGAATTGTATATATAGAATATATATTAGAGAATTAAGTGCTTATGTTGTAAAGGCCTCAAATCCATGATTTAAGCTTTAGGAATCTAGAAAAAGAAGAACACATTAAGTCTCAAAGCAAATAGAATGAAAAGAAAAATAAAGATAAGAGTAGAAGTCAAGGGAATTAAAAATAAGGAGGTAGAGAAAAATCAATGAAACAAAAAAAACCCCAGTACTTCGAAAGGATCAATAAAATTGATAGACTTCTACCCAGACTGGGCAAGTGGGAAAAAAATAAGAGAAGAAAAATGACTAATAGCAGAAATGAAAGGAGCATTACTATTGAGTCTTTAGACATTAAAAAGGATAGAGATTATTATAACGCTTTGTCCATACATCTAAGAACTTAGTTTTTGCTTTCAAGTAATTCATCCATGTCATTGATCAAAAATCTAATGAAGATAAATAATAAGCCTGAATATTCCTGTATCTATCAAATAAATTTAGTTCTTACTAAATATTTTGGAAAGAAATAATACCGTCAATATAAAATTTTCCAGAAAATACAACTCATTTTATAACAGAACCAGAAAATATAGTACAAATTTTAAAGAAAACTAAAAATCAGTATCCCTAACAAAATTTAGAAATTTCAATGCAACATTATGTAGAAAGAATAACTACGTGGGGTCTATTTTAGAAGTGCAAGTCCCGTTCAACATCTAAAAGTCAATTAATGTAATTCCCGTATCAGAAGACTGATGTGGGAGAAAAAATATATTTACAATAGATGCAAAAAAAAAAACCCCAAAACATTTTATAAGTCTCAATATACATTCATTGTCTAAAACAACAAAAACACAAAAACTCAGCAAACTAAGAATAGAACCCGATAAAGGGCAAAACCATGTCCTAACATCATACTTAATAGTGAATTACTAATTTTTCTCTCTCAAAGATTGGGGGTTAAAAGGGAGGATGTACACTCACACACTCCTGTTTAACATAACATGGGGGGATCTAGTTAATGCAATAAGGCAAAATCAAACTACTGATACATGCTACAATGTGGGTGAATCTGAAACACAATTATGCTTAGTAAAAGAAGTCACACTTGAGGCTACATACTATGTGATTTCATATGACATTCTGGAAAAGCCAAAAGTGTGGGGATAGAAAGCAGATCAATAGTTGCCAGGAACTGAGGTTGCAAGGAGAGTTTGACCACAAAGGAGCATGATAAAGTTTTAGGGGGTGTTATAATGATTGTATATCTTATTTATAATGGTGGTTATATGACTTTGTGTTTGCCACAATTCATAAAACTGTATACTAACAATAGTGTATTTTACTATGTATAAAATTTAATTCAATACACTTAACAGAGAAAAGGAAACCCCATCCACAGATAGAAAATGTGATGTAGGTTTGATTTTGGAACAAAATTGCAGTGGTATTTTCTCTGTGGTTATTTTTTCACTGCACATCTGGATGTATTTCTGGTCCTTCTGAAGTTTGGTTATTTATGTATTTGATGAATTCTATGATCCAGGGTATTGTCAATTTAATCTTCATTGTTTTTTCTTTCTTTTTTTTTTTTTAAGATTTACTTATTTATTATTTATACAAGCACTGGGTACAGTCAGAAGCGTGGGAGGGTGAGAGAATTCACCAGAGCCAGAGCAGAGAGCAGAGCAGGCAGAAGGACCAAAGTACACTGCTGAGGGGAGCAGCGGGCGGCAGGAGAGGTCTGCGCGCCATGCGGGACCCTCCTCCAGTGGCTGGGGAGCAGCCGGGGATCGAACCGGTGCTGCAGAGGCTGCAGGCAGGTTCGCAACCCAGCGCTCAACCGCTGCGCCACTGGGGAGATCCTAATCTTCATTGTTTTGCTCAAACAAGTTCAAACTAATTTTGATCACTTGTAATAGATGGTTCTGAGTAATGTATGGAAACAGAAACTTGTGTAAGTCATTCTTATAAAAGGATCTGTGAGAAGTAAGAATTGTATGGGAGCAGAAAGGAGAAAGTGACAAGTTTCATCAGGGATATGGACAAATAGTGAGTGACTTGGCCTTGAAGACTTTGAACTGAGGTTGGCCTTGAAGAGAGGGGAAACAGAGGTTAGAGGCTCTTTACCCCTTGTCCTCTTCCTTTTTCCTAATATTTTTCTTTGTAAAGAGTCAGGGATACTCAGCATCAGTGATTAAAATAAAAGTATTACTGCTTTGAAAAAGGAAAATTTAAAAGATAATTTATATTTGGTTTGAAGAATTGTCAGACAGCTTTTAATCATAGATCAGTTGGGAGTATTTCCAGATTAGATCTAAAGATGATATGCCTTGAATAGATCTTAATTAATTACTTAATTACTTAATTCTACAATCGTGTTAAGGACTTATTTCTGCTGATGTAGTAGACAATGATTTTTTTCCCCTTAGTCCATGTAGGTGGGGCTGACCCCACTGTCTTCTTCACTGTAGGGGAAGAGAAATTCCTTCCCTTCTAAGTTCTTTTGGAAAGTCTGTTAATTAAATTGTCATGATGTACATTAATAGGGAAAAAAAGAAATTTAATTTTATACATAAGCAGTGACATACAAACCCATGAAGCAACCAAAGCATGCAGTTTGTGCACCTTCTTGGTAGGAAGCAATACATTTTTGAAGAACTCACAAGACAGAGAAACTTGGGCAAAGACAAGGAAAATTAGTGAAGGAGTAACCAGGTTTGTTTAAACAGATCTAGGCCCTGAATTATATATGTCTGGTATAAGGATGTTTCTCTTTTGCATGTGAGATTTATTTCCTGCTTTCAGGGAGACAGAGGAGGGTCAGAGTGTCCTTCTTGCATGGTCTGTTTCTCAAGTAACTTTAAATCACAATAATCAACATGTCACAGTGTTGTACTTGGGGCTGGCCTACCCCAAATCCCTCATCACCTTCCCAGAGGTAGGGATATTAGGAATGGGCATGTGTCCCAGGTCAATTACCAAGCATATTTTTACCCCCCGGCCACAGCAAATGGTGAGGGACAGGTAAATAATTCATTCTCTTTCTTTAGATTAATACCAGTGTATAGTGGGAATTATCAATAAGAGAAGATTAGCATCATCTGCTTTTGATAAAGTATGGATGAGAACTACCCAGGACCATTTGCTAATTAATATTAATTCTTTAGCTCAGCATTTCCCAATGATTTTTTTTGAACATTAGTTCTAATAACTACTCTATGGCTTTATATATTAACTTGAAAACACTGCATACTGTGTCCTCAGAACATAATAAAAGCTTTAGATATCCTGTAGTAGGGAAATCTTTTTTTCATTTGGATTAGGCTTTCTCAAAGGGATGCAGTGAAAGTGACCTTTTCACACATATATTGATTACTTTTTTACCACATTTTGAGAAATGTAACTGTAGACATTTTTCTGCCTTACTATAGTTAAACCATTCAAAGATTTTAATAGCAGGATAAAAGGTACTTCTTACCTTATTTCCTACTCCCTTTGAAGCAACATTGGTCAACCTTTCCCCTCCAACATCATGATCTCTAAGCAAATTATAAATGTAAGAGTCAGGAACATTTGGCCATTTTGGACTCATGCAATCCCACTTAACACCATTTTGCTCTCTTCAGGGGACCCTGGAATTCATTCCTTCACAATTGTGGAAACACACAGTGTCTCATTTGGCTGACACCTGAGACTTCCAAACTGATTACTTAATAAAGAGCTACTGAATGATAATGTAAGGTAGAATTAGAATCCACATCTCAGCAGCATTGTCACCTTGGAGTTTCATATTTGAATCCAAAATGTGAATAGCCTGAAGGAATAATAGAGAAAATGCCCTGTGCACCTGGTGTAGTGTGGTGGAATAAGAATAGTCTTAAAAAGGTCCAATCACTTATATCCTCATGGCGCACTCATGTACTTGAAAGTGATGTCTCTGAAGAAACTTCCATTGACTTCTAATTTACCTCAGTTTCCTTCTTGTAACATTTGATAAAGTAAAACATAAAATCACTGGTAGTGAGGAAAGGAAGTGCAACATCACTTCCAAAAGTGAAAGACATCTTATAAATCTAAACTAAAGCTGATTCATAGGGAAGGTGATCTTTGGGACACTTGTAACTAACATAAGCTCCAAAATAATACCAGTGATAATGAAAAACATTTCTTTCGGAAGCATTTCAAATGCAGAGGAAGTCTGCTCTCCTCAGGAAACTTCACAGTGTTTTGCTGATGACAAAATGGTGTAATAAAAATAAGACATTGAAATGGAATTTTTACAATTGTGATTCTTAAACACTTAGCACTGCTGTGGAAAAAAAAATACAATACATTTCCACATACCCAAGCTATCTTATTTTAGCACTGTTTTGCAAACAATTGAGAAGGTTTAACAATCAATCCATGTTAAAATTAGCTCAAAAACACATGCACTCTCTGAATGAATTACTGCATTGAACATGCTTAGGGAATGTAAGATTTTAGTTTTTCACTTGGAAAACCCACAATTTGTGTTTCTCATTATCTTTTTTAACAACTTTTTGCTTATAGAAGGGTTGAAAATTATAAAAGGAACTTTTAGAAGCTCTATATATTAAAGATTATGATGATTTTGAAGCTGAAGCAATGTGGCAGAAGAGACAATGGGCAATTTGTCAGGGGCAGATATAATCTTTCCTCTGAAGGCCTCAAACTGTGTGGGAAACACATACATACACAACTGAATACAATTAAGGTCATCTTGATGTGAGAATGGGAACTCTCCACACAACTTATTTCTATATCATCTTGACTTACTCTTTACTCTTGCTGCCAATATGACATGATCACTCCTTGCAGGGGAGGGAAAGAATACATTTTTCCTCTACCCTTCTAGGTTCTCCAATTGAGATCCTGAAACTGACTAACAAATACAGATTGATAGAGAAAATTCAAACAATTTTTTAACATGTATCTCACTGATACCTTTTGTGAAAATCTGCTTTATTATTGACAACTTTACTATTTGTCTCTGTTTTTGGTAAATTTTTGTTCTTTTCTCTCTGCTAAGATAATTAGGGATCATTATCACTATTCCCTTCACTGTAGAAGTCCAGCCTGTTCTGATGACCACAGGAGGAACATCAGGGTAGAGTAAAATAAAACCTGCTAGAGCAAGGCTTAACTTGATGTAAATAGTAGAAAGGTGAAAGTTTCAAGCCCATTTCTAAAAGAATGATGATAAACATTGAACCAAAGTTTCTGGGTGTGGTGATGGGACATGATTGTTTCTAAGTATGCTTGGGTTGCCATAACAAAATGCCATGAACTGGGTGGCTTAAAGATTAGAAATTTATTTCTCACATTCTGGAGGCTGGGAAGATCAGGGCTCCGGCAGGGCTGGGTTCTGGTGAGAACTTTTACTGGCTTGTAGAGGGCTGCCTCCCTACTGTAACCTCTACCTGGTGAAAGTGGACTGGGAGAGAATACTCTCTGGTCTCTTCATAGGGCACTAATCCTATCACGGACCACATCCTCATGACTTCATATCAATGTCATCTCAACAGAGCCAAAGGCTCTGTCTCTAAATATCATCACACAGGGATTAGGGCTTCATATAAATTGGGGTGGGGGAGAGACAATTTTACCCAGGAGTCTGTAATGAAAAATAGTTATATTCTTTTGGATTACTTTTCATGGGTCCATCCCTGTACATTCCTTCATATCCCTATAACTTCCAGCACAGTATTCACAGATACAATTACCAGGCATCCCCAGGACCTATGTAACTACTAGTTATATAGCCTGGAGCTTTGGTGATACATGCACTAGATCCCTGGGACATGTTTCAACGGTAACACTTTAAAAGGTAAATCAAGAAGGAAAGTACTAGTTTCAAATGCTTGGAAAGAGACAGGTAGTCTTAGCTCTGAGAACTGGGTAAGGAATATTGCAGAATAAGATATAGGACTTGTGAAAGTTTCAGGGAGTGAGAACTATTTGAGAAATAAATCATTTGAGATAATAGATTTATCTGCTTAAAATTTTATCGAAAATTGAAGGCATATAATAAGGAAATATTTCTAAAATGGATGGTACACTTTGCTGTCTTCTAAAGAAGGTCTGACATTGTTTAACATTTTCTTGATGACTCCAGGTCATCATTGTGCACCTCAAGATATTCATGTGAAGTAACAATCCCGTCAAGAGCCCTCAGAACATACTACACTGCTTCCGCCTATATTACTCTTTCTAGATTGCTATGATATCTGGGTTTGTATTCACTTTGAATATTAATACCCAGTGTATCTGTTCGATAGATGCTCTTCCTAATAAAAATGTGTTACTTACACTTTGGCATGGTCTTAGAAATCACAAAGACAAATGTGTTAGAAATGTACATTAACTGACAGTGATTAGATTCTGACCAGGATGGTGGGACCAATCAATGCTGTATTCCATAGGACTTGGTGACATTGACTTTGGATGCTCTTTCTCAGTACATACCAACCTACTGAAATTCCAGTTGGATATCAACACAGCTGAGATTGTGCTGCTAATATGTGAAGTACTATGGAAGCAGGGAAAGCTAAGGTAAATTGCACTGCAATTATCAGTTCATTAGTAACATGGCCATTGTGAAAAATGAGCACTTGCCTGGTGCTTTGTGCAGGGTTTCACACGCCAACTTGGATCAAAGCCAAGCATCCCTTTGCCTGGATCTTTAGCTTAAGTTCCAATTTTAGCCTGTGATTTTTTTTTAACAGAAGATAAAAATGATGGTAGCAAATGTATTAATTTGGCAGCATTATTAGCACTTCAGTAACAATACCTCCCTTTTTGAGTCACTACACAGTTCGCAGAGTATTTTCCCAAGATGTTCCCCTTGAGTCTCACGACCACCTTCTGTGGCAGAATGGCCAACAATCTGGCATTCACTCAGGACCATTTATTTCCCAACAGGCTGTACAGATTCTCTCTTAAGCACAGAGATCCTTCCTGCATATCAATGAGGCTGCCTTCAGGAGCAGTTGTAGCAATTGTCCCACTCAGAGGTAACAGATATGCTAATTAAAAAATTGCTGAGGAAAAGGGCACAAACCTTGAAAGCCTTCTCAAAAATAAGTAACTAAGTAAATAAAACAAAAATTACCATGTTTGCTTGTTTGGAATTTCCTCTGAGAAATTATCAATGAAGTAATAACTAGCTCTCAGGAGCCTAACTGCTTTATTCTGTATTATTTTAAATTATCTTCTTGCTGAAGTTCATAAAAAGCAAGGGACATACATTTGAAAGAAGGAAACCACTTTTGCTTTGGTTGGTTTTTCAATTCAACCTCTGAACTTTCACTTCTGCCATGCAATGCATCTGTTTAGTTTATGATCACCTTCTTTCCTTTTTTATTTTAAAATCAGTGCAGGGCCTCCCTGGTGGTGCAAGGGATTAAGATGCAGCACTATGAAGCTATCCGCAGCCACTGCAGTACAAGTTCGATCCCCAGCCAGGGAGCTAACCACATGGCACAGCAGACCTCTCCTGACGCTCCCGCTGCTCCCCTCAGCAGTGTATTTCAGTCATTCCGCCTGTCCTGTTCCCCACTCTGTCTCTGGTGAATCCTCTCCCCCACTCCCCCCTCCCTCACCTCCCCCCCCCACTCCAGTTCTTGTTTGCATAAATGAGTGACTTAAAAAAAATAAAAAAATCAATGCAAGGGGGAACACAAGAGGAACTGTGGGGCATGCACTAAGACAACTTGACATGTTTGAAATCCTACTTATCAGAAGTATCTACCTACTAAATAAACACATATCTTAAGCTCCTACCATGATCCCAACACTCTTCTAGTTGATGGGGGCTTAGCAGTGAAAAGGGAAGAAGACTGGAAAAGCTGGAAAGTCTAAAAGATTTTCCTGACCTGCAATACATAGATGAGTTTATAGACACCTTCAAGAATGTGATGGTGATAACAGGAGAAACTCCCCCCAAATCAAAATAGCTCAGTGCTTTTTTGTCTCCAATTCCACTTTGGAGTTGGAGAATGTGGGAAAGGGAAGTGTTTAAAATCTTACTTCAGTGGTGACCAGGACTTGTTTCTGAGTCCTTGGATTTACACTAATGAAGCTTTCAATGTGTTTAAAGATGGTATTGATTTATGGTGGAAAGATAATTAGAGTCAAAAGATCAGAGTGGAACTCCAGATTTGGGAGACTGCATGATTTGGGGCAGAAAGTCACAAGCTTTGGTTTTAGAGAGATACATTTGTGTCTAAGCTTTCTGAATTTCTACTTTCTAAGCTTTCTGGCAAAATTTCACACACACTGAAGGCTGTTCTCCTTATCTGTAAAATGAATATTATGATACCTCATAAAATCACAAGTAATTAAATGAGATTTATACAAATGGATCTAGTTCCAACTCATCGTCTTTGTTGTTGTTGTTTAGTTTTGTTACTAATTGGCTAGGTGATGTGTGTATGTTTGGTTGTGTGAACTTCAAAATCATTTTCATATCTCTGGGAATTAAGGTGTTAAGATGCTGACTAGATCTTACATCTAACATTATTAGTCTATGATAGTCTAGTATAGTCCGTTGTATAAGTTAAAAGATTTAAGGGTACATCTCAGAACGGACATGTACCTGAGAAATTCATGTAAATTTCAACTATTTATTGAGCAAAGATTACAGAAGGGCAGTATGTACTGCTTTTATTGTTGAAATAGCATTGCATTATGTTATATACATTTCAGGTGTTCATGAACATGCGCGTATGTTATGTTCAGTACTGCTAGAAGTTCAAATCTATCCTTTATAATGTCTACTTTTTCCTGATTTACCTTACACCCTTCCTCCTTCTGATAACCACTATATAGTCCAAAATTTTATTTTTTTTAATTTTAATTTATCAATTTGTTTACTCTATGTACTACATTGAGTGTAGTCACAAGGTGTTTGTCTGGCTTATCTCACTAAACATAATTCTTTCTAGGTTCATCCGCATTGTTGCAAATGGCAGAGTTTCATCTTTTTATAGCTGAAAAATAGTAGTCCATTGTGCGTATATACCACATCTTTATTTATTAGTCACTGGACACTTAGGGTGTTTCCAGTTCTTGACTATTGTAAATAGCGCTGCAATAAAAGTGGGATGCATATATCTATTCAAATGAATGTTTTTGTACTTTTTGGTAAATATCCAGAAGTGGGAAAACTGAATCATATGAAATTTGTATTTTTAAATTTTTGAAGAAACTGCATATTTCTTTCCATAATGGCTGCACCAAGTTAGATTCCTCCCAACAATATATATTCCCTTCTTTCTGCATCATCTCCAATACTTGTTGTTTCTTGTCTTTTGTATAATAGCCATTCTCCCAGGTGTGAAGTGACAGCACATAGTTTTGATTTGCATCTCTGATAATAGGTGAGAAATGTCTTTTAATGTGCCTATTGGTTGCCGCATATCTCCTCAGGAGAAGTACCTATCTAGACTCTCTGCCCATTGTTTTAATGGGCTGTTTGTTTTTTAATTACTATGTTTTATGAGTTCTTTGTTTAATATACATATGTATTTTTAGTGGTCATAAAATACTGTGCTATAATTACTGTTATGTCTGTTTCTTCTACTTAAAACATACATTATTCTTCTGGGGAAAAAAGTGGTCAAAATAAATTTAGTCTTACCAACAAGGATATGAAAATACATATTATGTTTTTTTCATTGTTAAATTGAAGTCACATGATTTAGAATATGGTAAAGACAAGTGTAATTAATGGTATGGAGTATTTAAAAATTTTTAATGGTTATATAATGAATGGATATTTTCTGCTTAAGTTTGCCAAGATGGTATTCATTCAGTAATTTAAGTCACCAGTACCCTAATAGTATTTATTAAGAATAAAAAGGTTTTTCTGATCCTCTTTAGAATACAATCCATGAGAAATTAAACTATTTTTTCTTAAATATTTATTTATGCGTACAAGAGCTGGAGTGCATGCCAGAGATATGGGGTGTGTGAGAGGATTCACCGGAGACAGAGTAGGGAGCAGAACAAACAGAACTGACTGAAATACACTGCTGAGGGGAACAGTGAGTGAAACAGGAGAGGTCTGCTGTGCCATGTGGGTCGCCTCCCTGGTGGGGGACTGAACTCGTGCTGTAGTGGCTGTGGATAGCTTCATAGTGCTGTGAAGCTTCATAATCACTTGCGCCACCAGGGAGGCCCCCAAAATTAAAGTATTTGTTTTGAGAGATGGACTCACTGAAATCCTGTAGAATTATATGCATAAATATTTTGAAGCAAAGATAGTTTAATGAGATATGGAGGATAGTACAGTGTCATTCAAGGGGCACTCAATCAAGGATTCAGAATAGCATGAGTGGAAAGCAGCAGAAGGACAAGGAGTAATTTACTTGCCTTTCCTTTCCTTTTACTCATTATGCCTGATTCAGACAAGCTGGGTATGTTCACAGTGGTGAGTAAGGAGTTGTCATGTGTCAGCTCAGGTCAGAGTGGTAGTTCTTAGCTTTTGCTGCATAGGTGGCTGGGGAAGGGAAGGATATTGCAGTGTTCTGGAGCTGACTGATACCACCAGTCCATGATAGTAGACAGTTAAAACTTCAGAAATCCTGTGAGTCACTTGTTACACAGCCATTATTAAAAATTAAATTATGCTAATGCACTATTAAATAAATTTGTTATATGAAAACAAGGCAATAAATACTCAAAACTCATTACTTCTTAATTATAGTACTACATTTGTGCTTTGTGCTGTTATTTACATCTACTAAATTGCTATGGTGGAAATAATATATAATAATGTGCTACTGTACATCTCTTCCCAGCTCTGAATTTAATGACAGCATGATGGTAACTTGATATTGGCTGTGGTGATATTTACAATGTAGAAATAAACAAATGTTATATAACTCAGGGATTTTTTTTTTCCCTTCGTAGATCTGATTGGTAAACATTTACCATCATATCACTAAATAAAATTTTGGTTGGATTAGATTGGGTTTAGAAAAGAATATTTTAATAGGAAAAATTTCAAATGTACACAAAACTAAAAAGAATAATATTGAAAATATCCATATACCATTTCCCAACTTAATTACCAATGTTTTATCTGGAGTACTATAAATCAAACCCCAGATATCATGTGATAAGATATATTTCAGATCTATATCTTTGGATATATATCTAAAATGTTTAGGCACCTAAAAAGATATAACCACATTTTTGTTTTTATTAAAAAATTATAAATGCAGCTTTATACAGCTTAAATTTATAAAAATTTTAACCCTTTGCACTCCAAACCATTTTACGATATTTTGATTTAATTTCTTGTGCCATTTCAAGATAAAACTTCAGGGAAACATGCATGTCTCAAAAAGTTGCGTTGAAATAACCTCAATTCCCTGTAATCACTAATAAATTGCAGTGTCCTCTGAGAGGGGTCATCTGACTGATATGGTAGAATTCCAATGTCCCCTGAGAGGGGACAGCGGAGTGCAAAGGGTTAAATATAAAAAATTATATTTTCTTATTGTTGTTAATTTTGGGACAATATATGATTTCTCCCCTCAGGTGTGGTCACTGATTCTTCCATCACCAAAGCAGCCATAGCCCATCACCATATTTCCTTGTCCTTTTCCTTACTTGTTTCATTCCTACCTTCACCCCCTCCCATCCTGGATGCTTCATATCTATGGTCAGCTTTGAAGGTTTGTCTTTGTCTGACCTTTGTTTTTTTCTATATTCCACATATAAGTGAAACTATCCAATATTTTTCTTTTTATTTCTGATTTATTTCACTTGGCATCAACCCTCCTGGCTCCATGTTGCTGCAAATGGCATGAGTTTGTCATTTTTGATTGCTGAGTAATATTCCAGTGTGTGTGTGTGTGTGTGTGTGTGTGTGTGTATGTATGTACAACATCATCTTGATTCATTCATCTGTTTTGAGACATTTAGGATGTTTCCATATCTTGGTTATTGTAAATAGTGCTGCAATAAACATTGGGTTGCAGGTTTTCTTTGGGTAAATGTTTTTGTGTTCTTTGGGTGGATCCCTGGGAGCGGAATACCTGGGCCATATGGCAGATCCATTTTTAGTGTTTTGAGGCTCCTTCACACAGCTTCCCATGGTTAACCACATTTTTAATGACAAATAATATTAATAATTTTGTTATTCCTTAATACTGGTCCATGTTTGAATTCCCTGATTCTTTTGAAAATGTGTTTTAAGAGATGGTTGGTTTGGTTCAGGAGCCAAACAAGTAAGCCAGCCTTTTTAATAACTAAAAGAGACCAGAACACTATGAGACTTGAGATGTTATTAAAGAGCAGGAAAGGAAGATTTCACAGGATATAGTTCAAAATAAAGATTACAGAAAAATAAAACTGTTTCATGTTTATGCCTACTGAGATCAGACTCTTCAGTAAACTGGTTATACAAAAAAAGCACACAATCTGGTACCCTTAAAAAGTTCATTCAACTTTTGGGGGTTCATACACAACCTTGGGACTTGCCTACATGTGTGCACCTATGTTTATATACAGAATTATGCATAGTATATGAAGGAGCATGTAACTTCCCCTAAGTGACCCAGGAGCCACTGGAATTGAAGTTAAAATCTAAGATTTAGAGGGTGAAAAGAAGACATATAAATGATGACAATGCAAAGCAATAATGTTAGGGCCAGATACCAAGTACTATTGGAGCACAAAAAAATAGAGTGGTTAAATTTTCTTAGGGCCCAGAGAAAATGACACTGAAATTAGAGCTTTACCTTTTGAATAAGAGTTTCTCAATTAGAGAGGATGACTATGAGTGTCATGCTAAATTTGGAGGTGATTAGAGATGGCACTAAACTGACAACTTGGCTAGGGTTCAAAAGCCATGGACAGCTGTTAAAAAGGAATATAAATTTTAACTTATCTCAGTCATTGCAGGATTTAAAACTGGGGGACAGCATGGTCAGGTTACATATGAGAAAGTTTAATGTAGCAACAGCAACAGCAACAGGGAAGGAGGGATGTTCTAGGGAGAAGATGTGACATAGTGAGAACTGGTAGCAGCTGCTGTGACAGTTGAAGTAAAAGATGAGGCTCTGTAATATGGCACAATTAGGTCAGAGTAGAGGGAAGGATATTAGGAGTTATTTAAAAAAAATGAAATGAAGTAATGCATGTATTTGGTAAAGGAGACATACAGGAGAAAAAAGATTCCTAGATTTAAGGATCTGTTAGAAAAGGTAATGAATGCTACTTATTGAAATATACAGATGTGGTCAAGGAGAAAGAGAAGAAAGAAAAATACCTTCAGTCTAAGGCATGTTGAATTTGAAGCATCTATGGAACACAGAGGAAGGGATTCTCAGAAACATCCCAAAAGCCTAAAGTCCCTCAAGGACTAGCCCAATGGTTTAGGTGCAGAATGGTGTTAAAATGGGGTGATTTCTGGTTTGAAGTTGTTCATGGTCAGCAAAAATTCCTCCTCTAAAACTTCAAGAAGCAGTTGGATAAAAAAATTATTAATCTCACTATCTTCCTGGTTGTGGGTTTTTTTTTTTTTCTTTCAACCTGATCTCATTTCCAACCTGAAGATCTTTCCAAACGCAAATTTACTTTCTTGCATAAAGCTTTTATTTTTATTTTTTTAAAAAAGATTTATTTATGCATATGAAAACTGGGGTATAGGCCAGAAGTGTGGGGGGTGAGAGGATTCTCCAAAGACAGAGTGGGGTACAGAACAGGCAGATTGACTGAAATACACTGCTGAGGGGAGCAGCGGGTGAGTCAGGAGAGGTCTGCTGTGCCATGTGGGTAGCTCCCTGGCTGGGGATCAAACTTGTGCTGCGGTGGCTGCAGATTGCTTCATAGGTTGTGTCTTAACCCCTTGCACCACCAGGGAGGCCTCACATAAAGCTTTTAAATAACTCCTTACTGTCCCTGGACAAAACTCAAACTTTTTACCATGTCCTATTTAAGACTTTTATCCACTGTAGATATTAGTTTTTCCAATGGGCTAATACTTCCAGGGTTTCTTTCTTGATCCCTTAGGACAAAGTCTCAGGGAAGTAGAAAGTACAATATTATAATCAGCTTTTTTCTTATATACATTCCCATATACTAAACTCCTTGTTGTCAGGGACTGACTTCACTCATTGGTTTAGAAGAAGGTGAGGTAGAATTGAAGGTCTATTATGTGGCACGTAGTTTGAGAGGGGTTGAGACCAAAATGGTATAACTGAAGTATAAGCTCCAAATTGTTTTATCTCAATTGTGCATTATGTTTTCAAGAGATTAAAATGCAAGCCTTAGGTTTTAGGCATAGGATAATCATATCCTGACCATTTTTCGTGGATTGATCAAAAAAATTCTCGGTGATCTTACAATGAGACTATATTTTTGGGCCTACTGATCACTCCCAACAAGATCTGTCCTCAATTTGAATTTTTTATCCAAGAATGAGAAATGGGAGTCTAAATTGAGTGTAAGATGAAGGTGAGAAAAAAAGGGATAGAAGCTGGGTGAAAGAAAACAAATAATGCATAAATTTTACCTTGCAAAGGCAGTGAGTGAAATGAGCAAAAGGATAGGATATTTGAATCACATTAAACTCTATACCGTGCTGTGTAAACTATCATGAGAAACGTGTTAATCTCATGCTAGGCACACTATGAAAATCTATCAGTCCAAAGCTATGTTCCATTTTCAAGGGACTAGGGCTTTGCATTTCTTGGAAGAATTGATCAGTATAAGTGCAGGTCGATCAAGGCTTTTGTGCTTGCATTTAAATGTTAATCAATCACATTTTATTAAAAATTTAAGGCAAGAGTGAGAATGGAACAGTGTATGAGTCTGTGCTGATGACAAAGAGATCAAGTTGAGATCTATTCTGAAATGACTTGAGGATTTTCTAATGTGTGGAATGTTAGGGACCCATCTGCATAACATACTGGTGGGGGTAGTGATGGGTTGAGATCACGGTAGGACTAATGACATTTATTGATAATCTCTACTTTGCAAGATGAGAAACAGTATATTCCTTGTTGTCTGGACAAATAAGCAGTGTATCCAAGCATTCTATCAATCATGCAAGAAAGAGAGTAATAATTATCATTTAAAGCAGTTTTAATAATTTCATTTAAAATATATACTTGTTATCATGTTACATGCATAACATTAAATTTACTATCTTAACTGTTTTTAAGAATACAGGTCTGTGACATAAAATACATTCATGTTGTTCTGAAGGTAATTATTACCATTCTTCTCAGAATTTCTAAAATCTTCCCAAAGTGAAACTCCATACCCTTTATACTGTAACTACATTTTCCCCTCCTTCAAACTTCTGGTAACCACCATTTTCATTTCTACATCTAAGAATTTGACTATGTACTGTAAGTACCTAATATAGGAAGAATCATGCAGTATTTGTGCTTTTTTGACTGCTTGTTTACTTTCCATAAAGTCCTCAAGATACATACATGTTGTAGAATAGTAGAAATTCCTTTCTTGTTACAACTGAATAATATTCCATTGTATGTATATACCACTGTTTGTTAATTCAGTCATCAATAGATACTTCAGTTACTGCTATCTTTTGACTATTGTGAATATGCTGCTATAAACATGCATGTACAAGTATCTTTTCAATCCTCAACTTTAGATTTTGGGGGAATATACTCAAAAGTGTAATTGTTGGAACACATGGTAATTTTATGTCTAATTTCTTGTGAAACTTATTTTGTTCTCCATAGTGGCCATATCATTTTATATTCCTTCTAATAATGTATAAGAAAAATGTCTTCCCTGTTAAATTTTTAAAGTGAACGTTAACAGAAAAAATATTAAACACAGACGGAAAGCTGATGTATGGAAAACCAAGTGGAAAAATGTTAACTTGGTTTACACTTTCTTTTTAATTCTCTAAACCAGAAATAGTTCCTAATTATGAGTCTCAAGTGATTTCACATATGCTCTAATGCTGATCCCCTGAGCTCGGGGGCCAGAGGGGTGGGGGGCCCGGCGGGGAAGGTATAGGATAGAGGATGAGTTTCTGGTGTACCATGTGGGGCCTGGGGCTAACAGCCTGTGGCCTGGAGGGCTCTTTCCCATCTACCACAGAGTTCATTAACAGTATGAGCATTTTCTATGTGGGCCAGTATAACAAGAAGTTCAGGAAACATTGCCCTACACCATAGAAGTAAAGCCAGGATTAAAATCAGGAGAAGATGCAAAAGCATAAAATATTCATTCAACAAAAATCTTTTTTGAGAACCGGCTCTGTTTCAGGGCCTAGTTTAGAATTGTGAAGCTACCTAGGGCATTTTCTGGGGTAAACAAGATAGAACCACCATGCTTTCAAAGAACTTAGTCTGTAGAGGTGAGGATATATGCAGTGACAGTACAGTTTGTAAAGTAATCTGCTGAGCATGGGGAGGAGAAATTTAAAGATGTTGTATATGCCCACCTCCCATTCTGATGTTGAAACTTGATGAGATAGCTTTCTGAACTCCTCTCACTTTCCCTGCCATGGGGAGGCCAGTTGTAATATCTGCTTCTCACTTTTTGGAATGTGGCTGCTCAGAGTAATTCAGGTATGTCAGAAGGCAAGTGAACTGTCTGTCCTAGATGGAGCTGCTTGATGAAAATTTTAGAAGCAATCTGTGATGGATAAAGTGTCAGGACTTAAGGAAATCATTTGCATTATCACAGAGGAAGAATTATGGAAACTCAAGGAAGCTATCCCTGAGGATTTCTCCCCATATCTGGACTACAGACTGTGTTGGGCTATGGTTCTCCCTGCTTTGTCTTTGTTCATATGCAATGTATTTTTTTTAATTGGAGAACATTGGTTTACATATTCTACATTATTCAGAGATATGGGATCCCACCTCTTTAGATGTATATACCCATTTATAAAAAATTTAATAACTCCCACCAAGGCACCCATAGTCCCCCACCACAGTCCACTGTACCTTCTCCCTCTGTTCTCTGCTCTCTTCCTTCCTGTCCTGGCAGCTTCAGTTTTACAGTCAGATTTCTAGGGATTATTTTGGGTTTGGTTCTTGTCTGAGTCTTTGTTTTGTTTCTCTCTATTCCACATATGAGTGGAATGATTCATTATTTGTCTTTCTCCTTCTGACTTATTTTGCTTAGCATAATCCCCTCCGCTTCCACCCCTGCCTGGGTTTATTCTTATGAGAGTCTTATCACATAGTACTGAGGATGTACAATTATTTACCTAAGTCCTGGAGGCAGGGATCCTACCAGAAATATTTGTTAGATGAATAAGTAAGTGAGCAAAAAGATAGTTACAAAATCTATATTTGGGGAGTCTTTTACACGAAGTAGCCAAGATACCCACAATAATTTGGAGCAATTGCTCTTGGGAAGTAGACATTAGATCTCTACTGTTCTGAATTCTGACAGCTATAGAATGGTGATATATACTTTCCAAAATCTCACCCATGGTCTCTTTTTAAAGTCCTCCCCTTTCCCATACCCCTAGAAAACCAATATATGCAGAAAGTCTGTATTCATTGCAATCATCTGAATTCACTGCTTTTCTGTATTTTTTTGTAAATGGGTATATTCTAGCATTTAAAATACAGAAATACTATCCCAAAATTTTGGGGGTCATCTTAATAAACTATTAAAATTAACAGTATCATTTCTATTTTTCATCCAGTCTGATTGCATATATTATACATGTCTTTCAATTGGGAGAAAAGGATGAGGAGAAAGATATCTTTTTTGTTTTCCCATTTTTAACCAGAAGTAAGATTATTTCTAAAAATTTAATAAAGGATAATAGCCTAGAAGAACTGAGGAAATGTGGGATGAATACTTAGGTAAAAAGTGTCTTTGTGATAAACATTTTGATTTGAACTTTAAAAGCATAGGCATCCTGATGGGAAGAGGATAAGTAAGATCTTTTTAAATCTGAGCAACAGTATTCCAATCTGGCTGAAATTCTGGGAAGCGCTGGAAATCCCTGAAGCAAAGTGCCAGATGTCATTTCTGGATCCTGGATACGTGGGCTTAGTTGCTAAGAAGATGCCTTCTCCCTTCACCACACTCATCTGACACCCGAGCAACAGGGAGTTGATGTAAGCAGAGCATGGATCTAACAATGTCAACTGTGCTGACATCATCCTAGCTGTGCGGGGCTGATGGGAATTCATAATATCAAACATCATATCAAGGGCAGCGACCAGGTGTGACTCATTTCCCTGGAGAAGCGGGAGAGAGGAAGGGAGAGGGCAGGATTATCTCACACTGACATACACGCAGCCTTTCAAACTGAGCTATTTGGCTATTTTAAAAGCAGCAAAATGTTCTCTCATTTTTCTACCGGAAGCACTTTGTATTCTAGCCCTACGTGTCTCAATTCTAGTGTAGAATTGAGCATTTCCACATCAAAATATATTATAATATATATTCTGTAGGATCATTAATTTTAATATTGTGTAAGTCCAACTATGAGAACAATTCAAACAAAGAATTTTGCTTTTCTCTATTTTCCCTGTAGGTATCACCTAGTGAACTGTTCAAATATCATTGAATTTAAAAGGATTTGAACAAAAGAACACGCTATATGACTGATGACATTGCTTTGGACTTGCTAAATGAGCAGAGCACTTCAGTATCCTCACACAGTATATTGCTTGCTGCATGGGGAGGTGATGTGCAGTCAATGTTTCTAGGCTGAATAATAAAAAAATCCTTTAAGTTTGTGAGCATGCTATCAATGCATAGGCTCTCATGTACTTTAAGGAGCTGATTATCAATTGCCATTAAGGGATAATAGGTGGTGAGACTAGTTACAGTAATCATTGTGGTGTTAATGAAGGTACCTGTTTAAAAAAGCTCTTGTCCATTTGAAATATTTCTTTTAAATGATTGGGCTAAGGCAATTAAATCAGAAAGGAACGTACATCAAAAAGCAGTCAAAAGCCTTCTATTTCCAAAGATTTAGTGTTTAATAACCATGTAAGAGGAACAGTAAACTGCTTTCTGGTAGTTTTATCCCAATGTGTCTTGTCACCATAGAGTACTAATTTGTCTGAGTTTTGTTGGCCATTACACAAGGAACTGGAAAACAAGGATTGCTGTAGTACCATTAATTTCTCTATTCACTATGAATGTTTAGTGAAAGCATGTGCATTACAGATTTTTTTTTAAGATTTATTTATACAAGAACTAGGGTACAAGCCAGATGTACAGGAAGGTGAGAAGATTCACCAGAGACAGAGCAAGGAACAGAATAGGCAGATAGACCAAAACACACTGCTGAGGGGAGCAGCAGGTGAGACAGGAGAGGTCTGACGATCCATGTGGGATTCTCACTGGCCGGCATCGAACTCGCGCTGCAGAGGCTGCAGACAGCTTCAGAGTGTGGTGCTCAACCGCCTACGCCACCAGGGAGGTGAAACATTACAGATTTTTTTGAAGATTTATTTATTTATATATACAAGAGCTGGGGCACAGGCCAGCGATATGGGGGGTGAGGGGGGTGAGAGAGCTCACTGGAGACAGAGTGGGGAGGAGAATAGGCAGACTGAAACACACTGCTGAGTTGAGCAGAGGGTGCAACAGGAGAGGTCTGCTGCGCCATGTTGGCTGCTCCCTGGCCTACTGGGGATCGAACTCATGCTGTAGAGGCTGCGGATTGCTTCATAGTGCATTGCTTAACCCCTTGTGCCACCAGGGAGGTCCACATTACAGATTTTTGATACATGTTGGGATCTATGTTTATGGCTTGCAATTTGCATAGATCGGACAGCACAGAAACTGAATGGTGTGTTTCAGATTAGTCCATAGAGTGGTGCTTATACAATGCAGATTGTGTTGAAGGCAATGGGAAGGGAGAATGTGAATAGGGAAGGGCTGGTTTCTTTGGAATGATATGCAGAATGGCATAAAGAACTCCAGGTTGTTGTTATGAGATAATAAGTAACTTGATAAGGGAGATGAAAGGATGTTAGCATGTTCCTAGAAGGCATCTTAAATGTCTGAAGCAGATGTTGAGAAATGTAGAACAAATTTACATTTCATTTCCTCTCCTTTGAAAATTACTTGGTAAGGCATTTCTGTCTTCAATCACAATTCCTAATACAGGGAGATTAAAATCCACACAATGGTTGATAAAAATGTTTGATGATGGTAATGATGAGGGAGAAGGAACATAAAAAAGAGGATTAGAATGAGGTGAAGTAGGAGGAGAAGGATATGAAAGAGGAGAAAGAAAAAAAGGAGAATGAGGCGGAGGAGAAAAAGAAAAAGATGAAAAACCATCATGTGTACCCTAGATAAGTGATTCTCAAACTGGCTCTTAGGATCCTTTAGAATGTTCCAGGGGACTGTCTGCATCTTCCTGAAAATTTGCCATCATAGTATTCTCTGATCATGACTGCAAAGTAAGCCCCCTCTTACTGTCTCAACCCACTTCCAGAAGGATGTCTGGAGCCCCTTTGGAATAATGTGATGTACTGCTACAGGACCTTATAGGAAGGAAGCAGAAAGGGTAAAAAAGATGTGAAATCATTATTCTTAAAACAGATTATTTCTTCAGGTAAGATTATGTGATAAATACTAGCTTATAAACCACATGAACTAAGGTGCATCTTCTCTCTTTGTACCTCCAGAAAGAAAATAGTGTCACTTATTGTCAGTGAACTGAACAACACTGAAGCCTTTGGTGGTCAACCTTAATAATTATCTTGAGAATGTAAAGGACTAATTTAGAAGGTTTATGGGGGTAATTTTCATAACTACTCAACAAATTTATCTTCTCAGGTTTTGTTTAGGGAATGTGTGATTGGTGGTGATGGTTCCATTTCTTTTGAAGGAAGACACAGACTATCCTTTCTCAGATAACCACATATGGGTAGGAAAACTGCTGTACAGTTCTACACCATGGGATACTGGATTAGATTGGATGTAAAGGAAAAATATGGGATTTTTGAAGACTTAAGCTTGAATTAATGCAGAATAGAGATCAAAAGAGTGGTAAGGTGAGTATCAGCCTCAGGTTCTTTACTCTGAGTTGAAGAAAGCAGTTCAGTTTTTCTCCATCTCCCACAATTAATGGGAAAAGAGGAAGGAGACAGGGGAGTGCATTTCCAATTGTTTTAAAAACAAGACTAATGGGACACACATCACTTTTCACATTCCAGTGGTCAGAGTTAGTAAAGTAGACATATTCACTTGTAATAAGGTCTTTGATTAGGTAGCCTTGTGTTCAGGTAAAACTATTGCTATGAAAGAAATTCTGCAGTTACTTCATGCTAGTACCCCACAAGATATCTTTATAGTCAAGATGAATCACTGTAACTTTAAGGGGAGTAGTAGGTTTTTACTGGTTTCAGTATCCACAGGAGGAACACCTACGTAGAGAGCTGATAAAATGTGATACCAGGAAGAATTGTCTTACCGGGTAACTCCCAAGGCAAGATTGCAAAATGTGGCCCCCAAACTTCCTTAGAAGTCTTAGCAGTTTCATAAATGTTCTCAAGGGAGACTAAAGAAATCTAAGCTTTAGCCAGAGGTTGATAATAAAAACAGCCAATAGACTTGGAAACTGAGTAGTGATGAGAAGGGAGACTTTGGGAATGTTAGTGTGAGACACCTGGTAGACAGAAATGTATAGCGTGGAAGAGAAAAGTATTAGGGTCATTGATCTGTACCTTATGGAATATGCAGTCAAGCTTGTTGGGAGTTCTATCTGGAAGACTTTCAAAAAACAAGAAACTAGAAACAAATAATATCCAAGGCTCTCAGGCAGGATGGAGAGCTACCAGATTGGGCCAAAGACTTGTAACTTGAAAGTCACAAATTCCTTGTACTATACTAGTTGCCATAAAAGGGAAAGGGCATGGCTTAGGGGAAGTTGTAGTTGGCTTTTATTTATTTATTTATTAAAGATTTATTTATTTATGCATACAAGAGCTGGGGTGTAGGCCATAGGTGCAAGAGGATTCACCAGAGACAGAGTGGGGAGCAGAACAGCCAGACTGACTGAAATACACTGCTGAGGGGAGCAGCAGGCAACACAGGAGAGGTCTGCTGTTCCATGTGGGTAAGCTCCCTGGCTAGGGATTGAACTTGTATGCAGTGGCTGCGGATAGCTTCATAGTGCTGAGACTTAACCCCTTGCATTACCAGGGAGGCCCTGTAGTTGGCTTTTATGGAAACTACTCGATGGAGGGCATGATGACATCTCATAAGCGACATATTGATTAGAGTTATAGCAATGTTAGACCATCAGTGATGGATTTTGGAATTTAATCTCCATATAATATAACTGGTAGAGAAAATAGGACCAGGAATTGTGTGATTCACTAACAAAGGCTAAATTAAGTGGAGGGATGTTAGCTAATGCAGTGGTTAATTAGGGGTCCCACTGATATCTAGGAGATTGTCACATGTTCTGTATAATTTAAATAAATGTAAGAGTTGCACAGTGGTTTTAATTGAAAAACCGTGCTGTTGTGTAAAAATGACAGGATCTTCGCTAATTCCAGAAAAGTCAAAGGTTATGATTGAAGATGTGAGGCATGGTTTTCAGAGTTGATAGTGATGGTTAGCAGTATAGGGTATAAATGGGAAGATAACTTAAGATGATGCACACAGAACTCATAGTAAATCTAAAAGATTATCCTGATTCAAGTTGTAACAGGTCCTCTAGGAATCACCTTAGACTGGCAGAGGTCACTGAGCATCCAGCATTGGTGAGAGGTAATTTTGACTGTGCTGCTAAGCAGATCTCTGAAATCTGGTCTGTAACTAATCTCACCCTGAACATGATTTTTGACTTAATGCCTTAGCCAAAACCATGTCCTGGGCAGCCTGACCTGCAAAAGGTACAGAGAACTGGTTCCTCTCAAGGTAGAAACTATTTAATGTTTGCCCACTAGTTTCATTCAACCTACAACTCCTAGAGGATTTGTAAATATTTGCTTGAATGATGACAATATAGTTTGTACTTTTTGTAGCAACAGTCATATCATTATGGTATGTGAATGACTGTTTTTATGTTCTAAAGATAGTTTTATGATGGTATTTGGTCAGGAGTCCCAGAGTATCCAAATGTAGATCTTTGCTGGCCATTATACTAAGGTAGTTTCTGAGGCATATTTTCACAGAGCTAGAAAATTGAGCAAAAGCAGCATATTGTTATCTTCTGGGGCTTTGGATCCAAACTCCCATCTAGAACACTAGTGCTTTAGCTTAATTCTGTGCTGAAGTCCTTTACTTCAGCCATGCATTTTGATGACTTAAAACCAAAGAGGCTAATAAAAAGTCTAATTGCTTCATTTTCACCTCCCAGCTACCACTTGGGTTAGGGTGTTGCAATCTGGATCTCACACATCCTTGAGAAACAAGGAATGCAAGATTGTGCTACCTAAGTACAGTGGATAAGAGTATGGATATTTGGATTCCATCTTAAGTCTCCAAATTCTTGGGAAAATAAGTGTCCAGAAAGGAACTCAAAGTTCATTCCTAATTAGTTTTGGAATAACACATTAAACTGATGCCCATTGTATGTTTTCTTATTTGACCAATTTGAATCGACTCATTTTCTATTTGAGGGTGAGAATGAAGGTAGGCATGGAGAGGATATAGGCAAGGAGGGGCAATCAGTGTGTTTCTGTCAACTAAGAAACACTTGATGAGGTCAGTAGTTATCTCACTCTCATGAGAAATTTTGTGTTTTTCTTTGCATAATGCAAATTTAAGAAACAGGTCATATTTGATCTGATAAGAGCGTTATCTATTCCTCTTTGAGATCTCTATTAATAAAACATTTATAGATCTGGCTTTACCTGGGCTCATTATGGCAAAGATTCAGTGAATAAATATTTAGAAAGAGTAAATAGAAAATGGGCCTCCCCTGGTGGTGCAGCGGTTGAGCGCTGTGCTGTGAAACTCCCGCAGCCTCTGCAGCACTGGTTAAATCCCTAGCCGCCGGCGAGGGTCCCACATGGCGCTAAGACCTTTCCTGCCGCCCGCTGCTCCCCTCAGCAGTGTATTTCATCAGTCTGTCTGTTCTGTTCCCCGTTCTGTCTCTGGTGAATCCTCTCACTCTCCCGCGCTTCTGACTGTACCCAGTGCTTGTATAAATAAATAAATAAATGTTTTTAAAAAAGAAAGAGTGAATAGAAAATACATGGGACTCCACCAACAGACAGTGTGTGACTCAAACCCTTACAACAATTCAATGGCATAATGTGATGTAGAACCCAGAGCTTTTACCATTAGGGTCATTGCCCTGAATAGATCAAGCCTTTCCCCTTCCTTTGAAGAAATGCTGTCTGTGGTGAATTCTGCACTTATGCTTTTAATAACTCTTTCTTTTTTTCACAGGATACCTTACTAATGTTATTTATATATTATTTCCCTGATATATATTTCAATCTTTTCTTATTTTACAATATTAATTTTGTTTCAAATCCCATGTCTCTGAAGCACACCCTTTTCTTGCCTGGGGATATAGTTTTCCATTTGGCACTTCCATTTTGATTGAGGGATCAGACAATAAATGCTCATCTTTGTACAAAGGACAATTTATTATTTATGTGAGTCAGAGAAATGTGTAGCTTTTTGCAGTGTGTGGGAAATGGAGGCAGTGAATATCCAACTTGTCTGATTGATAGTTATATTAAAGGTTGTAGTCAGTTAAATAAGTCCCTTTGGATTGATCTGATAAGAGTCTTATGTTTTCCTTGAAATATTATTTCAGCAAATATTTGATATTTATACTTTATTACTTGTACTGCTGTATCTTGCAACTGCTGTCCACCAAAGTATCACAATAAGAATACTGTTGTAAGAAGTTAGTTGAGTCTGTGTTTTGAAAAATAAAGTTTAGCAACACTATATATTTGAAAATTGTGTGACTCCTAAAACTAAATATTGATACTTAAGGTTCAAGGTTATTGTGTTGATCTTTCTCCAGTGGATCTGAAAAATATCCCTCCAGGCAGTAATGTTTAACATAATTGGTTTCTTAGCATATTGAGAGATAAGGAACAATGCAGTCTAGTGTTGCAATTTGAAAATGGAATGATTGGACAGACCAAGGCCAGGCTATGCTTTTCTCTATAGCAGGGACCAGCACATTTTTCTAGGTTGAATGAATGAAACATTCTTCTTCATTGTTTCCTTTTCTGTTGAATCCCAATCCACTATTGATTATTAGAGTTTACTTTCTAAATGAAAACAAAATTATTCTCTAAAAACACACTGTGGAGATAAAGGTCGATGATGATAACACTTTTTTTTTTTATTTATGTTATTAGGTTGCTTTCAATTTCTTTTCCATTGGGTTAGAAATATTTTAGAAGTTGAAAAGAGTCAGTTTGAGTTATATCTTGAAGCAGCAACATTAATTCACTGTATGAATTGCCCACAGAGTTTCAAATATTCTTTAATACCTTCTGTTGAATAGTTTCTAGATACTAAAAGTAACCCTTTTATTCTCTATCAATATTTATGCTCTTTTAGAAATCCAGAGTCCTCAAATTCACATCATCATCATAAAATGTCTTTAAAACATTAAAACTACTTTGTAATATGCCCTTTTTGAGAAGCGGATGTTCTTAGATATTGTTGAAATGATGATGTGAGGGGTGACTTTCATACTGTTCAGTCCCTCTAATACAAGAGGCTAAGGACTTTACCTTGCATGTTGCTACCAATTAGCTTTGGAATATCAATATCATCCATTTTAGGGGTTTATAAGTATCCTAGAGATGCTCATATCAGAAAATTCAAATAGAATTCGGTCAAATACCAGGTTGTAGTTAGATCTGAGCACGGTTCAGGATGTCATGCAGGACCTCATTTGGCAGTAGTGAATAGAATATTCAACTTAAATTCCAGCATGTGTGTTGTGTTTATTTGAATGGCCACAGATCGCCTGCAGATGTAGGTTTCATTTCCATGAACATGACCTTTAAGGGGTATCTCAGGTCAGCCTTTCCTTCAGCTCCTGGTTCTATGCATCCTTTTCATAGCCATGCTTCATCCTGTTTTCCAGACTGCTTATCAAAGATCTCTGAATGAAGAGCACATAGAATAGCAGGAGCAAAGGAGAATAGATTTATGCATTTGGAAGTTAAAAATAAAGAATAATGACTAGTTTAACTTTTTGTGATCCTACTATAAACATCTCAATTCTCCTTGAAGCAATACAGATTCTTGTGATTAAAGAGGAGAAATTCATGACCAAGGGAAAGAAATGCAGAAGTAATATTCCTGGTTTTCAATTACTGCATTCACTATATTGAGATGTATGTACTTCTGAAGAATTTCCTAATAAAGGAGTCTTTATAAGGAGTATCCCCACACTGACTACTACATTCTAGGAATATTTTATCATGAGTAGACATCATACTTTTTCTTTTCTCACTGTTCCTTTAAGTCATTCTCTGAAAAAGTGCAATACTGGAATAGACAAGCTGCTGAGTGAAGTCCCAGGGTGGAGTATTCTTCAGGAATCTGTTGGAGTGGATGGTGTGCAGGGGAAAGCATATGCTTAGTTTTGTTTTCCTAGCTGCTACTGCAAGTGCCCACCATGAGACAAAAAAGATTATTTTGTTGTGAGCTTTCTGGAGAGGCTTGGTTTAGAGTTCCATAATGAGGAATATATTGGCAGAGTTTGCACATATTCTTGGAAAAGGCTGGCCTCTATGTCCCGCTCTCAGTCTTTGCAATATAGACAGGATTCTGCTGGCAGAGATAACTCCCCCTCCATGATTTAACTTAGGACCTGATTTCATATTTATTTGCCTCTGAATTTATGGGGTCTGCCTCTGCATGAGATTTATGGGTAGCTTGATCTATGGCTAGTAAATGAGCACCAAACTTTAAGCAGAAAAAAACATAACTAATCCTCACTAGAAAATACTCAGATTCCTAGGTGAGTGGTAAGTGCAAGCTAATTATATGAGGAAAATATTATAGAATAATTCAAAGATTTATTTTATTTATTTTATTTTTAAAAAAGATTTATTTATTAATGCAAACAAGAACTGGGGTATGGGCCAAAGGTGTTGGGGGGTGAGAGGATTCACCAGAGATAGAGTGGGAAACAGAACCTGCAGATTGACTGAAATACACTGCTGAGGGGACCAGTGGGCAAGTCAGGAGAGGTCTGCTGTGCCATATGGGAAGCTCCCTGGCCAGGATCAAACTCACACTGCAGTAGCTGCAGACAGCTTAATAGGTTGTGTCTTAACCCCTTGTGCCACCAGAGAGATTTTTTTTTTTAATAAGATTTTTTTTAAAAATAAAATAACTCTCAAAGAGATGCAATAAGTCTATAAACAATACTTTTTGGAACTAAAAATATTTTTTTAATTGTTGAAAAATGAGCATGATTATTAAAACTAAATTGGAAGTGATTTAAGGTTTACAGTGGAAGAGATACATCTCAACAGAGTAAAACCACAGAGAAACCATGAGTACAGAACTCAGAGACCTGGGTTAAATTACCAGAAGATCTAATATCTTAATTATTGGGAAATAGAAGAAGATCAAATTATTTAAAATTTAAAAAGTTATAGAACAGTTTTTTAAAAGACAAAAATCTGTAATCTGAAAAAGCTTATTGAAGCCCAGACAGGTTTAATAAAGTTATTGAATTATAAAGGTAAAAAGAAAAATTTTTAAGTTTTCATGCAATAAAATTGAAAGTAGAAACACTGAACAAAAAAGACTCATATGCCCCTCAAGTATACCCTCCAGTTTATTTTATTTTATTTTATTTTGTTTTTTGAAGATTTATTTATTTATGCATACAAGAGCTGGGTACAGGACAGAGATGCCGGCAGATGAGAGGATTCACCAGAGACAGAGTGGGGAGGAGAACAGGCAGATGTACTGAAATACACTGCTGAGGGGAGCAGTGGGCAAGACAGGAGAGGTCTGCTTTGCCATGTGGGTTGCTCCCTGGCCGGCTGGGGATTGAACTTGTGCTGCAGAGGCAGCGGATTGCTTCATAGTGTGGTGCTTAACTCTTTGCGCCACCAGGGAGGCTCCCTCCAGTTTATTTTAAAAGGGAAATGAAACTAACATGAAAGTTCTTATTTCCAACAGTGGAAGCTAGAAGATAATGGGACAATATTTTCACTATATTGAAAGAAACGGAATATGATGGATATAAAACTATATACATATTTTTAAATTCAGAAAGCTATGTATGATTTTGGGCTTATAGGAACCCAAGAAAGCACATTCAGAAAGCATAAATGAAAATATAGATATATCTGACTTCATGAAAATAAAAGTTGATGGTAATAGACTACCCTAAACAAAATTATAAAACAAAGGACTGACTGGAAAATTATTTGTAATCTAAATTATAGACAAAAAGTTAATATAAGTTGATAATAAAAGTAAAAAAAATAGTACTAATAGAAAAATAAAGATATAAATAAATATTGGAAGAGAAAAGCTATGTAATCTGTAAACATTTATAAAAATTCTTCATTATATTTATAGGGAAGCAAAAATTAAAGTGATAAAAATAATTTCTACATATCAGATTAGCAAAGCCACTGAATTAGAGAATCTAGTGCTAGGGAAGAAACAGGGAAGCTGATATCCTTGACTTGGCAACATGAAAAGCTAGAACCTTGCTATGAAAAATAATATATGTTTTTATCAAAATTTAATATACATCTATGACCCAGTGATCTCACTAATGAGACCTTACAGAAACCAAAACAGAATATAGACTACATGTAGTGAATGTTTAACTGTGATGCTGTTTGTAGTGGTAAAAGTGTCTAGAGAAGAGTTGAGGGACCATCAATATAATGGTAGAACAAGTTAATTGAATTTTGTAGTACTATGTTTTGTTGTATTTTGTAACTTTTATGCAGTTAACCAGGAATACGTTAACTATCTTTTGGCTTGATGGAAGTTCTACATTATTAAGGAACAATATTTACTTGAAGGGCAATATGTAGTGTTTGAATCTTCATTTTTATAATACAAGGCTATTACAAAATATTATATATGTATACTTGTGTTGTTACATACATGTGTGTTATGGGATAAGGTATACAAAGAGACATAACCTATTAGCTTAAGAGAGGAATGGATTTTATATGTCTTTGCCTTTCTCCATTACTTTTAATAACATTTATCTTATATATATATATCTTGTGTTTAAAAATAGAAACAAAATTAATACATTTTGGAAATTTTTTTTTGTTTATTGGGTAAGTTAGTATTGAGTTTCTTGGGAAGGGATCTATGATTTTTGACTTTTTAATCTGTGGTACAATCTATGGAAGGTGCTGTTGGATACTTGGATATAAATTAAAAATCATGTCTATTGGATTCTTATAAGTCATTGAAACTACAAAGCTATTATAGCAAATCTATAATTATTTTTTTTAAAGATTTTATTTATTTATTTATACAAGCACTGGGCACAGTCAGAAGCACGGGAGGGTGAGAGAATTCACCAGAGCCAGAGTGGGGAGCAGAGCAGGCAGAAGGACCTAAGTACACTGCTGAGGGGAGCAGCGGGCGGCAGGAGAGGTCTGCGCCCCCTGTGGGACCCTCCTCTGGAGGCTGGAGAGCAGTCAGGGATCCAACCGGTGCTGTAGAGGCTGCGGGCAGCTTCGCAACCCAGCGCTCAACCGCTGCGCCAGTGGGGAGGCCCCAAATCTATAATTATTAGAGTATAAGCTTCTTGAGGGCAGGGTCTTACAGATTTCTTTATCTTCCCCAGGATCAGCATTTGTTGAAAGTAGGCTGAATGAAAATATCTCCCAAACTGAGCTTTTCTTTTTATTTACCATGCTCCTTCTAGACTTCAACTAAAGAGTAAAATTGATTTTGTTGTATTTAGAAAATCAACAGTTGCAGCCTGGACTCAAACAACATTGTTTGATGCACCCAACTTGAATTGAAGGGTTCTTCAAAATCCCAGTAGGCTGCAGATAAATACACTTAGTGCTTTGAGAGTATCTCTTGAGGGAGCTGAGAATAAGACAGCCTTTCAGCTTTACTTCACAATTTTAACTATCAAAGGAAGTGAAGTCAGACTATCTTGTAGCCAAGTGAGAATTGCTATGACCTATATGGGTTTATTATCATCACCAATTATAAATAAACTTTTAATATTTTAAATGACTTCTATGAAATGTGATAATGTCAAGTCTTAAAGGAAACATGATGTCTCAGATAACCTAGTGATTCAGAGAGGGGAACTATAAATCCAGGATGCTAGATGGGAACCCAGCTTTGTCTCATGTCAGCTCTGAAAGCTTGAGAATGCAACTTGTGATTTCTGTGCCTCAGTGCCTTTTCCCCTAAAGGAGGATATAAGAGTTACCTGTATCTTAGGGTTGTTGGGAAGATCTTTGAACAGTTTCTGGCACAGAGGAATGCTAGATAAATGATAGTCACTAATATTTATCATATAGCTAATTAGGGTTACAAATACAACTGGATATTATGGCTCACAGATCAGAAAAATGCACAAAGACCTGTATATTGAAGACAATCTTTCATTAATATTCCTTGGCAATAGAACAATTTTGCAAGCACAACTCTGACATTTAAATTTCTGAAATTTTTTCTCTTTTCAATTGCTTACTATTCTTTATCTCTTTAAAACCACTGGGCATTATGTATACTCTTTTGTGCTTATGTTTACAGCTGCTATGAGAGGCTTATATATTTTCATGTAACACATTCTTATAAACCTTTACATTTATGAAATTTAGAACCTTTAAGAATGGATACATTATCTCATAGTTTCTTTGGGTAGGAATTCTAGAGCAGCTTAGCTGGGTGAAAACCTGTTTCATAGTCTCTTGCAAGATGGTAGCCATGATGTTAAATGAGGTTTAGTCATCTGAAAACTTACTGGGGCTGGAGGATCTACTGCCAGGATGACTCATTCATGTAATAGACAATTAGGTGCTGGTTATTGACAGGAGGTTTCACTTCCCCACCATGCAGCCATCCGTAGGACTTGCTGAGTATCCTTGTGATATGTTCAGTCTCTTATCTAAGACTAAATTGTGAAAGAGAGCACAAGGTGAAGGCCATAATTACTTTATATTTAAGGCTTACTTTTTTAGAGCAGTTTTGAGTTCACAGCAAAATTTAGAAGAACAAAGATTTCCCGTCTATCCCCCTGCATTCTCACATACATAGCTTTCCCCATTATCAAAATTCCCCACCAGAAGGATATTTTTGTTACAATTGATGAATCTAAACTGACATATAATCACCCAAATTCAGTAGTTTACATTAGGTCACTCTTGATGTTCACAGTATCTTTTATGATTTTGCCTTGAAAGTAATATTCTCTCAGTTCTGCAACATCTTATTGATTATTCAGTGTGAGGAGTTATACAAGGATATGAATAGCAGGAGGCAAGGATTTCTTAGAAGTCACCTTCGCTATTGACCATGACAGTTATTTACTAATTTTAAACATTTCATTTATTCAGTTAGTACATCTGTGAATTATCTTTTACAGTCAAGGCACTAGGCCAGGTGCTTCTGTGGGGCATAAAGATGACTCATGAGCTATGAGTTCTGCCCTTGATGGGGAGGATAAAGTACTCACTTGCATAGATGGGATATGGTGATATCAATAAGTTCTTTAGATGTTCAGAGGCAGAGGAGTAATTACTGGTTGGTGCTTAGAATGTAATCTGGGTCTTAAGAGGGATGAAATAAAATTCTGTTGGTGGTTTAAGAGAAGGTACACCTCATGCAGAATAAACAGTGTAAACAGGATCATATAGTTGAGTAAACAAGTTAAGTTTAGAAGATTGGAACCAGGGCACTTTGAATAGTTTATGGAAGATGGTAAAGGGAAAAGAAAATTGAGAAAACAGTTTATGCAAAGTCCTTAGATACTATACTAAAATGTTTTTAAACCATTCAGTAAAGAATAAGAGTAGGTGAAGCTTTCTGATCTGTAGTTAATATGATTTAAAAGTAGCTTTTAGGTTACTCTTTATGATATATCAGTGAGGAAGAGATTAGAGATAGAGACACTGTTACAAGAATATATGTAGTGCTAAAGAGAGCCAATTACACAACAAAAGTAATAGGATTAGAAAGTAACAAACAGGAGTAATTGTAAAGAAGAATTTGCAGAATTTAGCAACTAGTTGGATACTTCATGTGAGGACACTCACATGTTTTAAATGGAAGATGTCATGTTTGTAGCAGGATAATGAGTTACAAAGGACTAGAGGAATCATGTGCTCTCTTTCCTGTTTCCCACAGTGAGGCTTGAGTTTCCCTATGTAGCTACTCTCTTACATGGATTAAATCCTCAAAGTTTGGGGAGTTAGGAATCCTTCCATTGAAAAGAAGAGAGCAGTGTGGGGAAGAACAAAGCTGGAAACTGAGGAACTGAGTTGAGTTAGCTGGCCCAAGTTTCTATTGACCTCAGTTGGCAACCATGGTGGTGGGAAAGGGATAGCAAGAAAAGAAGATTATGGGCTGAGAAAAATAAACTGAAGTTACTTGGGATTGTACGGACATGGTTTCCAATCCAGTTCTCTATTTCTGACTTTTTGGTTCAGTTGTTTTATTTGAAGGATGCTCGGTTCCCTAATTTTTAATGAAATTACAAGTTCTTGTGGAGTTTCAATGAAATATTTGGGGGACCTCCCCTGTGGCGTAAGGTGTTAAGATGCAAACTATGAAGCAATCTATAGCCTCTGCAGCACACGTTCGATCCCCAGCCAGCCAGGGAGCAACCCACATGGTGAAGCAGACTTATCCTGTCTTGCCCGCTGCTCCCCTCAGCAATATATTTCAGTCAATCTGCCTGTTCTGTTCCCCACTCTGTCTCTGGTGAGTCCTCTCACCTCCTACACCTCTGGCCTGTACCCCAGCTCTTGTTTGCATAAATAAATCTTACATTTATTCAAATAATAAGCTTTATGATACTATAATGGATATTGATATTATCCCAGGGTCTTTTAGACCAGGTTAGAATTATTGATCTCTTTTGGAATTTGATTTATCTCTTGCTGGGGAAGATGAGTTTCCACGTGGGCTTATCTTTTCAGGGCAGATTAGGTAGAAGGGGTTAACAAGGCTATTGGTGAATGTGCCAAAAATAAACACCCTAACATTCATTCTCATTTTCTATAAACTTGTATTTTTGATCTGTGGTTCTCATCAAAATCTTTCCTTTACATGAAATTAATGAATGGGGGTTGGTCTCCACTTGTGGGTTCCTTCCTAATGGGAAGATGTGTAAGCATGTATTTGCCTAAATACTAATTTATATAATGCTACATAAAAATTATAAATCTTATTTTTAATGATTATCTTTTTTTCAATTGGCTAAGGTTAATAGAAAGAATATATTCTTTGGGGTTACTCATCACATATATGATTAAGTTTGTCAGGAATCTTTGAATGCAAATGACAATATTTAAAGGCTTGATGGCATCTGCAAAAGGTGGACCTAGGACTCAAAGAATGGCTTCAAGGTATACTCCTTAGGAACTTGACATTCTTTGGTACTTGATATTTTCTTGCGCTATCTCTTTCTTTTAAAGGCAGTATGGTTGTCAGCATCCTCAAGCTCTTAGTCTATACTCCCAGAAACTTCAGCAGGCAGAGAGCATCTCTTTTCTGGTGGGTCTGGAAAATAGTCTCAGGAGTAGCTTGGATTGGCTCTGATATCATAACATGCCCTTCCCTGAACCAATGTCTTGCTCTGATCAAATTTGCTTGCATTACATGCCTTCCTTAGTACTGTTGATGGAATTAATTCTACCCAAATGCCAAGGATTGAAAGTGGGAAAGCATTTTTTCCCAAGGAAGATCAGTAAACTATTACCAGGAATTGGGGGGATGGGTCCTCTGAAGGCAAAAACTTTCCACAAAAAATGCCCCATAATTCGTGAATTAATGCTAGTTAAGATTTGGGTATAACAGATAACACCAAGTACAACAGGAGAGAGAGAGACATAGTCACCTCTCTGTAGTTTTTTTTCCTGCTTTTTAGCCTGCTAGCCTTGTGGTAGCACATCCTAGGCAATCAATACTTGTTGAATTGAGTTGAACCTGGTTCAGATTCATGCCTTCTTTCAGGGTTGATTGATTCAGGTTTTCTCCCACAACTCATTCTATTTAATTTTCAAACACATGAGACATAGCAGGAGACTAAGGGTTCTGGAAACAAAGCTCATCTCCACTTTTTTTTTGGTAAATTGACTTGATAGTTCACTCTTCCTTACCTTCAATCTTCTTAAAGATTTTACAGGGAAGGGAAAAAAGGATGTCCCTGAATGACCAATGATTTTTAAGAGGAAGAAGCCATGTTGGAAAGTTGGAAAAACTACCAGATGTAGAAAATTATTAGGTGAATGGAAAAACAAACTGCTCTGGATGAGAGAGAAGTAGTCATCTCTTTCCAAGTGCTTTGGAGGGGTAGCTCAAAGCACTTTAATCTTTGATGAATGTGATTGAACTCTTTCCGCTACTTAGGGAAAAAACAGAAGTGCTCAGAAGGGTTCATCCTGTTCTGGCTACCTGCCACTATCAATCCTGCCTTCTACATAATTATCAGGCCTTTAACTTTTCTCTGCTCCTACTCTTTAAAATTCCCCTTCCAGACAACAAAATATAATAGATGAGATACATCTGCAAATGGAAACCAAGTATTATAGTAAGATAGCACTGGATTGGCAGCCAGGAATTTAGGGTGGGATACTGCAATAGGGAGCTTTGCGCAACTTTAAGTTTCCAGTGTTTGTTTTACACTTCCACCTATTACAGACTTCACTCCCTCCACTTCAGGAGTCCCTTCTAACTACACTCACTGTCCATGGAGGATGTACATGGACAAAGCTGCTCTAACATTAGGATGACAGCTAATGCTATAAAACCAATGAATAAAACATGCTCTCTGGGTCAATATGCAATATTTTTATTAGTGAATTAAAGTATAGTTATCTCTTAATTTAATAGTAAAATATGTATATGAGTACACAGGAAAGGATGAAAACATAACGACCACACGCTAAGATTAATAAGCACCTTAAAGCTTGTATCTTGGGAACACTCTGTATTAACTATCCAGATGAAACTGAATTGAGTGAAACAAACAAAACACACAAATCAACAAACAACAAAATGATGGCAGTCATACCAGACAAGACTTGAAGAAAGATACCACTGCTCAGCTGGATCTGTGCCTACTACAAATCCATGGTATTCTTAGGTCTACTGTGGAATGCTGTGTTTGGTGGCATTTTGATTGAAACCACAGCTTCCTAGTCATCCAACTACATGCATTCTGAGACAGCATCCAGAAGTCAACTGAACATCAGAACACAAAGTATTAGCATGTATGCATGTGCATGCATATGCATGTGTAGACTAATGTGGCACACCCCACCTGGGATAATGTGCTTTTTATTTTTTAGTATCATTTTTTAAATTTTTCACATCATTGTTCATTTTTGAACAATATTTGCTTCCCCCAAAGGAACATAGGGAGGATCTGAGTAAGAGTTTATGCTGAGAGTTGCCATTTCCCATGAATTTTTTTGGATTCAGAGAAAAGGAGATTGAGCTATGGATGTGACAAATGCTGCCACCTTTGCAGAGGGGGAGCTACCCTAGATGAGTGACCCTAGATGAGCTACCCTAGATGAGTCACCCTAGATGAGTGACTGCACAGAAATGACAAGTGAAACTTTTCAGTCATGACATAACAGAAGTCTGAGAAAGAAATTTGTCCAGGTTTGTGTTTTTTTTCCAAAATCAGGAAAATATTATATTAAAAAGTATTCCCAATAAGCCAGAAAGAAAATGAAAAATACCGGATAGTCTCACTCATAGCAGGAATCTAGAAAACTTAAATAAGGAACCAGGAAAAAGAATAACTATAAGAAAGAAAATATCAAAATCAACAAACAACTATGAACCAGAGATACTCTATGGGGGGTGGGGGGCGGGGAAAGGAGGGCTTGGGGTCAAAATAAGGGGGTTGTAATTGTAAGGGGAATATAAAAATAAAATTAATAAAATAAAATAAAATAAATAAAAGGTATTCCCATCGGTTTTGTACTTTGCAATCTACCAAGTTTATTTCATATTCATTTCCTTTGATTTCTGAAGTAATCCCAGGTGCTAGGCTAGATATTGTAGATGCAAAGCTCAGGAGTACTTACTGTTATGCTGAGCTTGTCAGAAAGGGAATGGAAATCAAATATTCTTACTCAAGTTATTTTTTCCACAACTTTTTAAACAAACCAACATCATCAAAGACAAATGAAGGGTTAAACCAAGACCCATTAGAAACATTTGGAGCCCAAACAGAGTGAAAGGTGGCAGGTGGCTATCAGTAGTTATTGTCTATATGACAAGGTAAGACTAGCTATGGAGAGCATGAACTTGGAAGTAGAAGCAAGAGTGAAATGAGGAAGGTGGCAAAGACAGTATTATGAAATAGCTTTTTTGGTTGTCACTGATGGTACCATCTTTTGTTTTTAACTTTCCAAACTGTGTATTTGATTATACTTACTCTTGTATTTATGAAATTTTTATTTTATTTTAAGTCTCCATAAAATTTTGTATTTATTTTTGTTCTTGGAGATAAATTTTATTTATTATTTTATTGTTTTTAACTGAGGTAATATTGGGGTACCCCCATCAGGTATTACCACCATGTGTTCCCACTACCAACTTCCCTATATTCTACCACCATAGACTGTTGTGTTTCCTTCTCTCTTTGTTTTGTCCCCTCCCCCAGCCCCTTCTCCCCTTGATGTTTCAATTCTGTAGTCAGCATTCAAGTGTTAGTTATTCAGCTTGTCTTTATCTGACTATTAATTTATTTACTTTATAGTCCACATATTAGTGACACCATCCAGTATTTACCTTTCTCCTCACTTGTTTCACTTAGCATCATCCTTTCAAGCTCCATCCATCTTGCTGCAAATGGCATGAGCTCATCTTTTTTGATTGCTGAGTAGTATTGCATTGTGTATATATACCACATCTTTTTAATCTACTCATGTTTATGGACTTCGGTTGTTTCCATAGTTTATCTACCGTAAATTGTGCTGCCATGAATATAAAAAATAAAGTTTCCTTTCAAATTAGTGTTTTTGATTTTTGGGGAGTAGATGCCTGAGAGTAGAATTACTGGGTTATGACACTATTAAAATAAAATAATTGTTTGTTGTCTCATTCTCTCCTTTGGCTTAAAAGTCTGTAGGGTAAGGTAAAAAATCAGGCTTTTCTGCCCTCCCGCCATCAAGATAGATGAGGGAACCCTGTGATCCTGAATGCATGCCTGATGGCGGGCACCTGAAGTGGGTACACCTGCGCTGAGACTGTGCTTTTTAAGGGCGGCATCACGGGGATGCCAGTAGCAGCAGCAGAAGCCGAAAGAGAAGCCGAGAGAGAAGCAGAGAAGCAGCAGCAGAAGCAGAAAACGCCAGAGAGCCCAGATAAAGTGAAGATTTGCTGGGGGCTGGGAGGACTGCCAGCCTCCCAGCTCCCCAGCCTGCCATATGCCTGGTGAACCCCAATAAAAGACCTGCAAAAACCACTGAGGTCTTTGACTCCTCCTTTATCCGGTCTGCTGGATCAGAAAACCTGCACTGTGTCCTGTCCTGCCTTTACAATTGGCGTAAGTCGGCAAGATGATCCATGCAGATGAGTATGGAGCCCTCCAAAGACCTGGAGGGACTAAGGAGTAAAAGACTGCCTGTGACGACGCCGGAGGCATCATGGCGACCCAGGAGATGGACAATGTCCAGGATCTACGGGATAAGACCTTGCCCAGAGGAGGAGAAGGAGACGCCCAAGAGAACCAGCCAATGACACCTGAAAGGACCAGCCAACGACCCTTGAGGCAGCAGAATCCTCGGGGAGGAGTGGACCGCGATTCAGAGCTCGCCAGTGCTGACGCAGGGAGAGGCCAATGGACTTCGACTGCTGGACATGGACTGATGGACTCGGACTGACAATCCCACCAGAAGGCAGAGGACCTTGCAGGTTGATATGTTTTGGGACCCTGGGGGTGGAACAGTTTCATTTGTAAACCCCAGGAGATGGGAATCTGGGGTGGCCAGTGGGCCTAGATGGCCAAAAGCAGCCTGTGTATGCCCAGCAGCTAGGCGGAGGAGAAAAGCCAACTGAGAAGGCAAAAGCTGGTGCTGATGCTAAGTTGAGAAGCCCTGAGTGGCTGTTAAGCAAGCCTGAGTATGCTGAAGACCTGTGAGTCTCGTAAAATCACCTGTGGGTGATGCCCTGCTCATTGTCAAGTGAGGGTGAGGAGCTGAGGAACCCGTCCTTGGGGGATGGGTGGGGAACGTGGCTTGGGGTGGAGCCCAAGCCGAATGTAGAGTTTTGATCCCCAACCCATGTGCTTGTGCAATGGGTTGGCCTGAGTGCAGGGGTCTGCGAGTCTCATTGGTGGCTATGAAGGCCGAGTGTTGGAGCGACTGCAGACAGAAACCCTGAGGGTTGGCGATTACCCCCAACAGCATAGAATCGCCAATCCCAGAGTGCGTGCCTCCTGGGGGTGGATGCTGTGTGTGGCTTGTAGCCGAGACTATAGCCAGAGAAGGCCAGGAAGCCCGACGGCTCCTGGTGTGTTATAGTAGATGCCGTGAGTGATTCCCCTCCCTCGTATGAGCAGTGCCCTCAGCAGCAGATTTGGTGGCTCATCTGCTGGTACCAATAATTGTCTTTTGCACTAGGTTGGTGCCCTGCCTGGACTTATTTGTGTTCTGTTGTATTTTGTTATATTGCGATGTATTTGCTTTTGTGGGCCATGGCTGCTTTGTTTGTGTTTGCTAAGAAACAAAGTTGTGTATGTGTGGATTATATGGCAGAAAACCCTGAGGGGGTGGACTGTAGGGTAAGGTAAAAAATCAGGCTTTTCTGCCCTCCCGCCATCAGGATAGATGAGGGAACCCTGTGATCCTGAATGCATGCCTGATGGCGGGCACCTGAAGTGGATACACCTGCGCTGAGACTGTGCTTTTTGAGGGCGGCGTCACGGGGACGCCAGTAGCAGCAGCAGAAGCCGAGAGAGAAGCAGAGAAGCAGCAGCAGAAGCAGAGAACACCAGAGAGCCCAGACAAAGTGAAGATTTGCTGGGGGCTGGGAGGACTGCCAGCCTCCTGGCCCCCCAGCACCCCTGCCTGCCATGTGCCTGGTGAACCCCAATAAAAAACCTGCAAAAACCACTGAGGACTCTGACTCCTCCTTTACCTGGTCTGCTGGATCAGAAAACCTGCACTGTGTCCTGTCCTACCCTTACAAAGTCACTACATTACGTTGTCTTTGCTAGTTCAAGTCACCACTAAATCCATGATCAGAAACTCCCAAACTTCCCTGTTGGTTTTGCTAGACCACCTATAGTTACCTCCTAGCAATGTCTACCTAATTTAAATTGCAACCTCTGTGGTAAGCACTGGTAATAATTACCCATTCTACAGCCTATCTTGAACAGACATGCAGAATAGCAGGCCCTGTTTTGTCCCTTTTATGCCTGCCTTTATACCCAGGGTCCCCTTGTCAGTACAGCAGTGCACCTCACTAGGTAGGAAAGTAAGGACAAATAGAGCAAAACAAGTGAGCATGGAGCTATAGGTAATGATGGACAAATGAGTTTTTCTCTCTTGGGTTCACTCCTTAGCATCTGTTTTCTTCATTCTGTATTACTCTACAAATCTGTGGATATACATTTTCCTGAAACCAGAAGCGGATGAAGCTCATTAGGTCCTGGCAGTGCTGTTATTGACCTTCACCCCAGCTCTCAGGAAACAAAGCCAGTTCTGATAGTCTCAGTTTTTTTATCTTTTTTTGCCTAAGCCTGGAAAATTTTAGATGGGATGCATCTAAAAATTGGCATTTAGGAGGAATATCTTTCAAAGGGTTTTTTCTTTCTAGGCAGGAAATGACACATCTTAAAGGGTAGCAGTATGTTCCTATACCTGGGACAGACATCTAAAACCAGCATAAAAGGAAATCAAACTTGCCCTATAAATTCACAGGATAGAAGAAAGAGTGGGCAATTATTTGCATTGTGTATTCACTGTAAAGAACCAATTAAAATATAAATAATTCAGAATCTTTTGGATTTAGCTTTGTTGGCTAAGCAGTGTAAAGGAATCACAAAATCATCTTTTCTATTTGAATATGTAACTGCAGCCATAACTTCTGAAATGTTGAATGAAAAATGATGACCTAAGTTTTGGTCAGTACACAGTAAGCTTTTGCAGTTGGCACCCCTGTGGTCCCTGCTTCTTTTCCTGGCACAACACTAAAATGGCACATACAACTTTCATCAGCATTAGCATCTTGCTCATTTAGCATTTAGGAAACATAGCGAATAGCAATTAACAGCCAAATAGCTGGGAAACAAAAACGACCTAGTAATCAGAGTAAATATACATTATACTGTCATATTATAATGTGTAAACATTGGAGAGTAATATCAGAATATGGACATGCAGAATCTTTCTTTTGAAGGCTTGTAAGATTGCAAGCACTGTCCTGGCACTCTGATTTGTCTTTTTGCATGACAACTACCAAACGTGCCAGTTTGGTAAATAGTAGGTCATTTTTTTTTTTTTTTGTCATTTGCTGACTTACAGGTACCTTGATGAGGACAGGCATCAACCTGACATTTATAAATCCTGAAGTTGGCTTCCAATGACTAGGAGACATATGGAGAGATGATAACAGATTGGGGGGCGTTTCAATATTATAAACCTTGCATAGCCAGTTGCATTAGCTGCTTATTGCAGTCAAATTGTATGCTAATATTACAGAACCCTTCTTTCTTAATGTTAGAAAATACTAAAAGCTTCTAATGTCATTTTCCTATCATCTTCCAGGAAAGTCAGGTGAGATAGTATCAATATTGCTAACCTGGCACCTGGATTACATGCTGTTACCTAGGGACACGCAAAAATAGGTAGAAACTTAGTAGCTTATATGAATAAAATAGACTGGGCTAGCTGATGGTACAAATTCAGTAGCCATCTAAAAAGTAGACACACATAGCTTCCTCACTTTTCCTATTTAGGGCTAACAAAGCTTGAAAGAATAAATCTAATAGTGCCTCTATTGCAGAAGAGATGTTTGCAATGGATATTGATTGTTTTGGAGGTACTTAATATCTTTTCCCATTGCTTAACTCAGTGGGTATAGGGGCAAATTCTCTTCCTACATTGTGTGGAATCTTGTTGGGTTGGAAAATTCAGGTGCTTCACTTATTTCTTTGAAAGCATGGGCTTCCCTGGAGTTTCATTTGGCCAAATTCTCTTTATGGGACAGCCAAGCAGTGAGCATATACCCCCTTCTTGGCTAATAACTCCCTCCTGGTAAAAAAAAAAAAAATACAAAACAAAAAACATAAAACCATTCCTTCCAGAAGAGCATCTGTTGAGATTTTGCTGAGTACTTGTGGATCTGTCTGGCTCTTGATTTAAGTTGTGTTCTCCAGTCTTCTTTTTGATCATGCCCAATAGCTTTCCAGTAATATAGTTCTTGCTTGACTTAAGCAGAGTGACTTCTCTTGCTAGTAAGAAAAGAACCCAAATTAATAGTTTTAATTTTAACTTGAAATGCTGAGAATGACTGTAACTTACGAGAGCTAGCATCAGAGGGACCAGTAATTTGGAGGTAGAGCTTTAGTAGTAGCAGAATCAACTTGAATATGGACTTATAGTATTTGGAGTGTTTAAATCATAGAGAAAATCTTAATACTTCAAAATGGAGTTTTCTTCCCATGTTACTAGGTATTTTTTCATCTTGTCACATCTTAATTTTTAGGATGAAGTGTAGTCATTTGTGCCGACATGATTCAAATACTTAAGACAAAATTGAGGGCTCTTGAATCAGTGTGTACCCACAAACACTGTAGGCAAGGTTACAAAGAAAACTATACTCACTGTATCCAGATGGAATAGTTTCCCTTGCATATGTCTCAGCAACAGTCAGGAACTGTTTTATTAATTTTTTTTATAGAACCCTAAAATCAAAACATTTCTTAACAAGTATGTACCAGTTACTAGTTTTAGCTAGAAGGAAAGCAAATGTAAGCTATAGATGCTGCTTACAGAGAGTATATTATCTTTTTGCAGTGGCCGTCACATAAACAAACTTAAAAATTCTATAAGGAAGTTAAATCTTGAACCTAGAAACACCAGGAAAGACTGTGGAGAAAAGCAGAAAATTGCCCATTGAGAGTTACTGCTGGCTTTAGAAACCTGAGGGTTTAATAGAACTTCCCAGTGAAGATAACATGGGCAGGGTCACTGATTTGTCAGTTCAGTTATGCAGCTGATTTTACTCTCTAACAAAGAGGGATGGTAATAACTATTCAAATTTAATCTAAGGAGGGGGGGATGTTTATATATAGAAAATGCAAAGACAAGAGAAACTTCTTTGCTTGCTGTGTTCCATGAAATTCCTTGAAAGCAAATGTGAAAGGTAGAGTATCTCAAAGCAATTTATTTCCTAATGTAATACATTTCTGAAAAATCAACAGCAGTACACAAATAAACAAAACAAAAATGCTTGGATCAGAGGTCAGAGAACAAAGACCCTCTTTTCATCTGTTCTTTCATTGTGCCCCAAAATGTCTAAATTATTTAGAATGCACTATTTGCTAGAAGGTTCAAACCCTGATACGTGCTAGGTCTATTGCACATGGTAAAATCAGGCTGGATTAATTATTGACTTGCTCTTATTTTGTAGAATAAGAAAACAGTAGAACCAGCATTTCCATGTTCCCATTCAGAGATAATACATGAAAGAATTATGTGAAAGAATATTTAACCTTCTTAACTAGCCTTCATTATAATAAAATAGAGTAATCAGAAACTAGTCTTTATTTATTTATTTATTAGATAGGGAGAAGCCGAGCAGATTTCTCAGTATAACTCAATGGCAGAGTGGAAATAGGGAGTTCAGTTTTCTGACTTAAAATCAGTGTCATTCACTTTGGACAGGTTGCTTCCCATATGAACATAAAATAAAAATAGCCCAATTTAATCAAACTATGTTTGCCAAGTTCCAGTCTATACGGAACTTTTTATTTTTATAACCAAGAGTATCACACACTTTACACAAGGCAATTTTAATGGCAGTATTGGGACAATCTCTACTGTAGTTTCACAAATGGAGTACAAAAGCCTGTGGGTATATGTATTTGTTGGAGCAGTCCACAGAGATAAATGGATGGCCACATCACCCAGTTTGGAAAAAAATTTCTACCTTAATTCAGAAGCTGAAATGTCATTTGCCATGTTTTCCCTCCCTTACCAGTGTTTTCAACATTAGTGTATGATGACTCTTTCAAGACAAGCCCTGCATCTTTTCTCTGCCTTTCAGAGATAAATATTTACTGAATGAGTGAAGACATGAATACAGTTATGATCAATACTGAAGGCAAAATATTCATATCTATTTGAATAGGAAGTAATGAGTATCTAGACAAACTGAGGACAACAGCTATGTAGTAATTGTATTGTTGAGTGCCAGGCTCTGTTCCACGTGCTTTATGTATATTAATTTATCTGATTATTGAAACAATTATATGAACTAGGTAATGTTGTTAGTACTATTTCAAAGATGAGGAAAAAGTGTGGTTAGTGTTGCTAAAAAAGAAAACAACAGATCCAAAATGGAGTCCTTTATGCCAAGTCCCACCAGGACTTAATATCTTACCTAAATACAGTTTGGTTTTTTTTAAATTTTGTTTTTGTTTTGTTTTTAAGATTTATTTATTTATTTATACAAGTACTGGGTACAATCAGAAGTGCGGGAGGGTGAGAGAATTCACAGAGCCAGAGCGGGGAGCAGAGCAGGCAGAAGGACGGAGGTACACTGCTGAGGGGAGCAGCAGGCAGCAAGAGATGTCTGCGCGCCATGTGGGACCCTCACCCCGCCCGCCTGCGGCCTGGGAACGAGCCGACGTTTCAGAGGCTGCGGGCAGCTTCACAACCCTGCGCTCAACCAATGCGCCACGGGGGAGGCCCCTAACTACAGTTTTATCCTCTCACAAGAGTAGGATTTTAAGCCAATCAATTTATAGTTTTCTGATTAGTGCTCATGAGGTATTCGGCATGATGAGAACTCCCTGCCTTCCCCAGATGGAAAGATGGCTTTCCTTTTGCTAATAACCTTGTCTCACTTTTTTTCTGACTATAAAAATCTCCCATTTTGTATAAACCCTTGCAGTGCCTTTCCCTTTCTAGATGCGATACTGCCTGATTCAGAAATCATTTATTTTATTTATTTTTAGAGATTTATTTATTTATGAATACAAGAGCTGAGGTGTAGGCCAGAGGTGCGGGGGTGGGCTGGGGGTGAGAGGATTCACCAGAGACAGAGTAGGAAACAGAACAGGTGGATTGACTGAAACACACTGCTGAGGGTAGCAGTGGGTGAGTCAGGAGACGTCTGCTGCGCCATGTGTGTCACCTCCCAGGCCAGGGATCGAACTCGTGCTGCAGTAGCTATGGATAGCTTCATAGTGCTGTGTCTTAACCCTTTGTGCCACCAGGGAGGCCTTTGATTCAGAAATCACTTAATAAAGACAGTTAAATCTCTAAATTTATCCAGATGAATTTTGTTTTGTACCAGTGTGATCCGGTCACTAACTGTCCATCATCTCACAGCATGTAAAGGGAAAAAGAGGGATTTGAATCCACAGCTAGTTTCACATATTTCACTTAATTCTAGGATTTCCTTACTGGGTTTATATAAACAGCCACAGCAGATGCCAAGTGGAATATGAGTTTCTCAGTCACAGCAACTTACACTGACTCTTAGGTAGGCAAATCCTTAATTTGTCTATCCTCACCATGTCACAAGATCTGCAGGTTTCTTTTTTTTTTTTTTTTAAAGATTTATTTATTTATTTATACAAGCACTGGGTACAGTCAGAAGCGCGGGGGGGTGAGAGAATTCACCAGAGCCAGAGCGGGGAGCAGAGCAGGCAGAAGGACCAAAGTACACTGCTGAGGGGAGCAGCGAGCGGCAGGAGAGGTCTGCGCGCCATGTGGGACCCTCCTCTGGTGGCCGGGGAGCAGCTGGGTATCGAACCGGCGCTGCAGAGGCTGTGGGCAGCTTGGCAACCCAGCGCTCAACCGCTGCGCCACCGGGGAGGCCCGATCTGCAGGTTTCTTTTCCAGAAAAGAAAATATTGATTTTATTTACAATATAGAAAAAATGTTGAAAACTCAATTAAGAATCTATTGAAAAATCATAAAATTTCACAGAAAATTTTGCCTTCCAGTTTCACCTATATTTTCTGGGAAAGGTTTAGCTCATGTTCTCCTGGGTAGTCCAGCATCAGGCAGCAATGCCCTAGGATCACTCTGACAGGTTCTACATCAAGTGCAACATTTTCCCCCCTGAATGGCTGTTTCCCCTGGGCTGCAGGATAGCTCTTAGTTTTCAGTCTAATGTCATCCTGACCTAAGTCCTTCTAACCTCTTGATATTAGATTGGAGAGTTTTTCCTCAGGTCTTCTGTCACGTTGGCTTAGTGAGATAATTTTATTTTGCCTGCCTCTTGCCTTCCTCGTCTTCTAGTCTAAATAAATACTGGGCACGATGAGTCAAACGACCCAGTAGTCACAATGAAAAAGAAGGATCACCTCCACTTCCCTTTCCCATCACTATTGAGATGTGCTGTCTGTACTAAAGTTTACTTGTTCTGGATCCTGCCTTTGTTCTCCAGTCTGAGGGAAGAAAGAGTACATCAGAGCACAGAATCTTTGTTTTTTACCCAGTAAGATACTTGGAAAAGAAAACGATCAACCTGATGTTTGATGTAATTTGGCTTTTTTGTTTAGGAAAACTTGTTTTTGCATCTTGATTTTGGGCAGTAACTTGAAAACCTTTTATGAAAACTACTAGTCACCCTTATCTGGCCCTAGCAACTCTGATGGAGGAGAAATCCCCAGGAAATATCATTGTGTGGCATAACACAGTAGGATGAGGGCGCTAGGATCAGGAGATGAAGAGATGTCCTGGGACTTCTAGGAAGGGAACTTGGCAAGAGGGAAAATGAGCCCATAGGTCTCAGAGGTTAGAGCTATAGTGTGCTCATTCTACTCCATTGTCCAGTCTCTTATGGAGGTCACACTTTGGATGAAAATCTGGACACCTTTCTTATCATCTTCAGTTTAAAGAAGGAAATTAGGATAGGCCCACAGCTCTGCCATGGCCACTTCCGAAAGTACCACACTCCATTTTTGGTGCAGTTCCAGAAATAAGTGTGATTCTTTCTACTGCTTGGAAGTTGACAAGTGTGATCCACAAATTGCAAAAGAATTCTGCACTGCTAAATATTCAAAAGGGTGTCTGACAGAGTGAAGGAAGGGAAATTAGCAGAGACAAAAAGATCTGGGTAAGAGAAATAAAAATGGTGTTGGATTTTATAAAATAGGAAGGAAATTTTTACATACCAAAGATTTTACTGCATCCTTTTGGGAAACAAATGAATCTACCATATCAATTATTAACATTCTAGCCATTATTTCCATTAAACTATAATATTTCAGAAAAGAGGATAATCAGCTTATGACAGCATGATTCCTTTATAAATCTTTTTATTTTATTTAAATAATTTTTGGAACACGTTATTTGGAGAAAGTATCCTGTTTCCTATGGAGAGGAAAACCCCACCCCTTTTTACATGGTGTGATGATTCTGGTCCAAATGCAATGAGTTTCTGGAAATGGCAAGTGAGACACTTGTTGCCATGGTGATTGTTAATAGTTCTGACTCAGATATAGTGTTGCTATAGCAACTGCATGGAAGCCCTTGGGAGGTGGTGCAGTCTTTTTTTTTTTTTTTTAAATCAGCAAAAAGAGGCCAGGAAGAACCATTTTAGTAGCTTCTTGCTGCACTGCAGTGACGAAGCTTTCAAGGCTATTTTATCCAGATGAAAGATCGTCCTTTCCTGCGGTGATGAAGCAGATGTGTTACACTGGCAGGATAAATATAGTCCTATGTATCATAGTAGCAAGCATATTAGCTGCCTATTAATGAATTCTAATTTTCTGACTGTAATGGTTTCTAATAACACAGGTAGTCTCAAGTGAATATCTTGAAGAATCCTTAATGTCACTAGCAATATATGAACCCTAAAGGTCAAAGACCAAATAGGCCCAAATCATTATGATGTAGACTGTTTCAGCTTAGCTGATTGGATGTAAGGGTGGGTCACAAGGCTGAAAAAATATTTAGAAGACTGTTTTGGATTTGCATGGTCTGGCTTTGGGTCTCCATATTGTATGCCTGTATACCATTGTACATATACCCAGTTCTTAAAATAGTGAATGACGTGTAGAAGGTTCTCAATAAACATTGTGAATGAATCAGTCAACTTGACAGGCAGAGGACAGTAATTTTCCCTAGACCACTCATGATTTTGACTCACTGCCAGACCTTTGCTACATACTGTTGTATTTAGAAATAAGTGTGTATTAAGCAGTTCCATGTTCATGTAAAAGTTTTGTGTATAGTTTTTTTATGTCCAAACTTATGCCCACTTTCCAAGTATTAATTATCCATGATCAGCCCTTCCTTGGACCCTTAAGCTTTGAGATAAATGTGCAGGGCAATTGGAATAGACTTAAAAAATAACCAAAACCCTACATAGATTTTTCTCTAGTCAGTAGATCAGAGCAAGTTCCAAGACTCCTTACTGTTGAAGCAGGATTTAACAGTCATGCAACAGCATCACTGGCTGCACCCTGAGAGAGCCTCCTCCCAGTGCAGTCACCATCAGCTGTCAGTTTTTGTTGTTTTCTCCCATCGGCTCTTGGCTAATGAAGGTGCATTACCCTGTCTCTCCTCCCCCGCCCCCCACAGTCTAAAGTTCCCTTGAGGGCTAGAGTAGTGCTTGATTCATCTCTGTTTATCCCACAGTTCCTGTATGGTGGTCTTATGTAATAGGAGCCCAGTTAAATAAAGTAAAAGGAAATGCTTCCTTTTCTTGCAAATTACCTTTTGATTGGATTCCTTATTTCTGCTCCTGAAGGTAGCAACAGTTAATATAAAAGAGCATAGGTATAACAGGAAGAGCTGGTATGAACGTGAACATTGCCTTAGTGGGGAGGAGGTGGTGGGGGGCAGGGGCGGGGAGCAGAAGTAGGGAGGAAGACCTCTGAGTAATATGAAGTATTGAAATTCCATTATCATCGCACACCATAGAAGCAGCTGCTAGTTCTGCTAGACTAGCTGAACTAAGGGGCGAGACCTGGTTCTGTGTATATAGTAAATGTGGAGTATGTGATTATCTTTTTCTGGAATCCATAGCTTTACAGACAGATTGATGATCCCAGAGTGTAGCGAGCTATCTTAGTTTTCTCTCTTCATAGCGTTTCCTACACAGCTGGAAACTGTAACAGACTGTTGGCTATATGCTAATGAACAATCTACCCCTCATTAGGCCAATATCGAAAACAATCATTCCCTTAAATAAACTCCTTTTGTAACCAACTTACGAGCATAGGTCCTTGTCATGTCTTCTTTTCCCATGTTTTCAGATTGTGCTTTATGTTTGAAATTGTTGGAACCTCTTATTCCCATCTTGATATTTCATGCTTCTTGTACTCCTTTTCTAATATGTTTCCAAAATTTTCAGGATCTTGATATTAGGTTGCTTTTTCTCTTCCTTAGCTGAGATCCTTTAAACTCAAGTAGAAAGTTGAAATGTTTGTTTAATGAGTTTCCTTTACAATGTTTTCCCCTGTAAATCAGCACCTTGATAAAACAGTTCCTATAAAGTTATATTTTGTCTCCTCACACACATGCCTATGAAAGAGACAAAATAGTGAAAATTCACAGTAACACTGAAAATAGTGGCTGAAACCAACTTATTAGGTGAAATGGGAGGGAATTTCCATTAGCTGTAAGGTCTTTGGCATTGTATTAAAAGACATGCTTAATCACTTACTTTTATTATGTTCATCTGAAAATATTCATCCACCCATGGTCTAGCCCCTGGTTCACAAAAACTAGCTGTTTCAAATAACACCTTGGACAGCTAATCTTCTACCACTTATCTGCTGTTTCTTGCAGTAGCCATAATTCTCTTTTCTCCCTTTTTTCTTTTTCTTGTTCCCTATCAAGAACTCTCTCTTTTTAAATATTTTTATCACTGTTAAAAAAACACAACATAGGGCCTCCCCGGTGGCACAGCAGTTAAGCACTGGGCTGCGAAGCTGCCCACAGCCTCTGCAGTGCCGGTTCAATCCCCGGCTGCTGGTGAGAGTCCCACATGGCGCGCAGACCTCTCCTGCCGTGCCCGCTGCTCCCCTCAGCAGTGTACTTTGGTCCTTCTGCCTGTTCTGCTCCCCACTCTGGCTCTGGTGGATTCTCTCACCCTCCTGCACTTCTGACTGTACCCAGTGCTTGTGTAAATAAATAAATAAATCATTAAAAAAAAGTTCAAAGCTTTAAAAAAAAACATAAAATTTATCATCTTAACCATTTCATCAGTTCAGTCGTACTGATTATTTACATTGTTGTAAAGCTTCTTTTTATATATCCAATTAAAACCTACAACACCAGAAATGAAGGGGAAATCATGAGAAACTGAGGAGTGCTTTATATCATGGGAAGTGTAGTTTTCACAGGTAAATATAATTGAGAAAAGAGCCAAGAAGAGTGCTGACTAAACTGGATAGAAACTCTATCTATTTGAAGTGTCAGAAACCCAGAAGTGGGCCATTTCAGCCCAGTAGATTTTACAAAAATCCAAGTTATAGACACCAGCTAAGAAGAGACGATCTAAGAAATTTATTCATCTGGTGTTTAACTGTATAGGGGGTGAAAACCAATATGGCGGATACGAAGAAAACTACAGAATAAGGTTATAAAATTATTGTGAATATTTAAAAGAAAAAACATACCCCTGAAAAGGATTATTCAAGATTCAGAAGACAATTTTATTTTATTTTAAATATTTATTTATATATGCATTCAAGAGCTGGGGCACAGACCAGAGGTGTGGAGGGTGAGAGGACTCACCAGAGACAGAGTGGGGAACAGAACAGGCAGACTGACTTAAGTACACTGCTGAGGGGAGGAGCAGACAAGATAGGAGGGGTACGCAGCACCATGTGGGCAGCTCCCTGGCTGGGGATTAAACTCGTGCTGTAGTGGCTGTGGGAAGCCTAATAAGTTGTATCTTTACCACTTGTGCCACCAGGGAGGCCCCAGAAGAAAATTTTAGAAAATCACCTTTTCCACAAGACTAAAATAATAAAGTCTAGAAAAGAGGACTATGAAGGTATTCTAGACTATAGGATAGGAAGGCAGATGTAGGACATAACACTTACATGTGTTACATACAGTGTTTAGCACTATGGATTAGTATAAATCATCTGAGCTAAAGGAGCTGCTGAGTATTACCATGTTAAAAATGCACAGAAATCAGAGGAGTATGCAATAACTTTTTAATTAAGGGGCTAAGTAAGTGATATAGATCTGTGCTCTGGACAGTCAGGAGGAGGCAATATCAATTTTGACTGGAATTATTAGAGCTGACAAGATTTGGCTTAGTAGGAAGAATCGAGAATAGAATTCCAGAAAGAGGCAGTGGCATAAGCAGAAGCTTTTATTCATTTTGGGCAAAACCCATCTTCCTCAAACTGTCTTCAGATACTATTATTCTCAAAATTAAAAAAAAAAATTATTTGCTCAACACTTCAAAATCTCACACCTTCTTCTGGCTTATGTTATCCTACCTGGGAATAACCTTTTAAGATAAGGTTTAGTTCATCCGTTTCTCTCCAGCTCTTGCCCAAGCAAGATTATAAAACATCCAATGTCTCAGCCTCAACAATATGCTCAGTTTTCTAACCTCAGTCAGATCAGACACGGCAGACAATCTCCTCTCACAATAATTTAGTATGATAATCAGTGTTGACAATAAACATTCTGTTTTACAGGGCAGAATATTAAATAATTAAAATATTATTTTTACAGGGAAGAATATTAAGTGAAAGTACTTTTCTAGGCTTTCCTTTTTGGGAGCAGGAAAATGGTTAGGACTTAAGCCCAGGTTTTTGATTCCTATCTCATGTTTTTGTGACAACATAAACATCTAGTAGTAAGAGGAAGGGAAGAAAAATGTGGTAGAAATGGGGAAATAAAGGTGATTTTAGTAATTTTTTTAAAGATTTATTTATTCATTCAAGCACTTGGTACAGTCAGAAGCGCGGGAGGGTGAGAGAATTCATCAGAGACAGAGCAGGGAACAGAGCGGGCAGACTGCCGAGATACACTGCTGAGGGGAGCAGCAGGCGCAGCAGGATAGGTCTGCGTGCCATGTGGGACACTTGCCTGCGGCCAGGATCAAACCAGTGCTGCAGAGGCTGCAGGCAGCTTTGCAGCTCAGCACTCAACCTCTGCACCACCAGGGGAGGCCCCGATTTTACTAATTTTTAAAGAGAGTACTATGAATGTTTGAAAGCATTGGGAAAGAACTTGCCTTTACTCCCCAGCAACAGACATCTTCCCCAATCATTTATTCTGCTATGGAATAAAGTATGTTAGCATTACACTGTCCTTGAGGAAGGAAGGCTAAGGCACTTAAGAATGAAATATAAAATCCAGTTGATATAGTAAATGAATGCAGCTAAGTAGAATAGAGAAGGAATCAAAGAACTAGAATTGAAGATAAAGGAAAGAGCAACACAAGAAGACTTGATCCAAGCAAGAACATAATGCCAAAAGGAGACATTTCCAGACAAAAGAACATCGAACATTGGCTAACCACAACTGTGATGCAAGTTTGGTAACAACCATTTGACAATTGACAGTAAAGAAACTCATATCATATTGATATTTACTTTCCAGACTTCACAGTGTGTCCCTTACCACTTTTCACAGTGGTACTGACTGTAATTTGCATAAAGGAGCAGCAGTCATGCCTTATCGACAGTGGAGAGCTGTTACAGGAAGACAACTTTCTGGGATGACTCGAGAGATGGTGGGTGGGGTTGAAGCTTTTCCATGATAATATAGTTGCTCATTATAGTCAAACTGGTCTAGCAATCTGATATGCCATTTGCCAAATTACTTCACATCATTTTATGTGTAAGTGTATGCCTTTAATGTTGAATATATATTTAGCATTTTTCATTGAAGTGGTAATTTATTGAGGCATAATTGACAAAATTGTAAGATCTTTAAAGAGTACAATGTGATAACTGGATTGAATATATTTTCACTACTTCAAATTGAAGTCCCCTCTCCTATTTTTAATGTTTTTTTAGTTTTAGTTTTTTGTTTTTCTCCTCCATGTACTATTACACACATATGTTTTTTTTTTTTGTTTCATTTATAATTTTCATAATCCCTGGGGTCACTTTTCTCCATTTGGAATTTGTGTGTGGACTTACATGTAGGAATACAAAGGCCAGAAGTCCTAAGTAGTGAAAACATATGTGGTGTCGCTTTATTTATTATTTGTGCAAATTTACAAAGCAGAATTTAGCTGCATTTTCAAAGAGAATAGTTAAAAAAGACATGCATTTTAATTTTGTTTTTTTACCCAAAGAATTACTATTCGAGTTGTTGTAACTCATGTTCTTGACAGTATTTTAGCCTGAACTGCAGAGAACTGGGCTGCTGGATGAGTCTGATTTTTTAGGCTTCTCTCGTATTTCACATTTCTTGACCTCTTGCTGCCAGAAGTACAATTCTGAACCCTAGAGACACTTGGCGACCCTCATATTATTTAATGTTTTGGATAAACATAATGAAATGTCTGATTTTCCTCCTTGATCTCTTCTATTTGAATTAGCAATAATTGACAGTGTAGCTCTTGGTTCTCCCTCTGCCCTAAAGCCCCAAATGCTAGTATGTAATGTAGCTACATTTTCAATTCTAGACCTTCACCAGAGAAAATTTCTAGACCTTCACCAGAGAAAATCTTTTTGTATGGGGCCATCTTCTTGAGGACCACTTGTAGCTGCCTGAAAATTGTTATGAAATTGCTGGGAATTCCATAACAGTGTTTTGAACAGATAGGGTGGTTTAACAACAGAGATTGTCTTACCGTTCTGGATGATGGAAATAATAGTATGTCCCTAGAAAGACTGGCTCCTTCTAGAGACTGTGAGAAACAGTCTGTTTCATGCACCACTCCTAGTTCCTGGCAGTGTGCTGGCAATCTTTGGTATCCCTGATACCAGAGCAACACCTGGATTTCTGCCTTTATCTTCACTTGGTGTTTGCCTTGTGTGCATATCTATTTCCAGATTTCCCCTTTCTGTAGATACCAGTCATACTACATTAGAACCCACACTAGTGACTTCATTTAAAAAAAATTGTATTACTTTTTACTGAGGTAATATTTGTTTACAACACTGTATATGATTTGGAGATGTAGAGTCATACTACTTCAGATGTAGGTTACTACACCAAAGCCACCATCAAAGTATGCCTAATCCTCCACTGTAGTCCATTGGGCCCCGCTCTGCTTTTCATCCCAACCCTGCTCACCTCTAATAACCTCAGTTTTAAAGTCAGAATTCTAGGGTTTGTTTTGGATTAGTTTTGTCTGTTCCTTCGTTCCCCTTCTTTATATTCCACATAATGAGTGAAATCATCCAGTATTTGTCTTTCTCCTTCTGACTTATCTCACTAGGTATTATCCTCTCCAGTTTATCCATGTTGTCATAAATGGAAAAATTTTATTGCTTTTTAATAGTTCAGTAGTATTCCATTGCACATATATATATACATATATATATATATATCTCACCTTGTTAATTCACCTATCTCCTAATGACTTCATTTTAACTTGATTACCTCTGTAAAGGCTTTACCTCCAAAAGAGGTTACATTGTGAGGTACTGGTGATTAGGAATTTTGGGGAGACACAGTTCAACCCGTACCAGGAGTATAGATTTATGACATCAGAAAACACAAGTGAAAATATATTCAAAGATGTGCTATGGATTAAATTCTTCAGTGATTTGATCTTTTCACTTGGTTTTTATATGCTTCTGTCCTATTATCCTTTCTTGTCTAGGGCCTCCTTTCAGAAATCTGTTTTCTTTCAGTCCCAATTATCTCTTTCAAAATGTTTGTTATTTCTTTTGTATCTTTCTCCCTAATTTCCACTTTCTTTTCATTGCATCTGTTTCTGATGGGTGGGGTTTTTTGTTTTTTGGTTTTTTTCAATAGTAGGATTAACATCTCTATAGAATCTCCAGTGATTATATCAACCATGGAAATAAAATATCTTCATCAGTCTTACGGTTATGGTTGTGAAATATGTTCAGATAACTTGTTCTTATAATTGGTACAATACTTAGTTCTACCAAAGATTAACCTTTTTAAAATATTTTAAGATCTTTCAGAATAAATCCTTAGCAGTCACCCCCTCATTTGCACTCTGATAGGCTCTCTTGAAGTAGGAAGGAGGAAAATGGCAGCTAGTATGTGGGCATTTGTCTGTGATGGATAGACCATCATATCTGTGCCCATGGGAGTGTGTCACTCATGTGACTCTCATCCATCATTGTGTCCAGACAGAAAAATGAATGAGGGACACTCCTTCAGACTCAGAGTTCTTGTGTACTAGGGACTTCCCTGGAGAGGTGAGGAAGAATTTGCTTTCAGCCTAGACACATCTTGTTTAAGATCAAGTCAGATAGTCTCTGTACATTTTCAGATAAGACAGCTAATTTTGTCATATGTGATGAAGTTTGATTGTCTGGCTTTACCTTTTAGTTTGATATTAAGTAAACTTTTTGTATTAGTAAACTTTAATTATCTCATCAGCTTAAAAATATCAATGAATAGCTTTTCTTTTGAGCAGCATTAACACTGGACAGGAAGTTGTGAAGTTTGGATTTTGGTCATGGTGCAGATACTAACAATTTAGTGTCATATTGGCAAGTCACATTGTATAAATTTCATTTTCTTTATCTGTGAATTATGTTTTCACATCAGTTGCTGTCAGTTATTGTTTTATAAGTTTTAAAAGATAATATTTAAAAAATGTAAAATTATGACCCTCATACTAATAAACACATCAAAGACTATTATTTAACTTAGTTAATGAGACTATTAGTAATTTGTGACAACTATTTTCTAAGACAGTTCACATAATACAAAAATATAGGTAATAAGAAGCAAGTTTATAAAGAAATAAAAAGCTAGTCAATGCCCATAGGCAATCTTTTACCAAAAGAAAATAATTTGCCTTTGTATGGACAAGAATCATTTGCATTACTCTTAACAATTCTACAACTTATAGAGTTGTAATATACCATAAAGAGAGTAAAAGACTTCTCCAAATGAAAAATAGTCTCCATTGTATTCCCAGTAATATATTTTTATCCATTTCTAAATCCTTCATAATTTTTCTGAGGGAAATGTTGGGGCCAGTCATTCAAACAAATAATCTATAGACTCAATCACAATTCATAACACACATGAAAAGCAGAATTACTTTGGCTGAAGTGAGCGTACCTTTTTGACTTTTCACTAAGATTCTTCCCTATTGTTTCTCTTGAATTGTTAAAGAGGGAGGAGCACAGAATTGGTCCCATTTTCTCCACCTCCACTGCCATGCAGCTTCCTTGCAGTACAAATTCCAGTTTGCCATAAACTGGACTTTTTGAGTGGGGTTACTCCCTGGGAACAAAAGCTGACATTTGGGAGAGATACTTGAAAGAGAAATGCAGAGAGGTTGCTTTTGGTCCTTGGCAGAGACAATGGCAGCCCTACTTTGATTTTTTTACCTTGATTTTGTATTTTCTCTCTCTCATTCTGTTCCATTTCTCTGAGCCCTGCCCTTTCATACAGCTGCCTGCCAGAAGGTGCCTTTTACTGATGGCAAACATTGGGGCTCAGTGGCCCCACTTTGTACTAAATCTCTCTGGCTGGGCATTTGCCCAAGAGGGCATGGATAATTTTGGAGTTTTTTTTTTTATTGGGAAATTATTATTAGGAATATCCTTTATTCTTCTTATGAACATAAAGATATTAAAAATATTTTACACTAAGAATATGTTTACTTTTTGTGCAGCAGATAGCTGGGCACCTTTTAGAATGTTCAACCCTTAGTAATTTGGGGGGCCTCAGTGCCCCTCAGTCATGGCTAACAGTATTCATTACTGAGGCCTCAACCCATTCTTTTAAGATATGTGTAAATCACAGTTTGGAAGCCACTTGATGATTCCTAGAATTGCTGACTAGCCTTAAACTTGGTCCCTCAGCATGACCCTGCTATATCAAACAACAAAAGTATCCTTTCCAGAATCCTTATATGTTCTTGCAAATTTGAAATTCCAAAAGTATCCACAACTGTAAAACTTTCCAGCTCTGAATTTCATAGAATAATTTCAAATTATTGAAAGAATACAACTTAGTTGTCTAGATACTCTGCACCAAAGAGCCTTTGAATATTCTTAAAAATAATTTACAAATTTATCAGTTGAATTTTAGTGTAGAACCATCTTTATCATTAATGTATTCAGTTTCTTTTCTTAATATTGAAAAACAAGGCCATATTTTTTAAATGCCTCTGGGCACATGTACTAAAATATCACTGTAAATTCTGCAATCATGTTGTCCTATTCTTTTTCTGTTTCAAGTTATATGTATTGTGAAAGTCTGCTGTCATGTTGAAATATGAGGTTTGAATTTCAAAAACTACTTTCACTGGGTTGGGAAGGTTTCACTTATGACTCAAGCCAATCACATATATATGATTTTATTGGGAGAAATCCATATTACGACAATGTGAGTATATAATTCAATTGTCAGTAAAAGGGAGAAAGATATGAATCACTAAGACAAGGTTTAGCAGATAAGGTTTAGCTCCCAATGGCAGTCAGGTCTAGAACTTCCCTTGTGGAGCCAGCTCATCAGGGAGGAGAGTGCTGTTTCTCCAGGTAGAACATCTTACAGCAAATGCCAAATCTGGAGGAGGCTTCAGAGACATCATATGCATGGAGTCACAGTGGCTCAGGTAGACTTAATTTGGCTCGTAAATTTATACTGATTTCAAAAGTGATGTAAAAGGGTCACCTGTTAATTTTAACTTGGGATTAGCCTCTTGGCACAGTTAGGCTTTTATCTTTCCTTGCTCTTTACCTATCTACCAAAGTCTTCCTGAACAAGGGGTTACTTTTTAATTGCCCCACTCCTCCATCTCAATGACTTACCTCAACAGTCCCAATTCTTCATCAGTCAGGTTCATTATGATATCAATACATATAACACATGTACAACTGTGACAAACTCCCTCCACAAACAGGGCATTGCTTCCTCACTACCCATTCTAGTCTAAATTTTTTCTTTCAATATCCTGTCCATAGGCTTTACACTACTCTGATCTCGGCCTCTTCCTGGGAAAATAATTTGCCTTTGTATGGACAGGAATCATTTACATTACTCTTAACTATTCTATAACTATTCTATAACTTATAGAAGTTTAATATATCCTTGCCTTAGTGGCAATCGTGAGTTCATTTTTAGGACCCAGGCCCACTATTAATAATCCCCACCATAAAATCCAATGTCTTATTGTCCCTGTTGCTTGTAATGAGACTCTGACCCTCAATTTCTCACTGTTGCTATTTGCTCTTGCAACTGTGCCATCCATTTCCTTGACCAATGTCAACTGTCTGCTCATCTGATTGCCTAAACTTGACCCTTTGCCTGCCTGAACCCAAGACGCCTTGACATTTCCTCCTTCTTGCCTTACCTAAGAATAGCTATATTGTGTCATTTTAGCTAGCCTTTCCTGTATTATACTGTCTTTTGGTGCCCAAATTCTGATCTGAACTTTTCCCCACTTAATCACCCTAGAGTTGTAAGATATCAGACACCAATGTAAACTTGCTATCAGTGTTATCTGCCAAAATCCCCAAAGTTGCCTCTCCTGTTTTAAAATTATCAGCCCCCAACTGGTCTCATAATTCACTACAGCAATATGGAGACAAATATTTTCTTAAGCAGTATTAAAGGAAATAATTTTTTTAATTTCAAAGTTCTTCTGGAAAATTATCTGTTCTTCCCTCATTTTCTCTTTGACTAGTCAGAAAAATAGAGCAAAGAAAAAAAAAAACCTGATGAGAAAATTAATATTCTAATTAGGGAGTATATCCTAGATATTACACTAAATGTTTCAAAAATCTTAATCTACACAATAGTTCTCTGAAGGAGATACTGTTATTATACCCATTTTGTAGGTGAGGAAAGACTAAATTGTTAAGGTCCCTCAACTAGTAAGTTTTCAGAACTCAAATTCAATCCTTTCTGACTTCAAAGGTCTTTAAGCTCTATATCCTAAAGTTGCACACTGACATCAAGATTTATTACTAAGTGGGTGGCAACCTGGGCTGATTTGCTTTTGAAAACATTTACATTCATTTGTGGTAGAAAAACTTAGGGATAAAGCATTGGCCAAAGGGAAATCTTGGACGAAGTGGCAGTATTAGAATTAGAAAGACATGGCCTCAGCACAAGTTAGTAGATATGCAAACACAGACTGTAGTCCAAACTCTTTGGCAAAAGACTGTCAGGGATTCTGTTTACCTCATTGGTAAAATTAGACTTTTGTACTTAGTAGTCTCTGAGATTTCTTCCAAATAATCGTTTGCTTCTTGAGGTGCCTAATGAAATCCATAGTGTATTCTGTCTCTGCAGTTGAAGGAGTTGTGACCGCGCTGTGCATCGGTTAGGCTTGTATTGTGAGATTAATTATGTAAGTCAGTCCAGCTCACCTGTTGTTCTTGTCCTTTCATGTTCTGTATCAGGCAAACTGTTGAGTGAGTCCATCGAGAACCAAGCAAATGTAGGTAACAGTGTTGATTCCTAGGACCACTATCACCAAAGTGAGAGGTCAAATCATCCAGAGGAAGGGGAAAATACTTTCTAACTTAAGGTCAGCCTCTCAGCATGGAAGAACCATTCCAATCCAAAGACACTGTGTTGGGCTCAAATGGAAAAAGGGGAATGAATGTTAAGAGAAATATCCATAAAAGATGATGTAAGGGAAAGCATAAAGCTATAAAGGGGAACTCTGGAAAATATGCTGTACAGATTCTTTGAAACACAATTTGAAGGAAGGAGGCTGAGTATTGTTGAACAGTAAGAGCAACAGATAATCACTGGTATGCAGTAATCAAGAATGAGGTAGTGAGAACATTTGTTATTTTGTCTGCCTGGCTTCCCTTTCTGTTGGTAGCTGTTGCTCTACCACACCAAAAAATTCAGATAAGGTCTTCTTTCCTGCCACAGGAGAGAGCAAATTAAAATCATTTCTTAGGGCCCAGACTTCTATTGATGGTGGGTTTTGGGTTTAAGTAGGGCCAATTAGTATACTTTTGGGGAAGAATTGCTGTTGGTATGGGAAGAAAGAGAAAGAATCTTTTTTTTTCACATTTTATTTAAATTTTATTTTTTATATTCCCCGTACAATTACAACCCCCTTATTTTGACCCCAAGCCCTCCTTTCCCCGCCCCCACCCCCATAGAGTGTTTCTGGTTCATTGTTTGTTGGTTTTGATATTTTCTTTCTTATAGTTATTCTTTGTCCTGGTCCCTTATTTAGGTTTTCTAGATTTCTGCTATGAGTGAGACCATCCAGTATTTTTCTTTTGAAAGAGAAAGAATCTTGTTCTGAATACTAGCTGAGAAGATCATTGTAAATGGCAGTCACTAGTGAGCCCCACCATTTGGAAAGATAAGCCAATATGGAGGAAGAAAGGAAAAGAGTATTATGGCTGAGAACATTGCTAAAGTAACCAGTCCCCAGTGTATCTGAAACCAGAAAACACCCACCCTTCTTTTTTTTTTTTTTTTTTTTTTTTTTTTTATAAATTTTATTGTTATATTCCCCATACAATTGCAGCCCCCCATTCTGACCCCAATCCCTCCCCTCCCGCCCCCGCCCCCCTAAAAGTGTCTCTGGTTCATAGTTTTTTGTTGATTTTGATTTTCACTTTCTTATAGTTATTCATTTTCCTGGTCCCTTATTTAAGTTTTCTAGATTCCTGCTATGAGTGAGACCATCCGGTATTTTTCTTTTTCTTTTTGGCTTATTTCGCTGAGCATGATCCCTTCCAGCGCCATCCATGTTGCAGCAAATTGCATGTGTTTATCTTTTTTGAATGCTGAGTAATATTCCATGGTATATATGTACCACATCTTCTTGATCCAGTCATCTATTTTTGGGCATTTGGGTTGTTTCCAAAGCTTAGCTATTGTAAACAGTGCTGCTATAAACATAGGGGTGCAGGTGTTCTTTGGAATTGATGTTTCTGTGTCCTTTGGGTAAATACCTAGGAGTGGAATTGCTGGGTCATATGGAAGCTCTATGTTTAGTAGGTCCAGAAATCTCCACACAGCTTTCCACAGTGGTTGGACCAGTTTGCACTCCCACCAACAGTGCAGAAGAGTTCCTTTTTCTCCACACCCTCGCCAACATTTGTTGTTGCTAGTTTTTTTAATATGTGCCATTCTCACTGGTGTAAGATGGTATCTCATGGTAGTTTTGATTTGCATTTCCCTGATGACAAGTGATGTTGAACATTTTTTCATATGCCTGTTGGCCATTTGCATTTCCTCTTCAGAGAAGTTTCTTTTAAGCTCTTCTGCCCATTTTTTGACTGGATTATTTTCTTTGTTGTTGTTGAGACTCATCAGCTCTTTGCAGATTTTTGTGATCAGTCCTTTATCATTAGTGTTGGGTGCAAAAATGTTCTCCCAGTTGGTGGGGTTTCTCTTTGTTTTTGTTATTGTCTCTTTTGCTGTGCAAAAGCTCTTTAATTTGATATAGTCCCAGCTGTTTATCTTTGCCTTCACTATCACTGCTTTGGGTGATGTGTCTGTAAAGATGTCTTTGATGTGCAAATCACGTAGTGTTTCGCCTATATTTCCTTCTATATATTTTATGGTTTCAGGTCTTATGTCTAGTTCTTTAATCCATTTTGAGTTGATTTTTGTGTATGGTGTGAGGTGGTGGTCAAGCTTCATTCTTTTGCATGTAGCGACCCAGTTTTCCCAGCACCATTTATTGAACAAACTTTCTTTGCTCCAATGCATAGTCTTTGCTCCTTTGTCAAAGATTAGTTGACCATAAACCTGTGGGTTTATTTCTGGATTTTCTATTCGATTCCATTGGTCTGTATGTCTGTTCTTGTTCCAATACCATGCGGTTTTGATGATTATGGCTTTGTAGTATAGTTTGAAGTCTGGGAGTCTGATGCCTCCATTCCCTTCTATTTTTTTCAGGAGAGCTTTGGCTATTCGGGGTTTTTTGTGATTCCATATGAATTTCATCAATAATTGTTCTATTTCTTTGAAGAATGACATTGAAATTTTGATTGGAATAGCATTGAATCTGTATATTGCTTTTGGAAGGATGGCCATTTTAATAATGTTTATTCTTCCAATCCATGAGCAGGGGATGTCTCTCCATTTCTTTGTGTCTTCTTCTATTTCTTTTAACAGTGTTTTATAGTTTTCTTTGTATAGGTCCTTTACCTCTTTTGTTAAATTTATTCCCAAATATTTGATTTTTTTTGTTTCAATAACAAAAGGGATGGTCTTTTTGATTTCTTCTTCTTCAGATTTATTGTTTGTGTATAGGAAGGCTACTGACTTTTGCGTGTTGATTTTGTATCCTGCCACTTTACTGAACTGATTGATGAGTTGAATTAGCTTTTCTGTGGAGTTTTTGGGGTTCTCTATGTATAATATCATATCGTCTGCAAATAGTGATAGTTTGACTTCTTCTTTTCCTATTTGGATTCCTTGGATGTCTTTCTCTTGTCTTATTGCCCTGGCTAGGACTTCCAGTATTATATTGAAAAGCAATGGTGAGAGTGGACATCCTTGTCTTGTTCCAGATCTTAATGGAATTGCTTTCAGCTTTTCACCATTGAGAATGATACTGGCTGTTGGCTTGTCATAGATGGCCTTTATGATGTTGAGGTATGTTCCTTGTATCCCAAGAATTTCAAGGGCTTTTATCATGAATGGGTGTTGCACTTTGTCGAAAGCTTTCTCAGCATCTATTGATATTATCATATGGTTTTTATATTTCTTTTTGTTGATGTGTTGGATAACGTTGATTGATTTTCGGATGTTAAACCATCCTTGTGCCCCTGGAATGAATCCAACTTGGTCGTGGTGAATTATCTTATGGATACATTGTTGGATTCTGATAGCTAAAATTTTATTCAGGATTTTTGCATCAGTGTTCATTAGGGAGATTGGCCTGTAGTTTTCCTTTTTTGTGTTGTCCTTGTTCGGTTTTGGTATTAGTGTAATGTTGGCTTCATAGAACGTGTTTGGTATTGTCCCTTCCTTCTCAATTTTTTGGAAGAGTTTGTGAAGGATAGGCACTAATTCGTCTCTGAATGTTTGGTAGAATTCATTTGTAAATCCATCAGGTCCTGGGCTTTTGTTTTTGGGGAGGTTTTTGATTACCATTTCAATTTCGCTAATTGTAATTGGTCTGTTTAGGTGTTCTATTTCTTCTTTATCTAGCTTTGGGTGATTGTAGAGTTGTAGGAATTTGTCCATCTCCTCTAGATTGTTAAACTTGTTTCCATATAACTGTTCATAGTAGTTACTGATTATTCTTTTGATTTCTGCTGTGTCCGTTGTGATTTCTCCTCTTTCATTGATGATCCTGTTTATTTGTGCTTTCTCCCTTTTTTCCTTTGTGAGCCTGGCTAGGGGTTTGTCTATTTTATTGATTTTTTCAAAGAACCAGCTCTTGGTTTCATTGATCTTTTGGATTGTTTTTTTAGTTTCAATTTCATTTATTTCTGCTTTGGTTTTTATTATTTCTTTTCTTCTACTGGTTTTGGGGTTTTTTTGTTGTTCTTTTTCTAGATCTTTGAGCTTCGAGATTAGGTTGTTTCTTTGCGTTCTTTCTTGTTTCTTGATGTGAGCTTCTATTGCTATATATTTTCCTCTTATTACTGCTTTTGCTGCATCCCATACATTTAGGATATTGGTGTCCTCCTTGTCGTTCAATTCAAAAAATTTTTTAATTTCTTCTTTGATCTCCTCCTTAGTCCAATGGTCTTCCAGTAGTGTGGTTTTTAATCTCCATGAGGTAGGAAAGTTCCTTGCCTTCTTTTTATGGTTTATTTCTAGTTTGATGCCTTCATGGTCAGAAAAGATGGTTGATATGATTTCAATCTTGGTGTATCTGTTGATGTTTGTCTTGTGCCCCAGTATGTGATCGATCCTGGAGAATGATCCGTGTGCGCTTGAGAAAAATGTATACTCCATTTTTTTGGGGTTTAGTGTTCTATAGATGTCTGTTAAGCCCAATTGCTCTAGGTCTTTATTTAGAGCTTTGGTTTCTTTACTTATTTTTTGTCTTGTTGATCTATCCATTGTTGATAGTGGTGTGTTGAAGTCTCCCACTACGTATGTGTTTTCTCTGATGTCTGTTTTCAGAGAGGACAACAGTTGTCTGATATATTTTGGTGCTCCTTCGTTTGGTGAGTATATGTTAATGAGTGTTATTTCTTCTTGAAGTATTGTCCCCTTGATCATAATGTAGTGACCATTGGGGTCTCTTTTTATCTTTTTGAGTTTGAAATCTGTTTTATCTGATATAAGTATAGCTGTTCCTGCTTTCTTTTTTGGTCCATTTGCTTGTAGGATTGTTTTCCATCCTTTAACTTTGAGCCTATTTTTATCTTTTGTAGCTAAATGTGTTTCCTGGAGACAGCAAAAGGTTGGGTTTTGTTTCTTAATCCAGGCTGCAACTCTGTGTCTTTTTATTGAAGAGTTTAGTCCATTTACATTTAGAGTTAATATTGATATGTTAACATCTGTATTTGCCATTGTGTTTGTCTTTCCTTTGATTTTATTTATTTATTCTTTTAATAACTTTTTTTTTTTTTGGCCTTCTTTCATTGTTATTCGTCCCTCTGAGGTTCTGGCTTTAGGACTCCTTGTAGTATTTTTTGGAGTGGGGGTTTAGTTGCAATGAAATTCCGGAGTTTCTGTTTGTCTGGGAAGGTCCATATTCTTTCTTCAAAGAGGAAGGAGAGCTTTGCGGGATAGAGTATTCTTGGTTGGCATCTGTTTTCTTGGAGTCTGTTGACTATGTCCCTCCACTCTCTCCTTGCCCGTAGTGTTTCTTCGGAGAAGTCTGATGTCAGCCTGATTGGTTTTCCTTTGAATGTTATCTGTTTCTTCCCTCTTGCCAGCTTCATTATTTTTTCCTTGTCCTGGATTCTTGGGAGCTTTACTATTATGTGTCTTGCTGTATTTTTCCTTTCGTCGTGGAAGTTTGGTGTTCTTCTTGCTTCTTGTATATCAATTTTCAGCTCCTTCTTCACATTTGGGAAGTTCTCTTCAATTATCTCTTTGAATATTTTCTCTGTTCCTACATCTCTCTCCTCTCCTTCTGGTATTCCTATAACTCTTATATTTCCTTTCCTCATGGAGTCAGATAGTTCCCGAAGTCTTTCTTCGTTCTTTTTCCTTCGTACTTCTCTTTCCTTTTCTGTTTTGGTTCTTTTTATTTCTGTGTCTTCAAGATTACTTATTCGTTCTTCCATTTCATCTATTCTGCTTTCATTGCTTTTCCCAGAATTCTTTAGTTCTTCCATTAATTCTTTGATCTCCTGCATTTCTTTTACTTCCCTCTTTAGGGACTCAATTTCTTTCTTCTGACCATTGTTTTCCCTCTCTAGGGACTCAATTGCATTCTTCTGATCGTTGATTATTTTTCCCTTATCATTGTTTTCCTTTATGACTTCTGTCAGTTTTTTAATCACGGCAATTTTAAATTCTCTTTCTGGAAGGCTCAGAAATTCTTCCAAGTTATTGTCGTTGCAATCTGGGGGCTGGCTTTCTTTTTGTGGTGTGCTTTTTCTCTGGAGAGTTGCTAGGTTGCGTGTGGTTCTTCTCCTCCCTACTGTCTGTTTTCTAATTTGCCGTATGCGTTGGGACACTGTGTTGTTGGGACTTGCCGGCATCTTGGGTGGGCTTCTCTGTTCCCCTCTGGTTCTTCCAGGAGTCATCTGTCAGTTTCAAGCAGCCTTTACTGGAGAAAGGTCCCTGTTCTAAAATGCCGATGTGGGGACACACTCCCCTGTGCGCCTGGTCTGCCCCGGCGGTGGGTTCCTGCTCCCCTCTGGGCTTGGACTGCAGGCCAGAGGGGGTCTGGCGTGGGCGAACTTCCCCCGCTCACCTCTGGCTCCTGAGGAAGCCTTCTGCAGGTAGTTTTTACTGAAGAAATGTCCCTGTTCTAAAATGGTGATGTGGGACACACTCCCTGCGCTTCTGGTCTCAGGCACACTCTTCTGCGCGCCTGGTCTGCCCCGGCTGTGGGTGCTCGCTCTCCCTGTGGGCTCAGACTACTTGTTCGGAAGGGGCCCGGTGTGGGCTAACTCCCCAGCTGGCCACTAGCTCCTTCAGTAGCCTGTGCTGTACACCCACCCTTCTTAAAAATATAAACCAACAAATACCTCTCCCCCTTCAAGAGCAAGTTCATTGGGGTATAACTTACATGTTGTAAATGTTGTACCCCATTTAGGTGAATAGTTATGTGAATTCTGATCAATGTATAAAGATTGTGTGATGACCACTACCATCATGACCCTAGGTAGTCATTCTCCTCCTTTTACCCTGAACCCTGACAGCCCATGCTCTGTTTCTCTGTTCCTATAATTTTGTCTATTTTGGGGTATCATGTAAATAGAAGCAGAAAGTATGTAGCCTTTGTGTATTGCTGTAGTCACTTAGGCTGAGGAATAGGGAATCCAGTCACATTCACAATGATCCTTCGTATTGCTAGTATTTCATTATATGGATATACACATTTGTGTATCCATCCACTGGTTCAAGGCCAGGTGGACTCTTTCCAGCTTTTGATGATTATGAAAAAAGCCACAATTAAATAATTGTATTCAGGTTTTTGTATGGGCATATATTTTATTTCTCTTGAGTAAATGCCTACATGTAGGATTGCTGAATTTGATGGTAAATATATTTTTCACACTGTAGGAAAAAAGTAGCTGAACATTGCAATTATCACCAGGAAAGACAAAGAGAATTTCAGTTGCTCTGTATTTTGTCAATATTCTGTTTGTATGTGTGTGTGTATGTGCATGTATTTTAAATTTGAACAATTGAAATTTTTCTGCATAGTGGTATCTCATTACAGTTTCAATGAAAACTGATGTTAAACATTTGCTTATTTGCCATCCAGATTGGGGTATCTTTAGTGAAATGTCTATCATATTTTCTTACCATTTTTATTGTGTTCATATTCTTATTATTATATTGTGAAAATATGTTATATATTCTGTATATAAGTTCTTTATCAAATTTGTTTCACAGATATTCGCTACTAGTCTGTGTCTTTTCATTTTTTAGAAGTGTATTTCAAGGAGTAGGAGTTATTAATTTTAAAGAAGTTCAATTTATATTTTCTTGCATGGATTATACTTTTTATGTGATATTTAAACAAACTTTGCTAAAACCAAGGTCAGGAAAAGTTTTTCCTATATTTCCTCTTTATAGATACTTTATAGTTATAGATTTGAAATATAGAATTATAATCAATTTGGGGTTAATTTTTGTGTATAGTGTTATTCCCTTATAAAGATGACTTAATTTGAATTTCTGCCCCTAAAAACAGAAGAGTTAACTAATATAGATGGAATTTTTAAGTTTTTATAAGTATCAAATGAGGAACATTTTAATAAAAGACTTGTCTTAGTGGAGGAGTGTAGATAGATAGCATGCCAATCCTTTCCAAAATTAATTTCCATGAAAATCTCATTGAAATTTAGCTATTAGAAAATGAGAAAGTAAATTTGTAATAAATTGATGAGTCTAACAATGCATTCTTTTTTTTAAAGATTTATTTATGTATTTATTTGTTTATTTGTTTGTTTATTTGTTTATACAAGCACTGGGTACAGTCAGAAGCATGGGAGGGTGAGAAATTTCACCAGAGCAGGGAGCAGGGCAGGCAGAAGGACCAAAGCACACTGCTGAGGGGAGCAGCGTGGGGCAGGAGAGGTCTGCGCGCCATGCGGGACACTCCTCTGGTGGCCGGGGAGCAGCAGGGGATCCAACCGGCGCTGCAGAGGCTGCGGGCAGCTTCGCAACCCAGTGCTCAACCGCTGCGCCACGGGGGAGGCCCTAACAATGCATTTTTAAATAAAGAGACTTAAATAAATAAACTACCATAATCAAATCAGTGTGGTACTGATGTAGGAATCAATGGACAAAACAATAGACTGGGATAAAGAGCCTAGACAGAGGTTGTAGAAGATACCAAGAAGTTGCCATTTTGTGATTGCCATTAGACTGTTTTCCTTTAAACGTTTTTTCTTATTTTATTCTAATTCACCTGCATAACTGCCCATATAATCTTCATCTCATTTCATTGCACTCACATGATGCAGGAACATAGATTGTAATGGCCTTCTTTGTTGAAAGAGGAAGTACTCTCTTCTGATGCAGAAATATATTATTTTTGTCTATGACTCCTCAGATCCTTTAAGTCAGGGAAGATTTGTGAAAATATGGCTTATAATGTATTCCAGAGGGAACATTTTATAATTAATTTTGAGGATGTGGGGTCGGGAGAAAAGTAGAGGGCCTGGATTGACTGCAGTGTTTCCTGCAAGGTGAAGCCACATTTTTCTTCCCTTCATGGATGCTCCAGCCTGGGGGATTAATGTTTACCTTGATTTAATGTCTCATCAGAAGCATGACATTCACAGCAGTCTGAGTGCAGCAGGATTAAATGAAGCATGGCAGTTTCTTCAAGAGAGACTTAAACCTCAAGCTTTCAGCCCTAGAGGGGAGGGGCAGGAGTTGAAGAGAGAATGAAAATCTATTGAATTACAAAAGATGGAGTGAAAATGAAAAATTTAGCACTCTTCATGATAGACACAATTCAGGGGCAAAGATGAAGTTTATACTCAAGAAATCTAGGCATGAAGCCCAAGTAGGAGGCTTTGGATTTATAGGGAAGCTGTTTTGGGATTCCAAGGAGCACCTCGACTGCTCCTGGATTCTTACCCCACACTGTATCAAGCAAGTGGCCTTGAAACAAAGAGATAAGGTCTGTCTTTAAGGGTGGGAAGACAGGGACATTATTTTCATTGTTTGGAAGTTGAATCCAAAGACCTGTCAGGACAAATTTTCTCAGAGCAGTGTATTCTTTCTCCCAAAGCAAGCGAGTATAAGGAGTGAGGGCCAACTTGTCCAGAATCCTGCATCTGGTTGAGAACCACAGAAGGACTATGAGAAATGAGCATCATGGTTTCCTTTTACTCGCCCAACCCAATTTTCTGGACTCTTTCATCAAACTCTTACAAATATGGTGCTCATGAAATAAAGTGTTTCTTATGACTCTTGAACTTTTAGTCAATACTATCTCCATGATCCCATGGAGTTCTTTAAGCTCACTCAAGGCTGTATAAAGTGGTTCTTTTCACTTGTCCTAAAATTAACCATGTTCAAGTTTCAGAGGGTGGTTTAAATGTTACATTTGTGTTCACTCCATTTCTCTGTGAATTAGATTATTTTAAGGATTTCTTTCTATTCTCTTTCATTCCCTTTTACCATATTTTCTTTGCTTCTGTCTCCATCTCTCTCTTCCTTGTTTAGTTGTGTTAAGAGAAATTATACATGGTAGACCTTTGGGTTAGCCCTTTCTTCAAACGATAACATTTTACCTTTTCTATTCAGTTGAAGCTTAGCTTCATAAGATATGTTGAGCCTGCAGAAAGAACGCAGTCTTAATGTAAGACAGACTTGGTTCAAATTCTCCTCATGTCATTTACTAAACTATATGACTAACTGAGCTTCAGTTTGTTTTCTAAAATATGAGAAATACATCATGAGTTATTATGAAGATTAAATGATTTGAAAAACACTGTATGTAGATTAATGCTATTACAATAAAACTATTTATTTTTTAAACAAAGCAATATAAATCTCAGGTCAGAGACAGCCCTGCTATCATTTCTCTAATGTACTCTGAGTAACAAAGTTAAGACATCTGGTGGGACAAGGTAAGTGATACCTTCTTTACCTAATTGACAAGAACATGGCAGGCCTTGAACAATAAGTAGAGACATAGCTTATCACTTCCTTATTATACCTGGCATTAACTGTTTTGAGGGAACATGATGGGAATTCTCATTAGACAGACCTGAGAAGCTGGCCAAGAATGGGCTAATTCTTGCCATCATAGTCTGAAATATCAACAACAACAACACAAAAAACAAAAACAAAAACAAAAAACCAACAACCAAAAAACAACCCACCCAAAACTGTCCCTGTTATAATAATTCTCATAAGTTCATTTAAAAGCTTTGGCCAACCCCATGGGAAGCTGTTGAGCAAGAATTGCCCAACAGCATTTCACATTTAGACTGAATTTTCTGGGACTTTGCATTCTCACCTCACTGAGTCATTGAATGTTGCCGGCCCTTGAAAATACATGACCTTGTGGGAGGCATTTCTCAGTAGTGGAAATAAACCTTAGGCTAATAGTTGGAGGCTGTCTGCTAAGTACTGCATTCTCCGTAGCTGGGCAACAAATCCTTCCTTGAAGGTGGATCTGGGAAACACATAGTTTTGTCTACTATAATAAGATATTATCTTTAGACTATATTACAATGCTTTTGATGTCTTTATTCTTTAATAACATTTCTATTTCTTTATTCTTTAATAAAATAAGATAACAATGCATCATGTATTACCTATTGGCTTATAACAAAACACTCTAAAACTTGGCGGCTTAAAAATTAAAGGTCTAATTTTTATCAGAATTTTCTGTGTTTGCTGAGATTAACTGGATAATTTCTCTATTGGTCTTTCCTGAGGTCACTCATGCACCTATAGTCATGCTCTATGTCAGTCATGGGTAGACGTTCTCAGAAGGTTTTGTTCACGTGACTTAGGCTGTTGGCTGGTTCTTTCTCTCCATTTGATCCCCCATTCAGTAGCTTAGCCTTTTTTTTTTAACATGGAGGCGAAGTGTTTGAATATGTAATCCAAATGTGAGAATGATTACATTCTATTGATCAAAACAAGTCATAAGTCAACAGATTCAAAGAGTGGGGAAAATAGACTCTACTTATTGACGCTAAAAGCATAGAATATTGTAGTTCCATTTTTCAATCTACCACATTTTGTGCAGTGGCTTGGTTTCCAAAATGCAACATGTGCTTACCCTCTACTTTCAAAATTATTCCTATTACAGCATCATTATCTAGTTTGATATCTACACTCTCAATGTAATTTGGAATAAAATGACCATTTTCATTGCCATAAATCTATTTGTGCTAAAGCTATCTGTCACCTAAGAATTGTCATTTTTTTTCTTTTTTTTTAAAGCTTTATTTATTTATTTATACAAGAACCAGGGTACAGGCCTGACGCGCGGGAGGGTGAGAGGATTCACCAGAGACAGAGCGGGGAACAGAACAGGCAGACTGCCGAAATACACTGCTGAGGGGAGCAGCGGGCAAGACAGGAGAGGTCTGCTGCGTCATGTGGGGCCCTCACTGGCCAGCCGGGATTGAACCGACACTGCAGAGGCTGCGGCAGCTTCACAGCACGTCACTCAACCGTCTGCACCACCAGGGGAAGCCCAGAATTGTCATTCTTAAAAGAGAAACTTGATGTCAGTGAAACAAGTTACTGCTTAATCTCAGCATTGGAGCTGACTGATTTTCTTGGATGAATTATGGAAAGGTCTTTAGATACGCTGCAAGGTAAAGACTATGTATAATTCACATCCAACATTATTAAACACTAGGGGTTATCCTTGTAGAAAATCAGTGCTATTAATGCCAAATCAAATTCTGAACTTGATCAGTAATATGATAAATGGATCTTTTAGATGGTTTCCTCCATGAGTAAATCATATTTGAGCTAAAATTTAGAAAAGGATTTTTTGTCAAATATACCTTGAAAACTGTAGTTTCATAAAAAGTTGAAGATGGGGGTCATTTTATTTTTTAATCTCAAACCATGCATGGTAAGCTATCCAAACACATCCACATCTATTGTGGAAAAGTATGCTTGAGAGAGAAGTATATAAACATTTCTCTTGGCTCCATCTAGCTTTGGGGAGTCATGAACCCATTAAAAATCTAATGACAGTCATGAAAAATGATCATACACTCAGGATTTTGGCATATATGACTCCCTTGAAATCTTTCATGAAATCTATAGTTTTAAAATTTCAGATGCCTTTGAATTAAATTTTCCTTTCCTCTGTTCCAGTCCACTTCACAAAAATTTCAGTGATTTAGCTATTACATTTGGGTCAGCTCATGATGCCAGAGTAGGCTTCAATTGGATAAACTTGGATAGTTGCACACATAAAAATATGACACAGCATTATTGTTTTTACCTAATTGCAATTTTTAAAATATTGATCCTTTTGCTATTAATATACATGTATTCATTTCATGTATTGGAATCTGCATAGTGATCTTTCTTAGAACATTTTTGATCTACAGAGTTTTAATCATTTCATGTATCAACAACATCTACATAGTTATAACTTTACATAACTGTAACATAGCACCAGGCAAATATGCCAGAATGTGTCTCATTGGTAGACTTTGGAGTATATCTCAACTATATGCATTAGTAACACCCTTTTTTTTAAAAAGATATAATGACTGTGACCAGGAATTGTTAGTAAAATCTACTTGGAGATCAGTCTTGAAAGATATTTTAGCCTGAAATTGATGCATAACTAGCCCACAAAAATGGGCAATAGATTGAATCAAAAATGTCAAGGAGGTGAACATAATTTTCAAGATTATTAAGTATGATGTTATTTGATTGTATATACAAATAAGGCAAGTGGAAACAGATTTAATAGAAGAGGTAGTTATAAACTGTTGCCAGAAAAAAATCTACGGACTATGTAAACTTATAAACTTGAGTTTGTATACATGTAGAGGGCAGCTGGATCATATAGGGGGAAAAAAACCGAATTGAAGTGATATTGTGTGTGTCATATTTGGTCAACAAACTATGCTTTCATGTGGGAGATTATAAAGATAGATATTGGAGTTTCACAAGACATCAACTCTCATGAAATCTGTTAGAAGTTTAATTTGACTAAAAGGAGAACATCTGATAAAATCTTGACTACCAGACCATTACTGAGAAAGTAGATGATTAAATATAGGCAAATACCATTCTAGCTTTTACTTTAACTAAGAAGGAAAAACTAATCATTAATGTAAGAGTAAGTACCTAACACCAAAGAAGAGGAATATTGGGTTTAGTATTCATGTGCCCTACAGTTCTAGAAAGCCAAATTTTACAATACTTGAGATTCTGAAAGGAAAAATAGATGATGAAGGATAGAAAGTTCTATAAATGTAATTTGGGCTGCATAAAAGTTTTGAAAGTTCAATGCAAAAGACAAAAGGAAAGGCATCTAAAGAAAATAATGTGGTTGTATAGGATTCCATTTTAAGTTCAGGTTCATGAAAGACCTTTACAAAAGATATAAAGAGTGACAAATGAAAGATGAATATAAAAGAACATAAAAGAATGACAGGTGTATAAGAAAAGTACTAAGAAGTCTAAAGCATAGGTGGAGTGAATGAGGTAAGCTTTAGAGAGAGAAAGAAAGATGACAAAAATGCATAGTTATTCTGTGGAGTAAGAAGAAATTGTAGGTCAATGGCATCAAAGACAGGTAGAAGAAAACTGGAGATCTGCATATGCTATTCCAATTTTTAAAGGGCGATGTTAATGACACAGTATGAACTATTCAACTGATTTTTAATTTTTATCAGTAATTGGGATTGCATTTTTCAATATGAATCTGTAGAAAAGAATGTGGTGATCACTAAGAGCCAGCATGAACTGAGCATGAATGAAGTCATTGATTTCATATCATTTTAAAGTAGTGGTTGACTGCTAATTCAGGAACAGTGCCATTGACTTAGTGCTTATTGATTTCAGTAAAGGGTTTGATCATTTTCCCTTCATGTTATTTAGGATAAAATGGGAAAACACTTTAGGGATTATTAAATGATATAATAACCTGTCTAATAGCTGCCATTTAATATTTAAGGAGGGAGAGGTCTTCATTTGACAAGAAAATGGATCTGTCCTTGGCAGTTCAAAATTTTTATCATTTCGATTTCAATGACTTGTATAACATAGAACTTTATAGAGTTTTAGATAAAAAGAAATCTCACTAGAACAGTTTTGTGTAGGATGTTGCTTACTCAGATTTGACTCCTGGACAGCAGGAATTAGGTAGATCTACATTGAATTAAGGAATGACAAGAAGGATGTGTTGACTATTCTTACTAATTTGACAGTTTGTGAAAAGAACTGTTGAAAGTTCACCCACCTCTGGTAGGCTGAATAATGACCCCTCAAAGATAGCTGATATTTAATCTTTGGAACCTATGAATGTGTCACCTTACATAATAGCCACTTTGAGAGATGTGCTTAAGTTAAGGATCATGTGATTGAAAGACTAGCCTGTTGTATTTAAGTGTAACTAAAGTGATCACAAGTGTTCTTTTAAGAAGGACCTAGGAAGGGCCTCCCCAGTGGCGCAGCAGTTGAGCACTGGGTTGTGAAGCTGCCGGCAGCCTCTGTAGCGTCGGTTCGGTCCCCGGCTGCTCCCGGCCACCGGAGGAGGGTCCCACATGGACCTCTCCTGCCACCCGCTGCTCCCCTCAGCAGTGTACTTCGGTCCTTCTGCATGCTCTGCTCCCCACTCTGGCTCTGGTGAATTCTCTCACCCTCCCACGCTTCTGACTGTGCCCAGTGCTTGTATACATAAATAAATAAATAAATCTAAAAAAATAAAGGACCTAGGAATATCAAAATCAGACAAGAAGATGTGAAGACAAAGGGAGAGTTTGGAGTATGTGTATAGGCTCTGGAAGCTGGAAAAGGCTAGGGAATTGAGTATGCCCTAGAGGTCCCAGATGGAATGCAGCCCCTCTAGAACTACAGATAAGGTTGTGCTTAAGCCACAAACTTTGTGATAATTTGCTGCAGATCAAATGGAAACTGACATACCCACCCAGAGAAAATGAAGGGATAGGTAATACAAATTCCCAATTTCTCCTCAGGGAGGAACAAATGATAACCACTCACTAGTGGTTCTAAAAGAATTATCTTCATCTAGTATGGAACCCCTTCCACATATCCTGCTTTGCTCTCATACCATTTTGTCCTACCATGGCATAACTTCTACTTGTTTCAGTGCTCTTATAATTTTGCACTGTTAACTATTAGTTGGTAGAACTATAGCCTCCTTTTTCCTATAGACCACAATTCCAGCCTTTATTAACAATATTTTTACCTAAGCAATATTGCAAACACTTTGTAAAAAATTCAAAACATACATGTACATTTGCTAGGTAAGTGAATTATTTATATTCTTCTCTCCCCCTCAGCTTTATTTAGATATAGTTGACATATAACATTAAAATATTAAAATATAATATTTTATAAATGTAATATTAAAATATATGTAAATGTAATATTAAAATATATCATGTGATGCTTTGATACTAAAATATATTATGAAATATTTACCACAATAAAGTTAGTTAGCATATCCATCACCTTACAAAATTACAATGTGGTGATTTTTTGTTGTTATGGTGAGAACATTGAAGTTCTACTCTCAGAAACTTTCCGGTATATGATACAGTATTATTAACTGTAGGAACATGCTCTACATTATGTCCTTGCAACCTGTTTCTCTTCTCACTGAAAGTTTGGACCCTTTGACCAACATCTCCCCATTTCTCCCATCCCTAAGACACTGGCAACCACCACCTCATTGAATTACTAACTTTAGTAATCTCTCATGGGACTCAATGCCAGTTTAACTACCTTAGTCTAACCCTTCAAGTTTGAAATCAGGGTTATCACCTTCACAAAAGCCAGAAGATATCACAAAGGCAGGTTTTGCATTCAGTCAGCAAACCAATGGGTAATCACTACCCATGTTCTGATAATAATAAGATAATGCTGTCTTTGTGAAGTAGGGAATAAAACTGTCAGATTTCTACCAACATCAGACTCAATAATCTCAATAATTTTGGACTGTTAACTATTAGTTGGTAGAACTATAGCCTCCTTTTTCCTATAGACCACAATTCCAGCCTTTATTAACAATATTTTTACCTAAGTGATATAAGCAGGCCATGAAAGCAGAAGCACACCTCATCATAAAAAAGATTTTGCTTTGAAAGCAACCACAGAAAGAAAATCCAGACTGTACAAGATAAACTGAAAATACGATTAATGCTAATGTACATAAATAATATTTTCCCAAATACATATCAGTCTAATTTGTGGGTGGCACCAAGGATACAAAATCAATCAGTTGCTTTTCAAGTAACAGGATGAACTGGCTAAATTGGAAATGAAAAATACCTGACTATTAGAATCGACCTGATTCCTCACTACTGCCAAAACTCATGGCTGAATCTATTTAGTCTCCATCAACATTCAGCTCTGTTCCATTTTGGTTTCTATTATTAGTCAAGAGAATTTTAAGATATTATAGACCAGTCACTTTGAAGTATGTATCAAGACAAATGTCAAAGACAGTTCTATAGTGAGAAATCTGCCTGATGTTACCAAGCAAAGATAGCTCCAAAGGTCTTTCCGATTTAGTCGATTGAGAATACTTTTGGTCCTCCCATCAGAAGGAAAATAAAGAGCATTTATTTAGAATGCCAATGAAAAGGCATCAAATACTGATAAGAATTTAAAAATGAGACTGCTGAGTACTTTGTTATTTGGATGAGGAGAACCTTTCCAAAGTTTGTAAATTTTATACTTTGAATCAGTCATTACAGCCCTACTTTTGTTTTTAGCAGGGAATAAAGACCTCTTGAAATACCCAAGAATCCAGGTTGTGTTGTGTTTTTGTCTGCCGGTTTTTCTGTTTAGATCTTCTCTCCAGGAATCCTGCACTCTCTAACAGCAGCAAGGTCAAAGCTTCAGGGGCAGCCCAAGAGAGCATGCTGGGGAGAGCTGAGTACTGATCCTTACTCTCCACAGTGGCCGCAAGCAACTGGGATTTCCTTTGTTATGCAATCTGTGCTCACTGGGGAAACCAATAGTTTCTGGCTATACACTCTATCAACTGGCCAGGAGATCATGCAAGGGGGGTGGAGGGCTGGCTCTTCCAGACTTCCAGAGCCCAGTCCAGAGTCTCCTGTAGTAAATACAACTGGGGGATCTTCACTCTGGCTGCAGCAGAGAAGCACCAGAGATAATGCTAGGTCCAAGCAAGCCCCCTCTCCTAATACCTTGACCAGGAACAGACAACATGAGGAGCCCAAATATTATGCAGGAGAAAGGTAATTGGTTCGCCTCACTGCAGACACCCCTAAAAGGTCACCAGGGTACTCTTCCTTGAGCAGGCTACATTCTCACTGAGTAGTGTCTACTTTCTGGCCCCACCAACTCCCATGGGAGTATCTCTAGTATCTCTAGTATCTCTCCTGGTGAATTGACACAGTTACTGATTTACTGTTTCTCAGTCTCTGCTACCCTTTCCACTGGCCTCAGTCTCTCCTCCCCGGAAGACACCAGTCCTCACATCCTCAGCTCCATTCCAGATATGGTTGCTTCCTGCAGACACCAACCTTTCATGTCCTTGAAGGAAGTGATTACTCAAGGATCCTGTCATTTCCCCATCCTGGTTCTTTCTGTTTTGGCTCAAAATCATAAAAAAGAATAAATCTGAATGTATTTTGCATATTCAGGGAAAAGAATATTAGATTTTTATGAGTATAGTGTTGAATCTATATATTGTTTTAGGGAGTATTGCTATTTTAACAATGTTTTGTCTTCCAACACCTGAACATGGTATATCTATGTATCTGTTATTTTTTCTTCAATTGCATTCAACATTGTTTTGTAGCTTTCCACATATAAGTTTTATACTTTGTTAAATTTATTCTTTGGCATTTTATTCCTTTAGTTGTCATTGTACCAAAGAATTTTCTTATTTTTGCTTTCTGATTTTTCATTGCTAGTGTACAAAAATGCAATCTATTTCTTAATTTAATTTTTAACACTTATTTTCTCACATCATTGTTAACTTTTGTATCATATTTGCTTTCTTCCATCTGGTTTAGTCCCTGTAGTTTTCCCACCACTACAACACCTATGATCCATCACCACAGTCCCTTGTGCTCGTCCCTCTCCTACTTTGATCCCTAAATGCAACTGATTTTATATATTAATCTTTTGTCCCCCAATGTTGCTGAACTTATTAGTTTTAGTAATATTTTGGTGGATATTCTGGTATTTCCTTTGTACTAAATCTTACTACCTACAAATACAAGAATTTTACTTCTTTCTTCCCAAATCATATCTCTTATTTCCTTTTCTTGACTAGTTTTCCTGACTTGAATCTAAGTGCTGTGTGGATTAAAAGTAGTTGATTGTCTTGTTTCTTAATGTTAGGGTGAAAACATTGACTCTTTAAAAGTTAAGTCTGATTTTAGCTGTGGGATTTTTATCTATTTCCTTTATCAGTTGAGGAAGTTCCCTTGTATTAGCAAGTTAAGTTCATTTGTCATGGAAAATTGTTGACATTTATTAAATAATTTTTCTCTACTGATATGATCATGTGGTTTTGCTCTTTGTTCTATTAATATGATTTATTGATTTATTTTCATATGATATGGAAACCCTGCATTGCTGGGACAAACACATTTTGTTCATGGTGTGTAATCCTGTTTATATGCTTTTGCATTTAGTTTGCTAGGATTTTGCTAAGAACTTTTGTGTCTATAATTATGGGGCCTATTGGTCTGTAGTTGTAGTATTTTTTGGTGTCTGAATAATACGGCCTTCATAAAAGGTATTGAAGGATTTTAAGCAAGAAAATGGTGCTAAAATTTATCTTGCTCAGGAATAAAATAATTTCTCAGGGAGATCACTCCAGAGTATGTTGAATGGATTGGAAGCTATGAGGATGGGAGGGGTGAGAAATGGAATTTTAGTGACCAGGGAGAAGATAATGAAATGATGTAAATTGGAAATGATGAGGTTCTGATTCAAGGTTGTGGGTGTGAAGATTGAAAGATAGTGCTCAATACAAAACATATTGAGGAAGTATATGAGAAATCTTATTTTTATGCTCTCCAATTGGTCTTGGTATTCAAAGAACAGGTATATAGGCCCTTGTGGTTCTTTTATTTTATTTCTGCAGACACAGCTGCTCTCCTTTTCTTTATGACACAGCATTGGGAAAACTATTCTCCATTTTTATGCAGCTAAGATCAAATGAATTCTAGAGAGGGAAATTTGCTAAAGGACTTGGGGGAAACAAAAGAGGAAGAACCACCCCCAAAAGTATGCAAGCATACACATAAATCTGTTGCAAATTTTCTGACTCTCCAAGAGCTTCTGACTTACCAATTAAGCAAGTCCAGATCTAATATGTATCCTTAATGAGGACCAAACATAAAGAATTCTCTTCCACCCCTTCTTCCTATGCCTCCTCTACCAGAGTCCAGTTTCAAACATAGTAGATTATCTATAAAAATCAAAGGGTATTACAGGTGCTTGAGTCATCCTTGGTCAAAATAATCACACTTTTGACTGATCACAAAAATGTACAAACAGCTGATGAGACTCAACAAAAACAAAGAAAATAATCCAGTCAAAAAATGGGCAGAAGAGCTAAAAAGAAACTTCTCCAAAGAGGAAATGCAAATGGCCAACAGGCATATGAAAAAATGTTCAACATCACTTGTAATCAGTGAAATGCAAATCAAACCTACCATGAGATACCATCTTACACCAGTGAGAATGGCACATATTAAAAAAACTAGCAACAACAAATGTTGGCGAGGATGTGTAGAGAAAGGAACTCTCCTGCACTGCTGGTGGGAGTGCAAACTGGTCCAAACACTATGGAGAGCTGTGTGGAGATTCCTCAACCTACTAAAGATAGAGCTTCCATATGATCCAGCAATTCCACTCCTAGATATTTACCCAAAGGACAAAGAAACATCAATTCCAAAGAGCACCTGCACCCCTATGTTTATAGCAGCACAATTTACAATAGCTAAACTTTGGAAACAACACAAATGCCCAATAAAATAGATGACTGGATCAAGAAGATGTGGTACATATACACCATGGAATATTACTCGGCATTCAAAAAAGATAAACACATGCAATTTGTAGCAACATGGATGGAGCTGGAAGGGATCATGCTCAGCGAAATAAGCCAGAAAGAAAAAGAAAACTACCAGATGGTCTCACTCATAACAGGAATCTAGAAAACCTAAATATGGACCAGGAAAAAGAATAACTATAAGAAATAAAAAAATCAAAATCAACAAACAGCTATGAACCAGAGACACTCTTTGTTGGGGGGGAGGGTTGGAAAGGAGGGATGGGGTCAAAATCGGGGTTGCAATTGTATGGGGAATATAAAAATTTCAAAAAAAAGGGAAAAAATCACTTTTAAGAGACCACCATCATAGGAAGAAATTATCTAGGAAGAAAGATTTACTTTATTGCCTCTCTTAAAGGACAAGGTCATTGATGAAGTTTATTCTTTCCCTGTGGCAGAGTTCAGCATCTTGTTAGAGATACGATTCTCCCTTTTATGTTCCAAAGGACATAGAGGGGCATCGACTCACCTATTTATTAATCTAAATTTTCCTAACAAGTCACCATGCATGCCAGTAACTGGCCAGGCTCTGGATTCACAGCAATTAAAAGCCCCATCCATTGTTCCCAAGAGACAGGAATTGAGGGGAACAGGCAAATACTTAACAAGTCATGCTGTACAATGTGACGAGAATATGTAAAATTTAGCAGAGAGAGCTCAAATGTTGAACATGATATAAAGGGGCAAAAAGGGGAAAGGTCTCAGAACACTTCCTGGGAGCAGCAGTGATCTGTCTGTGAATAATGAGTAATGTTTAGAGAGGCGAGTGAAACGGGGTGATTGGAGTCAGAGAAAAGCAGTAAATCAAAAACTACCTAGATCTTGTATATATTTACTTTCAGGATACATTAATCCACATACTTTACCAAATAGAAAACCAACTACTGATCTAATAGAACACTGGACTGAGGCCCACAGGTTGTTTATTACAATAAACTCTTATAAAAATCATTTATACTGTTCTAAGTCTTAATTATTTTACCTTTTAAAGGAAGGGAGGTGTACTTTATGAACTTTACTGTCCTTACATTGTACTCTCTCTAAGAGGAATATTTGCTACTCTGTAAGGTAATAGATACAGTCAGTAGGAATTTTTTGGAATGTGACTGGAAACCTGGGGTGAAGATTTTGGATGGAGAGCTGTGTGGAGATTTCTGGACCTACTAAACATAGAGCTTCCACAGGATCCAGCAATTCCACTCCTAGGTATTTACCCAAAGAACACAGAAACATCAATTCCAAAGAACACCTGCACCCCTATGTTTATAGCAGCACTGTTTACAATAGCTAAGCTTTGGAAACAGCCCAAATGCCCAAAAATAAGATGACTGGATCAAGAAGATGTGGTACATATATACCATGGAATATTACTCAGCATTCAAAAAAGATAAACACATGCAATTTGCAGCAACATGGATGGAGCTGGAAGGGATCATGCTCAGTGAAATAAGCCAAAAAGAAAAAGAAAAATACCGGATGGTCTCACTCATAGCAGGGATCTAGAAAACTTAAATAAGGGACCAGGAAAATGAATAACTATAAGAAAGTGAAAATCAAAATCAACAAAAACTATGAACCAGAGACACTTTTTGGGGGGTGGGGGGCGGGAGGGGAGGGATTGGGGTCAGAATGGGGGGATTGCAATTGTATGGGGAATATAAAAATAAAATTTATTAATTAAAAAAAAAGATTTTGGGGTGTAGAGAGCTGAGTAGATGGAATAGTAGATTTATCGGACAGCAATGCTGTGACTTCAGCACTATATCATATGGGAGTGAATCAGGGGATGGCAAGAAGATAGGGATGTTTGTAAAGCATATATAATATCTTTGGCTTATAGGAAATTCCAAAATAACTAATTTGAAAAGTCATGAAAGATGATTATCACCCTTTGAGCCAAATTCTATTTTCTGTACACATATGTTTTGTGTGTACCATTCTGGAATCAGGGGCTGTGGTCTCGCATGGCATAAGTGGCAGCTAAGTGGTATATGCATCTGTTCATAGGACTCAGGGCACAGAAACTAGCTCCCTTGCTCTTTTGTACATAAAGAATGCTTAGTCTTATCACTCCTAATACTTTTCCAGAAGGAAAATGCAGACAGTGATGACTGTACAAGTATCATTCTTGAGGAAGATCCCTTTATGAAAGTGTCTAAATACCAGAATCACAAGCTAGTGTCCTTTGTTGGACACATTTGTTCCATAAAATATGAACAAAGACTGTGAACTATAATTTGAAATTAAAATTTCACAAAAAATTTGAATTCTTAGCTTCTATTATGACAGTATTGCATCACTAATCTTAATGGTGATGCTTTTCTGTTAAAAGCTTTAAGTTCAGGGCCTCCCCTGGTGGTGCAGGCGGTTGAGCGCCACACTGTGAAGCTGTCCACAGCCAGTGCAGCATGGGTTCGATCCCTGCCAGCTGGCAAGAATCCCACATGGTGCGGCAGACCTCTCCTGTCTCTCCTGCTGCTCCCCTCAGCAGTGCATTTTAGTCAGTCTGCTTGTTCTGCTCCCCACCCTGTCTCTGCTGAATCCTCTCACCCTCCCATGCATCTGGCCTGTACCCTGTTCTTATATGCATGTATGGATAAATCTTTTTTAAAAAATAAAAGCTTTGAGTTCAGTTTTCCTATCTTTAAATTTGGGGACCATAGGGAAACTAATTCAGGGAGGTTCAGAGGGTTAAATAAATTATTATATGTGAAGCCCTCCAGCTTTTTCCTGGGGACAAAATAATGATGGAGCCATGTTGCTGTCATTATGATTATTATTCCTTCCCAATTAAACATAGTCTTTACTGCTCCCTTTTGTCTTATATCCATCTTGAGTTAATCATTTATGTTTCCTGCTTGGCTCCTATAAACATTTGTGTTTTTATTCCTGCAGTAGGCTTTTAACATTTGTGGATTTGACATTTGTGATTTTAACACCCTTAAAGCCACCTAAAATATCCATGACACATTGAGATTTGTGATTTTGTTGAAGCAAAAATAAAAATCACTCATCTTGAAATCTAATCATCGGAAACAAACCACTTGGCCAGCAAGTGGGCCCAGCTCAGCATCCACTCCTCATGTGGTACTGTAGTTCTCCTGCTCTTTGCAGTAATTCTCCTGAAGGGCAACTTAGAAGAGAAGGTCTATTGCAGTGTTCATTTCCCCATCAACACACCTCCTCTGCATACCTCAACATCAGAGGTCTTTTTCACTGTCACACAATGTTACCCCTGCTTCATAATAAATACTAGTAAAGTATTATTCTATGGCTCAAAGCTTTGGAACTCTTGAAAAATAAATAAAATTCTGAAAACAATAGTGAATAATTTCTATGAGAAAGAATGAGGAAATCTAGATAGAAACTAAAGTGGCTGCATGGAGAGCTCCTACAAGCTCAGTTTCTTTAACGGACCTACACTCAAGATGGCAAGAAGAACATCTGAATATAAAACAGCCTTAGGCAGCTGGAAAAATGGTTGAGTAAAGCAAAAATCCAGCAGGAGCTCAGTTTTGAAAAAAAAAAAAAATCTTAGAAGAATAAAAGGGATTGGGTTGAAAGCAGTGCTAGCAAGGCCTGCTGCTGTGGAAAGATAAATCTGATATGAAGACAATGGAAAGACAGAGAAAAGGCAGGACTTTCTGACACAGATCTTGTGATTATTTTTTCTGATAACCAGGGTTGTCTAGCAATGGAAGAGGTTTTTTTTTTCCTGGCCAAATTGTAATGTTTTAGACATTAAAAGGGTTCATACCATGGCTGGAAAATCACTGGTCAGGGGTGTGGTACTCCCTGACCCCCTGACCTGGAGATAGATGAATTGGTGACATGAGTTCTATGTAACAACCCTGACTCTCTTTCATACACTAATGAAGTCCCACTAAGATGAACCCTGTTTTCTGCTTCTGTTTCTTTCTATTTTGTTTCTGCTCCTCTTCCCTAGCCCCTTTGGGTGTATTTTGTATTTGATGTGTTCTTAGTTTTCATTTTACCCTGGTATGTGGTATTTTATTTTATTTTTTAAAAGATTTATTTGTTTATGTATACAAGAGCTAGGGTACAGGCCAGAGGTGTGGGAGGTAAAAGGACTCACCAGAGACAGAGTGGGGAACAGAACAGGCAGATTGACCAAAATACACTGCTGAGACGAGCAGCGAGCAAGTCAGGAGAGGTCTGCTGCTCCATGTGGGTTACTCCCTGACTGGCCGGGGATCGAACTCGTACTGCAGAGGCTGCTACAGAGGCTGTGGACTGCTTCATAGGTTGTGTCCCAACCTCCTGTGCCTCCAGGGAGGCCCTTGATGTGGTATTTTAAAAGTTTCTTAGACATGCCTTACCCACTTGGAGTCCAGCCCAGTTTCTTGATGTTACTGGAACTGCTAGTCTAGGAGAAGAATTAGGGAATATGTTATAAATCTAGTGACCAAATGAAGTCATCACATTTTTGTCTTCATTTTTTTGGGTCCATTTTTTCTTCTCTACTTGATGAGATTCTACTACAATTAAAATATCAGACTAAATTATTTTTATAGATAGTTTCATGTAATTGGTAAACTGTATGATTTTACAGTGTTTGAAGAAAACAGCTTTTTTTCTAATAAGGACTAGAGAGAGAAGGTGATTACAGAAACTGCAAAAAGAGGTAGAGGTATTTCTCTGTCAGCCCCTTCTCCTTCTACTGCACTGAAGTATCTTTGCACGAGGGTATGCACTCTGCCTCCACTCCCCTGTGGCTGATCGTCAAAGCCTAGAAGGGATTCTTTGGTCTGACAATAGCATTATGTTGTAGCTGTATTCAGGGCTCTTGACAGCCCTGCTGTTATGTTCCTTTTTGACTTTACAGGCTGAACTGGGGTACCAGGTGGACACTGGTCCTTGGCTAAATATAGTTAGAGATAACACTTGCTCAGTGCTTGACTATCCAAGTAGGGGATGTTGCTTGATCCCAGAATATGATTAATGTGCTATTCTCCCATGTGATAGAAGTTAAATTTTTTTTTGAGTTATTTATTTATGTATACAAGAGCTGGGGTACAGGCCAGAGATGCGGGATGTGAGAGGATTCACCAGAGACAGAACAGGGAACAAAACAGGCAGATTGAGTGAAACACACTGGTGAGGGGAAAAGCGGGATAGTCAGGAGAGGTCTGCTGTGCCATGTGGGTTGCTCCCTGGCCAGCCGGGGATTGAACTCATGCTGCAGAGGCTGCGGATTTCTTCATAGTTCAGTTCTTAACACCTTGCACCACCAGGGAGGCCTGATAGAAGTTAACTTTAAAGAATTTGCTAAATATTACCCTTTTGCATGTTCCAATTCCCCATCAGAAAAGCATTCATTAAGAATATTGGAATGGTCATAATAGTTATTTGTGCTCTCAAGATTTAGAAAAATATTGCTGGTCTCTCACAATGAGAAGGGGTGGCAGGTTATATAGAGGATGAGAAAAAGCAGAGATGTTTTTTCTTGTCCTAAAAAAAAAAAGAACCTATTTCTAGGGCATGGTGTTCCATACAACATGCTGAATGGGCAGTCTCATGAAAAAGATAGGCAAACACTGAAGTTTGCCCACTGAGCTGGCATTGTGCATAATCTCTCTCTCTCTCTCTTTGCCTGGTACCCTAGCTCCTTTCTCTGCTTTTGAACTTTAGCTGCAATATACTTTCTTAGACTCTGCTTGTTTCTTTTTCTCCTTCTTCCTTCTGTGTCCTGTGACATAACATCTATGCTTCAGTTCATCTTCTGTTCATTTCCACACCGGGCCTTTGGCCACTGTCTTCCTTGTTGTGCGGCCACCCCCACCTGTCCTCAGGGATTGACTCACAGTGTTGATATCCTTGCCCACACACATGCCCACACACTTCCTGCACTTCATGACTGCCATGATGCCTCTGGTGTCCTCCGTTGCCAGCATTGACTCAGTCGGGCTCCCTCTGTAATTCTGTGTTGGTGTCTGTTTGGATCTGTGTCATCCTAGTTTGACATACAAATAAAGCACACTCAGAATTGTCTCTGCAGAGCAAAGAGCATGGAAGAATGGGGTGGGGAAAGAGGCAATGCCATCTGACTCAGTAGCCTGATTCTTGACTCTCGCTGGTTGTTTTTTTTTTTTTTTGTATAAGTAAACAAATTCCTAAGGTATATTAAATTTTACATATAGAAAAGTATATGTGTATAGCACAATGATTTCTTTTCATGATAAAAGTCAAGCACACTTTTGAAATTAGCACTCAGATCCCAAAACAAAATATAACTGGCACCCTACATATTCTGCACTCATGCTCCCTTTCCATTATTATCCATACCAAGGGTAACCACTACCCTGACTTCTAATGCACATCATTCTTGCATGCTTTTGTACGTACAATGACACACAGCTTGTAATTTTTTTGTTGACTTTTGTCATTCAATATTGTGTTTTTGAGTTGACTCTCACTGTTCTTACTAAGTCTTTTTAATGAATTCTTGATTTTCTCCCTCCTCCACGTTAAAAATCCTTCCATTCAGAAAGTTTTAGTTTGCTATTGTTTACTGTAAAAAATCTCAAGCTGTTAAAAATTTAGTTCTATAAATTGTCTATTTGCTTTTTAGAAACAACTTTATTTTTTTAAAAAGTTTTAGACGAAAATTGCAAGGAAGGACCATGATTTCCCCGTATGTCCCCTACCAAAACCCATGTATTACTTGCTTTGTCTCCACCAACTCTCATCAAATATCTAATATTTTAAACTTCTATTTGTATGATTTTTCCAATTTGTTCATTTATCTCCCAGCCTTTCCCAGGATAGGAGTTAGTTCCCTTTGTCTCTGTTCTACCACAGAATTTTGTTTGTATTTCCACTGTGTCACTTCTCATGTTGTATTATAATGTTATGTATGTTTACATAGCTCACTTTCTCTTTAAGACAGTTTTTTACTTATTTTCATTTAGGTTAGTGCCTAAAATATTGTATAGTAACTAAGGAACTGACTTCCAAACACGTCGCAAAATATAGTCATAACTATTCTCACAAAGCCCCTACATTGTTAGAAATAAACTGTTACAATTCTTACAAAAGGTCCTACAATGCAGCCTCAGATAAAAAGGGTTGCATAATCTGAGGTAGAGTTTCAGAAATAAAGGGATAATATAAGCGATAATTTTAGTGACAAGAGACCTTGCAATCCACCTGTCAAATGCTGCTTGTGAAGGGACATGAATTTATTTACGTGGAAATACAGGTTGTTTTGAGAACCTTATGGATACTTCCACAATAAACATCATGAGAGAGTCCTTTTCAGAAACTCTGATCTGGCTGACTGCCAGCACTACCACCCTAGGCGCCCCAACCTCCAAAAGAGAGGGGTCCCCTAGTTACTTTACCTATGTTGATATGCCTTCTCTCTATGGTTCTCATATTACTTTAATATTTGAAAAAATTGGAGTATCGAACTGATTGACATCCACTTATATTATCCCATGGGTTTTATTTCCTCAATTCTTTTTTTTTAAAGATTTATTTACTTATTTATACAAGCACTGGGTATAGTCAGAAGCGCGGTTGGGTGAGAGAATTCACCAGAGCCAGAGTGGGAAGCAGAACAGGCAGAAGGACCGAAGTACACTGCTGAGGGGAGCAGCGGGGGACAGGAGAGGTCTGCGCGCCATGTGGGACCCTCCTCCGGTGGCCGGGGAGCAGCCCGGGATCGAACCGGTGCTGCAGAGGCTGCGGGCAGCTTCGCAACCCAGCGCTCAAGAGCTGCGCCACTGGGGAGGCCCATATTTCTTTAATTCTTCAAGTCCTTTTTAGAACTGGGTCTATGAATTTGATGAATGGAAAATCAAAGTTTGATATTTTAATTCCCATCATATTCTTAGATTCTCAAGGAGAAAGGGCCATACAAGGAGTGCACACCAGATGAGGAAATCTTTCTAAATCAAATTTTTAGTTTTTTCACTGAGATTAAAGTTGACGATGATATAATACATGGTCCCATCAATTATAAGGATGAGTGATCTGTGCATGAGGGTATACTAATTTATAAAATTCAATTCCTTTCCTTGGAGAATTAGTTATAACCATATTAAGAAAAAAGAACATTAGGTGGTAGGGAGAAGAGATTAAGGTAATCTATACTCACACTAAGGATAATGTATACAAACACTGTAAAAGATAATTTTTGAGAAGGGCCAGTTGGAATTGTATAGAAAATTTCCTGGAGAAGGTGGAAATGATGGGCAGAAGAAGACATTAACCTATATAGCAGTCTTATTCCTCCAGTTCTTATTAATTGTAGTTACTGTGACAGTATGAAACAGGGAGAGTAGAAGACAGTTGAACATCATTAATGTGCTTGAAAGAGCTATAACAAAGTAGTCAAGGTAGAGAAAGCACTAGTGTGGAGGACGAGATTGGCAGGCAGAACAAAGGGAACCTTCTAAGGATTTAACTACAGTTGGTTAATTCTCCTAATTCTGGCTGATTGGTTCAACCTCAGGAGTGCTGAACCTGGTGGGAGCACAAATGTTGATGAAGAGATGTGAGAAGGAACATAAAGAGAGAGTGTAGATAGCAAGAGGTTGCTAAAGTCTTATAGCCACTGAGAGATATGACAATTTTCAAATAATGGCCGTGATAGGAACGAAACCACAAGTGACCTCCGGCAGAGAAATGGATAAGTATATTGGTTTCTTTGGCTGCATAACAAATTCCCACAAGCTTAGAAGCTTGCAAATAACTTTAATTTATTATCTTAGTTTTTGTGGCTCAGTAGTCTGGGTATGGGTTAGATAGGTCTCTTTTTAGGATCTCATGAGACAAAAATTAAGATGTTGATAGGAATGCATTCCTTTCTGGAACTTAAAGTCTTCTTTCAAACTCATGTGGTTGTTGGCAGAATTCAGCTTTGTGGTTTCTTGTAGTTGTAGGACTGAGGTACCCACACTCTTGCTGGCTCTTAGCCAGGGGACTTTAAGATCCTAGAGGCCACCCACAGTTTCTTGTGACAAGACTGCCTCCACCTACAAATTTCTACATCTTCAGAAAGGAGCCAGTCTCCTGTAATAACCCACCTGATTGAGTCAGGTATATTGAGATCATCTCCTTTTTTATTAACTTAAAGTAAACCATGACCTAACTATAGGAGTGATATTCCATCCAATTCATATGTTTTGCTTCCACTCAAGGGAAGGGAATTATGCAGAGAAAACACAGAAGGCTATGGGAATCTTGTGGGTCATTTTAGAATTCTGCCTACTATAAGGAGCAGAGGAGAAATAAACTTGTGTAATTTTCTATAGTAAGATTCTTTTAAGTAGTTATGTCTATTATAAATAATTTAAAAGGAATTAATTTAACAAATACTAGACTGCCTTACAGATTCCAATGAAGAACTGAACAGTCAGCCATTGGGAGGAGTAGGTTCTAGTTTCCCTAGAACCTAACTAGGGAAGACCTCTGTTAATGGATCATTTTCCCAAAGCATCCATATTTGACCCAAAGAAATTGTGCCTCTTGGTTCACAAGTATAAATCATTGGGAGAGAATTTTGGCATAGATGACCACTCTAGATTAATCAAATACAATTGGGGATAGGGTCTCAGAGACATAATTTATGGATTCCTGTGTGTTGGGTCTAGTTTTCAGAGAAATAGTTCCCCTAGGGAAATCTATGCAACAAATGAGGCAATGATGCAGTCTTGACAAATATCTACTATTATGTGGTGACAGCAGAAAAATGTCAACCAGGTAGCAATTTAGCACTTAAAGTTATTATTGACTAAGTTATATTTAAATATTTCAGGATTTTTGGCATTAGAAATTTTTCAATTTTCTGCTATTTTTTAAAATAAGGTTCAAATTGCCTTTAACCACAGTCTATAGTTTTCAATAACATTGTTTTCAACAATTTGGATACTCACTATTTCTACTTGAGAAATTTGGAGATGTGTGGGAAATTACTCCCTGTTCCCCAGTGAGTCCCTACTCTGTCATACTTGTGAGGTGACAGTGTAAGAAGTTATGTAAGGGGAGCCATTTAAAAATGGGGACCAGAGCAAGCCACTGGAGAAAAGCTTCTTTGCTGTCTTGTTTAAAGTGGGATAACCTTTGGACTAGACCACAGGTCAACATTCCAAGAAGTCAGCAAGAATGATAATATTCTGTTTGAAAAGACTGATAAAAATGAACTTTACCAACTTATTTTATGACTCCCCCACCTGACCATTACTTCATCCATTATCTGTCTCACCTTTCTTTTACTTCCTATAAAATGTCTCTGAATTTTGTTCCTCCTTGGGACATGTTTGATGTTTCTATCTAAATCTGTATACCCCAAATTGCGGTTCTCTACTATTCCCCAATAAATGCACTTTTACTCACCTACTGTTCTTGCTATTCTCTAATTGAATGTGAACAAAAGGGAAGGTAAGACTGGAAGTATTATGAGAAAGTTTTGGCATTATGTGCTAACTATAGCTGTAAGCATCCCCTCTGCCACTGCATTTCATCCTTTACATAGGTGGTTTTAACATTGCTATATCTGATGATCATAAGCAATACTAAAAAAATTAAATATATCATACTTATGCTGAGGCATAAATTGGAGTCATGTGTACTGGAAGATGGAGGCAGTGTAGTGAGACACTTGGCCAGTGAGTGAGCATAGCTGACCACACAGATCATGAAAACCTGTTTAAATATTTATTTTTGCCCTTCCTGCTATACATTTTATAAGATAGGAAAATTAATTTTAATATGGTATTCACTTTGGATTTCATTAGTTTCTGGGTGTTTTTTTTTAAAGATTTATTTATTTATTTATACAAGAACTGGGGTACAGGCCAGATTTGCAGGCGGGTGAGAGGATTCACCAGAGACAGAGCGGGGAACAGAACAGGCAGACTGACGAAATACACTGCTGAGGGGAGCAGCAGGCGAGACAGGAGAGGTCTGCCACCCCATGTGGGACACTTGCCTGACAGCAGGGATTGAACCGGAGCTGCAGAGGCTGTGGACAGCTTCACAGTGTGGTGCTCAACCGCCTGCATCAACAGGGGAGGCCCTGGGTGTGTTTGTTTTTGTATGATTTTATGTACAGTTTTATAATAGTTAAGAGATTATAAAGCATACACATACACACACACACACACAAAATCTTGATTTCCCCATAACTCTTTTTAAGACAGGTAATTCTATTAAGAGGGAAGAACTCAAAGGGGGTTCAAGTAGAATAAAAAAAAAACAAGTAGAACACCTCAGATTTAAGAATAGAATCCTATCTTTCAACTGCTATTCCTGTTCCTTTTTTACTTAATAAAAATGTACCTTTGTTTCTGTCTGAAGTTGTGACTACCGGGAAAAATAACAAAAGCTCAGCATTTGCATACCTGTGAGCTCTCAATATTCATTCATTCATTGTGATAGTTAAGCCATTTTTCTCAATTGGGAGTCCACAGAACTTAGTTAAACGTGGTATCATCCTAGTAATGTTCTTTTTCTGTGGGCTTTGTTCCTAGAAGCTCTTTGAAGCACAAACAAAATAGACTCATCCATTATAATTATTTTTTAATTTCTTTCCAATATGTGTATCAGGGAGGAAACACAATGAGCAGTAAAAAAGAAGTGATACAGAGCTAGTGACCTTGGGAAATCCCCGAGAATCCAACAATGCAAGATACCAATCTTAATTAACAGAGAAGTGAATACACACAGTCATACATATCATTTAGTTATGTCTTCTATTTCTTTAAGTTAAAAAAACATATGGACATGCATATGGGAGAGGGGTGATGTTGGTGCCAAGTGGGCTGGAAGAGCCAATGATAAACAATGTTTTCTTTCTCTCTCTCTCTTTTTTAACCTCACCAGTCTTCTGGAATAGCAGTTGGTCTTTGAACTCACAGCAGTGTTCTTCTGTTGGTTGGTTGATGTGCCAGTTATCTTTTTTTTGTAAATGAAAACCAAAATGAAATATGAATGCAATGTGGTCTCCATTTTGTACTGTTTAAAGATACAGGGATGGCTATTTCAATGGAATGTTGCCCTGGGGCTTCACATGCTCCTGAAAGTCTGTTGCGTTCAAGATGTGTATACAGCCTTAAGGCGAGAGTGTATGATCAGAGAAAAGATTTTTGCCCAGGCAGTAAACATATGCTTCTGTATCCTTTACATTGTCAAATCCTCTGTATTAATTTCTTCTCCCTTACCTCTTCTTTTTATAACCTGTGAAGAAAAATACTTTCTCTTTGAAGTGATTTTGTGATTTAGGGAAACTGTATCTTTGGTTCTTTTTCCATTTCTTGTTTATGCTCATTCTTTCAGTTTTTGAGTGTCCCGTTTTCTACGAGAACAACCATTTCCCAACATCTATTGAAGTGAAAAATGATCTTATAAACTAAGTCACAACATAGTGGTAGTAATTTCACTTTTTAAATTGCATTTTAAAGGGGAAATTTGAACAATCAAATTTATCTTAGTACAAGGTTACCCTTTCACAGTTGAAGAATTGGGTTCAAAGGAGCCCGGGAATTTACCCAGTGAGTAAAGGATCCAGGCAAGATTTGTCTTCTACGAAAATATAATTTCATTATCTAGCAACGCTTCCTGCAAAAAGAAAAAAAAAAAAAAGAATTTCTTATAGAGGTAATTTCGAATGATAGGAAGTACGGAACTCTGGTGGAGATTGGAATGTCAGATCTCACTCTATTTATTTGTTCTTCTCCAGGAAAACCCTACTGCCCAGAACATACTAGTAAAAAGCAAAGCCCACTTCCCTATCTCCTTAGGTTGGTCTCAATGAGAAAAGCGAAAGTAGCAGTAGCAGGCCACTGAGTAGCTTCTGCTCTGAGCTGTCCTGAGGTCTTCAGTGTTCTCTCTGTACACATGTGCTTTGTGTCTTAGTTTCCTACTGTCTGGGGAGTATCTGTTCATGCCCAGCACAGAGGAATATAAAATTATCTACTGTTTCTCTTTCTGAGAGAAGCAGAACTGCTGTTTACTGTCCATGAGTATAGTTAGGGCTCCATTTGGGAGGGATGATGGGGATGAAACTCTGTGCACCAAGTGGGTGCACCAAACTCTTAGCACAGTGTGGGTTGTCCACTACTTTTACTGTGGTAGGTACCACAGATGTACACATATATCAAAGCTTATAATATTGCACACTAAATTTATGGTGTCTATTATGTGTAAATTATCTTGCAATAATAAAATTGAATATTAAAAAATGAGTATGGAGTATCAATGCTCAGAACCAGCATTGAGACCTGACTTTGCCATTTATTAACTATGGGATTTAGGCAAATTAATTAATGTCTCCACTTATGATATAATACCAGTGCCTACCTCCTGAGTTTGTTGGGTAGATTAAATGAGATAATGAATATATAGTGTCTGACATAGAGGAAGTGTTCAATAAATGCTAGCAAATTTACAAGTTCTAATTTAAGTAACTCCTTTGTGGGCTCCATATAATTGTCCCTTTCAGTCATAGCACTAATGGTATGCATGTGGTCTGCTTTTAATGACATGCTTTGATGAGAGAGAGAGAAAAAAAAATGAAGGGGTATGTGGAGAAGCGAGACTGGCATACCTGGTTAGCTAGTACACAAACGCTAATGTAACCTATAGCCTCCAAAGAGCCTCAAATACCCTTATCTTAAATCATAACCTAGCAAAGAAGCCCAACCTCAGTTCTGCTCTGGGAAGGTAAATGTGCTATTTCCTGAAATCCCAGCTGTGTGCTTTGTGTTCCAGGGTTAGCTCAGCCCCCACCTTGCTTGTCTCCACAGGGTTGTCATTGTGTGATTCATAACTCAATATTACCCACAGACGAGGGAGGAGTGGATAGGAGAATTTTCTTTCATGTGACATAAAGTAACTGGGATCAGGGCTTTTCTATAGAAGCATTAATTACCCTTGTCAGTCTAACCAAGAACAAATTTAACTTTAACCAAGGATCATGGTATTTCATTGGCATCCAGTGAATGTGCAATGAAGGCTTTGCCATTTGTCTATGAGTACAATAATTTAGAGTCTGTTGTGATTTATGTTTTACCCATCTCTGTTTAAACTAGTATGGTATCTATTAATAATAAGCACACAATGCTGGATGTGACACAGGAGGAAGGTTACTGGTGACAAGATTTGATTTTCAGTGTGCAAGTTAAGTTTTTTCAGGCATCAATTCATTACCTCTTGCCTTTTTTTTCTCTCTACTTTTCTCATTATTGATTGTGAAAATGAATTGAAGAGTAGCATTGGAAATAGCCTAAGAGATCATCTAACCTATTATAGGAAAATAACTATGATGAACATAATTATATACATTTTTAGCATTTTCTATGTGTCATCCTTAAAAGACACTTTGTTTATCCCTGGCATGGTCAAACCTAGTCATGGAGTCAGAAATAAAGTCCTTTCCTAAGCAAAAGGAAATCATATGCAATATTAGAAGCAATAAATTCAAGTGAACAGATGAGTAGATTAAGAAGATATAAGATACACACATACACATATATACATATTCATACACACATGCAATGGAATACTATTTAGGTATAAAAAGGATGAACTCTTAGCACTTGTGACAATATGGATGAAACTGTAGGTGATCATGTTAATGAAATAACCCAGAAGAATAAAGACAAATACCAAATGGTTTTGGTTTTACATGGAACATAGATAAACTAGACAGATTCAGACAACACTAATCTAAAAACAAACCCTAGAAATCTGACTGTAGAATTGGGATGGAGGAGGGTGGGGAGCAAAGAAGGTAGAGGGCACAATGGACTATGATGGAGAATTATGGGTGCCTTGGTGGTGAATATGTTGTAGTAACATAAAGAATCCTATATTTTTAAACCATTGTTGCCTTAATATAAAAAAATACAGAACAAAAACACTTCAGTCAAAAAATGGTAAGGAAAGTGAAGATTATTTCCTTTCAGCATTCACTTTTCATATATGTTAATATAGTTATAATGCACTAAATAAAATCACTTTCATTTAAAAGACACAAATTCAAGTAAACAGGTACTTCTAGTTAGTTGTCTTTATAATTGTGTAAAAAACCTCTGAGATAAATATTTAGAAAAGATGCACTGTTCTCTAGATTAGGACTCAAGGTAGTTAAATATCAGTTATATCAAACTCTGTTTTTTATCTCAACATTTCTACAAATTAACCTTTGGAAAACTCTCCCTGAATTTTAGATTTGTGTAAAATTCCCTTCCATGAAACTCTTTCATTGATAAAATGTAAGCATGGGTCTTGCCAGATATGAAGAAATTAGAACCCTCATACTTTGCTGGTAGGAATGTAAAATAGTGCATTCAGAGGAGATTTTGGTCATTTTCTCAAAATATAAAACATAGAGATACCATATGACTCAGCAAATTCCATTCCTGGGTTGATCCCAAGAGAAATACAAATATATGTTCACCCAAAACTTGTACACAAGAGAACAACTTTTTTATAGCTGCAATATTGATAGTAGCCAAAAAGTGGAAACAATGCAATTATGTATCAAATGGTGAATGGACAAATACCATGGGGTATTTTCATATAATAGGTTATTGCTTCATATTGAAAAGCAATGAATTGATATTTGCTGCAACATGAATGAACCTTGAAGATAATATGCTAAGTGAAAGAAATCAATCACAAAAGGCTGCATATTGCATGATTTCATTTATGGGAAAGATCTAGAATAAGAAAATCCATAGAAAAATGAAATAGATTAGTGGTTGCCTGGGAGGGTTGTGTGTGGAGTATAGGGAGTGACTGCAAACCAATAAGTTTCTTTTAGGGTTCTTGAAAATGTTCTGGAATAATGCTGTTGTGATGGTTGCACAATTTGTGCCTATACTAACACTACAAAATTACATACATTAAATGGGTGAAACAAAATTGCTTTTAAAAAGTTTTTAGGAAAATAGACCAAAAAAAATGCTGTCGTATAATATGGATCCCCTTCTGTACCAGGATGAAAAATAATACTATATATGCAAGGGAAATAAATAAATATTGGTCTTACTGACAGGAAGTTTGAACTTCAGGCCTTGAAGATTTATATGTGGTTATTTTAAAGAGAATTTGGAAGATTCATTAAGTGCTATAGAGTTAACCTCAGGAGTCTGCTTCTCTCATCATCCCATACTACTTGACTTTTGTTTTCTGCTCTGCAAGAAATGATAGCAATGTCATTGTTACTCACCATGGGGTTGTGTGTGTGTGTGTGTGTGTGTGTGTGTGTGTGTGAGAGAGAGAGAGAGAGAGAGAGAGAGAGAGAGAGAGAGAGAGAGAGAGGAGATACAAAGCAGGTACATTATTATTTTAACTAATTATTTGTTATTGTTTCCATTACCTTTGTCTAGAAGAGCACAGCTTCATTACCAGCTGTAAACTTTAGAACTTGTGTTTAGGGCAGGGAGTGATTTAAAATAGCCATAGACACTCTTGGAATTGAACTCTGCTGTGTTTAAAAATATCCCTCCTTTATCTGAAATGTCAATTTATTGGAGTATGTTTTTTTCTTTCTGAATTTGCAATGTATGATAGTTTTGCAATATAATGCTTTACTATGAAAGACTTCTCCTTTAAAGGAAAAAAATTTAAACATTGAGGGCTGCTAAGATGAAGTATAAAATTAAGAGTACCTGCACCCCTATGTTTATAGCAGCACTATTTACAATAGCTAAGCTTTGGAAACAGCCCAAATGCCCAAAAATAGATGACTGGACCAAGAAGATGTGGTACATATATACCATGGAATATTACTCAGCATTCAAAAAAGATAAACACATGCAATTTGCAGCAACATGGATGGCGCTGGAAGGGATCATGCTCAGCGAAATAAGCCAGAAAGAAAAAGAAAAATACCGGATGGTCTCACTCATAGCAGGAATCTAGAAAACTTAAATAAGGGACCAGAAAAATGAATAACTATAAGAAAGTGAAAATCAAAATCAACAAAAATCTATGAACCAGAGACACTTTTGGGGGGGTGGGTGGAGGGAGGGGAGGGATTGGGGTCAAAATGGGGGGTTGAAATTGTATGGGGAATATAAAAATAAAATTTATTATAAAAAAAACTGAATTTAGTTATTTTTTTTTTGAGAGAAAGAATGATCAGTTTAAAAGCAAGGAATAAAGCTCAAATTTAATAATGTGATCAATTGTATAAATAGCCCTGTGACTTGGAAGGAGTTTATAGACTTAGTGAGAAAAATCAGATGTAAAAAGAGAGAGAATGAGATTCAAAAGCATGGTGGTGCAGGCAGTTGAGCGCAGCTCTGTGAGGCTGTCTGCAGCTTCTGCAGGGCAGGTTTGATCCTGGCCAGTCAGGGAGATACCCACATGGCATGACATGGCGGACCTCTCCTGTCTCACCTGCTGCTCCCCTCAGCCGTGTGTTATGGTCAATCTGCCTGTTCTGTTCCTTGCTCTGACTCTGGTGAATCCTCTCACTTTCCCACTCATCTGGCCTGTACCCTGGTTCTTGCATGCATGAATAAATAAATCTTAAAACAAAAAAGAATGCAATAAAAAAAACTTAAAAAAACAAAACAAACCAAAAAAGCATAGAGAGATGGCAGAAATAACATCAGTGCTTCAAAAATTCTGATTGTTAAAATTCTGCCACATTTAATCAAGCTATTAATGTTTAAAAAAGCGTAAGTATTTGAGGTGTACATAGTTTTGAAAACCTTTCTTTTTCATTGAGAAACAAAAACCTCTATTGAGGAATGCAACAGCTATTGCAACTCATCTATTTAGACCAAGTATAGACATAAGTGGAATCACTCTATTTTCAACATACATCAGAACATAGATAAATGTCTATTTTCCAATCCTAAAATATGCTTCGTATGATATTTCTGTAATTAAAGTTGTATTGAAAAATGATAGGGATTATCTCTTTTTTTTTTAAATCCTCTCACATCAAGGATGTTATTCAATGCATCAGAAAGTTAAGGAAGTTGATAAATGTAGTGTTAAATTCTGGCTACAGAATGGAAGTTTCTCATAATAAAGCTAGATTCCTATTCATTCATAGTGCCTTTCTGTATCATTAGACACAGAAATGTACTAGAAATATGAACCACCATAAGTCAGGAAGATAACTTGTATTAGCATCCACAGCAACACTGAGATGTTAATGATAAAACATTGGAATGTATTTATTGTCCATTCATTTTCTGAACTATATAGATCTGTGCTATCGAATATGGCATGTGGTTACTTAAATTTAAATCAATTGTATGGAAAAAATTTAGTTCTTCATTCAATACAGTCGCATATGCTAGTGGCTACTGAATTGTACAGTGCAGACATAGAACATTTATATTATCTCAGAGAGCTTTGTTGGCAAATACTGACATATACAACTACTAGAGGATACTGACTGAATACCTGAATTGGTTGAGGGTAGTAATATGGCAGAACTTTGAAATTACTTGGGCGATTAACTTCACATAGAATTCTCTTTTCAGTGTTCATAGAGATGCCCTTAAGCTTATGTAGAAGCATGACAGACATGTATTAATAGACTCAGAATGGATGAAGCATTATGGAATATCAATTATTCATTCATTCATTCATTCAGCAAACTCTCACTGAGTAGCTACTATGTTCTGGATACTGTGTTCACTCATCCTAGTTTCACATGGTACAAAGAATATACTGTCCTTAACCTGAAGAAACTGTATCCAAGCAGAGGGTATTAAAACTATTACTGAGCTAATAATAGAAGTGTGTTTTATGGGAACACTGTGAATGGTTTGCTATGGAATTGGGTGAAAAGGGAAATAATAGTGAATCCTACTTTATTTAAAAAATATTTGTTCTGTATTATTGACACCTAAGAAGAAAGTGTGTTCCTTGGACATGGGGGAGAACATTGCATAGAATATTTTTCCTCCATACCCGATATGATCTTGCATAATCCTTAATTCATCATAGATGGTCTGCATATCAACTGAATAACTTAGTATCCATTACTTAATTTTAAAAATCTTTAGAGAATTTTTCTTAAAATAGTTATCACTTTCAAATGAGTTTTAAGAGGAAAAGGGACATAACTCTTGGATGTGAGGGGTGGCTGTGTAAGCAGCAACTTAGGCAAACAATTTTCTTATGTCTTAGTGTATTCTAAATGTTACCCAAAGGGCCTTAGGGCAACTGAAAAATTCATTGTCTTCCTGCTAATTTTATGGTAAACTGTGGATGATTGACAGGGATTGCAATAAGACGTTTGTGCTCTGCCTGCAAGGTTGAAAGCAGTCAGAGCATGGTATTATTGAGACCTACTAAGAAAACAGGAAGAAGCAATGAGGAGTAAGGCAGCTGTGGTGAACATTAGGTTTGGCATCACTTCTCCTGAATATATTTATGGATTGGGCAGCTCCAAATCACCATTTTATTCTTATAGTTGCCACCAGATGGGCTGTCCAGTTCCTCCTATTCTGTATGAAATGACACATCTAGTAAATATTTAACACTTAGCACATGCAAACTGCACTTGTTGAGTTTCGCTAACAGCCACTAATGAGGACATTAGCTTTCAATTAACTATATAAAGCATTGGGTTTGGACTGGAACATTCATTCAGCACAGGCATCAATTTGTAGATCATTATAGGACATTTTCTGGTTGCTGGATAACCACATGTCCTAGCAGATTTTAGGCTGAGCTCCAATGATAAGTGAGGATCTGGTATTTCAACTTTTAAATTATACCTTATTATCTCCTCCACCTGGACAATTCTAATTTCCTACAAGCCTCACAATTTCGAGGTGGAAGGAGACACTAAGTTCAAATAATGAAGTGAAGTGTGGAAAAGTTGAATTCAAAGAAATGTTAGTGTGGCCTAAGGCTAATGACAACTCAGCCAAACTGCTAAGAGGACTGCCACAGGGAGCAGATGAATTTGCTCACAGGATATCAGGTATTATTTTATAGCTTCATTTAGTGTCTTTTTTGACTAGAAACTAGAATTTCTTTTTTTTAACTTTTTATTTTATTTGTACATCACTGTTCATTTTTAAACAATATTTGTTTCCCCCCACCCCCTCAAGTGTAGTCTCCATAGAGTTTCCTTCACCAATGTAGCCATGCTCCATCACCTCAGTCCCCTGTGCTCCTCTCTCCCTCCCTCTTATCTCTTTCCCTCCCCTGCAATATGACTCTGATTTATAATTTCTGTTTTTACTTTGTTGTGTTTTTGTACTGTTATTATTTTTTTACACTGATGTCTTATTTGGTTCCCCTATATTCCTGCTATAAGTGAAACCATCTGATATTTTTCTTTTTCTTTCTGGCTTGTTTCACTGAACATAATTCCTTCTGGTTCCATCCATGTGGCTGTGAATGGCATAAGTTTATCCTTTTTGATTACTGAATAATATTCCACTGTGTATATATGCCACATCTTCTTGATCCTCATCTATTTTTGGGCATTTGGATTGTTTTCAGGTTCTACCTATTGTAAATAGTGCTGCAGTAAACATAGGTGTACAGGTGTTCTTTTGAATCAGTGTTTTTGTGTCCTTTGGGTAGATTCCATAATAGTGGAATTGCTGGGTCATATGGTAGCTCCATTTTTAGTAGACTGAGGAATCTCCAGATAGCTTTCCATAGTGGTTGGACCAGTTTGCACTCCCACCAGCAATGTAGGAGAGTTCCATTTTCACCACATCCTCGCCAACATTTGTTGCTGCTTATTTTTTTGATACGTGCCATTCTTACTGGTGTAAGGTGGTATCTCAATGTGGTTTAATTTGCATTTTCCTGATTATAAGGACTGTTGAACATTTTTTCATATGCCTGTTGGCCATTTGTATTTCCTCTTTGGTGAAATGTCTTTTAAGTTGTTCTGCCCATTTCTTGACTGGATTGTTTATTTTGTTTATGTTGATTCGTGTGAGTTCTTTGTATATCTTCATGATCAGTCCCTTATTAGTTGAATGGAGTACAAAGATTTTTTTTTCCCAATATGTGGGGTGTCTCTCTGTTTTGGTTAATGTCTTTTGCTGTACAGAAGCTTTTCAGTTTGATGTAATCCCAGGTGTTTATCTTTTCCTTGACTATCTTTGCTTTAGGTGATGAGTCTTTAAAGATGTTATTGTGATGTATATCTCATAGTGTTTTACCTATATTTTCTGCTATATATTTTATGGTTTCAGGTCTTATGTCCAGTTCTCTTATCCATTTTGAATTGATTTTTGTGCATGGTGAGGGGTAGTGGTCTAGAAAAACTAGAATTTCATGATTGTTTTACTATCTTTGCTTTAGGTGATGAGTCTTTAAAGATGTTATTGTGATGTATATCTCATAGTGTTTTACCTATATTTTCTTCTATATATTTTATGGTTTCAGGTCTTATGTCCAGTTCTCTTATCCATTTTGAATTGATTTTTGTGCATGGTGAGGGGTAGTGGTCTAGAAAAACTAGAATTTCATGATTGTTTTACTATCTTTGCTTTAGGTGATGAGTCTTTAAAGATGTTATTGTGATGTATATCTCGTAGTGTTTTACCTATATTTTCTTCTATATATTTTATGGTTTCAGGTCTTATGTCCAGTTCTCTTATCCATTTTGAATTGATTTTTGTGCATGGTGAGGGGTAGTGGTCTAGAAAAACTAGAATTTCATGATTGTTTTACTATTACTTACAAGAAAATTTTCTGTAAGAAATAGGAAATATTTACAATTTTTTTTATAAATAATTACAAATATTTTCTATACATGTCAATTTGTTTCATTGTATAAAAATGTTTTCCTTAAACATGCTATTATATTATGAGGGGTCCAATGTGAGATAAATATTACTTTGCTGCAGCATCTTGCTCTCTAACTCAGTTATTATTTGTTAAGTGTTTCTTAACAAATAATAATTCATTAAGTGAATCTTAATAATCAGATTTCCCAGATTGAATACAATGGCTACAAGACAGAGCTGACAACTTGGAAAGGAGTAAAGCACTTGTTTTGTATTACTTGTCCATTTGAGTCAGTTATGTAAATTTTGTGAGACTTGTTTATGGAGTTCCAGTCACGGCTGTGGCCTTTGGGATTGTTCTACAGTCCACATTATATTCCTCATATGAAACAGGTTACAGGTCTTATCTTTCCCTTCCCTACTTTAGTGGGCTGAATCGCATCCCCTCCCACCCCCTTCCCAACGTGGCAGTTGTAAACCCAAGAACCTTGGAATGTGACCTTACTTGGAAATAAGGTTGATGGCAGATAGAGTTAGACTGCAACATATTATACTTCAGGAAGATAAGATAGATCATACTGGAACAGGGCGGACCCCTAATACGACTGTTGTCCTTATAGAAATGAGAAATTTGGACATATACATGTGCAGAGAGAGACTGCATTGTACAGATGAAGTCAGAGATAAGGGTGAAGCTTCCATAAGCCAACTAAGCAATTTGGAGGAATGCAACAGATTCTTTCTCATAGTCCTCATAAGGGAGAGACCCTGTCACCATCTCCAACTTTTTCATCTTTTTATGGTTTTCAGAACAGTCAGACAACAAATTTCTGTTAAGTCACCTAGTTTGTAGTACTTAGTTTTCTTGCAGAAGCCAAAAACCAGATACTCCTGTAGTAGTGAAGTGAGCAGCTGGGTGTTTTTCCATATGTGCTACTATGAGGTAACGCCTTAGGCTACTGACCATACACCACTTTCAAAATGCAATGGAGTAGAATCAATAGGCTTAGATGCTGGTACAAATTCATTTGTGTCATCCATCAATAACACAGCTCTTATGGCTGATCCATATCTAATTCATTCTAGCAAATGATTTTCAATGATACCAAAAGAAGCCACCCTCCTCTATTCATTTTCAGAATCATGTGTCAGCATTTCCTAAAACCACACTGATCTCATTCCATTGCCCTCCTCAGCCTTGAGGAAGCAGGGAAGAATCTGATAAAAGCCTAATTAAAGAGGTTTGCCATTGACTGGGGCACATTTCCAGATATAACTAAAAGCACCTGCTACAGCTTATGTCCATTAGGGCAAGCCACACCTGCCAGAGGCACATCAGCAATTAAAAGTTACAAGACACCAAATGTCCCCAGTGGGTCTTGCAAGAGATAAACACACACTGAATTGCAAAAATACGGTACATTTTAATGCTATTCATGTTTGATTCAAAACCCTGGTTGAAAAACCAAAATCAAACCCTTAGACTCTCTCTGACAATGGAATGGTAGTTACCAGAGAGGAGAGGGAGTAGGTTAGAGGGGCCAGTTAGTTGGTGTCTGGACACTTGGTGGTGGGCTGCAGATGACATATACAATTGTTGGGGTGAGAAATTGTACACATGAAATCTGTACAATGTTGTAAACTAACATTACCGCAATAAAAAAAAAAAATCAAACCAAACCCAAACAGAATCCTGGTTGAGTTTCATGGCCATTTACTACTAGTATTTTCTCTATTTGGGGCTGTCCCTTTTGATGCAGCTCTCTAGTAAGTGTTTGGTAACATTTATTGATAGAATCAATGGATGGATAAATAAAACTAAGTCACTAAAAGTGGGCTCTAAATTCACCCCTAAGCTCTAACTTTGTTCCTTTTTAATATTCCTGGTTTGGATGTTAGTAATGTTTTACACAATGGGAAAATAATGTTCTTAGATATTCTGGTAAAGAGCGTGTCTCCTTGCCATAGACTTGATGTAATGCTACACCTCTTATCTCCTACTTGGCACCACATTGTACCTCATTCTTCAAAATGTGTCAAAATCCATCGAGCTCAACGGTCTACTGGACAGATATCACTGACTAGTTGTAGCGGCAGGAGGACACAGGGCAGGTTATCTATGATCGGAGCAGATGGGGTAAAGAGAAGTTCTGGAGCCCTCAGTGGCTTTTCAGGATTTTATTGGGATTTACCAGGTACACAGCAGGCAGGGATGCTGGGGGCCCCGGACGCCTGCCAGCCTCCGGAGCCCCCAGCAAGTCTTTACTCTTTCTGGGCTCTCTGGCGTTCTCTGGTGGTCTCTGCTTCTCTGCTCTTCTGTTCGTTCTGCTGGCGTCCCAGTGATGCTGCCCTTATAAGCTCAGTCTCTGACCCCAGGTGTACCCACTTTTGCAGGCTCACATCCCACTCCAGGTGCCCAGCATCAGGCATGCATTCAGGACTGCAAGGATCCATCATCAATCCTAATGGTGGGAGGGCAGAAAAGCCTGATACTTTTTATTTACCCTACACCACTCTACTCAATTGTAAACATAAGTTTTATACATTGATCCAAATTTGGAAGGCACATCAGCTGTAGCACAGATTGAATATCACTGATTTATTGTTTGTTGGGATTCAGAATCATTTAACGTCCCCTGAAGGAGTCCTGGAACCCCTTCGATTTATGTTATCAATTAACCACTCTAATTATTGCCATATGTGTACCCAGATATCAGCATAAACATGTACACACCCCCAGCATCCTTCTCTGTACTAGAGCAGCAGAAAAGGAGTTCAAGTTTAGGACTCACAACTGGTGTCTCTAGTGAGAGGATAGCAGTGAATTAGCAGACTCATAAGGCCGGCAATTTTTGGCTGAGTTTTTTACTAAGAAGGCTGTGATTAGTTGTAATGAATCGCAACCTTTTTTTCCTTCTGATCTGGACAGCTGGAATCTTTGATTCTCTTCTTTGACATGGTAAATAATAGTGCCCTGCCATTTGTAAAGGACAAGGAGAGACAAAGATTTATGAGAAGGTAGAGGGCAGGTTGTGTTAGCTTTTGAACACAAGATAACACTAATGGTCCATTAATAATTATATTTAGCCTTGTTTATCCGGTGGTTGGGATGGGTTTTCGCTCATCTAGTTTATCACTCTCATTTGGTATCTTTTTTTTTCTATTGCAACTAATATTCTCTTATTTCTACATATCAGAAATAATTATTAATGAATCACCATTGGTCATTCAGTTAAAAGATGTGTTCATACAAAGAAAATATGTAAGAAGCATTTACAAAACATCAAATATTTACGCCTACCTGTTTTGATTTTACAAAAAATATAAGGAAAGCATGAGTGGTGAAGGGTAAGGAAAAAATGTCAGGCTTTTCTGCCCTCTGGCCATCAGGATAGATGATGGATCCTTGCGGTCCTGAATGCATGCCTGATGGCGGGCACCTGGAATAGGGTGTGGGCATAGGTAGATGGGATTCACCTGGGCTGAGACTGGGCTTTCAAGGGCGGCATCACGGGGACGCCAGCAGAAGCCGAAAGAGAAACCTAGAGAGAAGCAGAGCCATGAGAAGAGCAGAGAGAATGTGAGAGAAGGCCAGAGAGCCCAGATAGAGTGAAGACTTGCTGGGGGCTGGGAGGCCTGCCAGCCTCCTGGCCCCGCCCATGCCTGCTGTGTACCGGGTAAATCCCAATAAAAAGACCTGCAAAAAGCCACTAAGGACTCTGACTCCTCCTTCACCCGGACTGCATGGGATCCTAGAAAACCTGCATTGTGGTCTGTCCTGCCCTTACAAGTGGTCACTTTCTTCAAATTTTAACCTTTGCATATAAAAATAATTATTGACTAGTAATTCAGATATACGTACATTAATTTATTATTTTAATTGAAGTAACATTAGGATCCCTCCAACAGGTATCACCACTCTAGTGCACCCACCATCAAATTACTCATAGTCCACCCCCCACAGTTCATTGCGCTTCTTTCCCTCTTTTTTCTTACGATCCCCCATCCCCTCCTGCCTCTGGATATTTTAATTCTATAGCAGCATTCAAGGGTTAGTTTTTAAGCTTCTCTTTATCTGATTCTTAGTTTGGTTCCCCTATATCCCACATATTAGTGATATTGTAGAGTTTTTAATCTTTCTTCACCTGACTTATTTCACTTAGCATTATCATTTGATATCTTTTTAAACCACTGTTTGGATATAACCAGAAGCTAGCAGAGGGAGAGGAGCAGATTATGGCCTGGATTAGAGCTGACACAAGGTAATGATGAACCTCATGGGCTTGGCCTTATCAGTATGATGTTCTTTTCTGAGAAAAGCATGAAAAGTACAAAAACCATAGTTCTCAAAATAAAATACACCTTGACTGGAATCCCATTTCTGCTGCTCAGAAGCTATGTTTCATGGAAACACACTCAATTCTCTCATTAACTCAATTTCCTTTTATTTAAACTGAGGCTAGTAATAGTATCTTCCTTCCTTCTGTGTATGTTTGTGTGTGTGTGTATGTATGTGTGTGTTTCGTAAGACAGCATATATTAAATAAGAGAATATTGGAAAGTATCTGTCACAATACCTGGCAACAAGCAGGTATTTGGCCTCTAATTCCTTTTTTTTCTTTCTAATCAAACCAGAATGCTGGAAATGTTCTCTGACTCATAAAGCCCTGCTGACAAAACACAGCCCCCCCTTTAAAGGAACACACAAACAAATAAAAATACAATTTGGACAAATCTCCAGGTTCTTTTTAAATCAATACAATAAATTTCATCTTTATGAGACCTTTAGCTGCTCAACAACAAAGATCCAGTTGTTTTTTCAGTTGCTGCTTAATTGTTACAGTGTAATTTGAAGAGAGGAGGGTATTTTGCCAAAATACAAATGTTGTAGATGCTTTGAATGTGTGAAAATGCATGCCAAGTTACTACCTTTCTGCTGGTAAATTGTCATTATTAAGAGCAGGACTTGGGAAATCATCGGAAGATACAGATATTGATAATAAATCCTCCCATTCAATATGTTTTGTGTATTCCCTTTTGTTCAATGTTACACAATTGTTTTGCTCATAAAATAGAGTTATGTTCAAAAGTAGTAAGACATTGTCACAGGTGTTGAGAGAAGGAACTGGTTTATACCTCTTTTGTCTGTATTTAACCAGTAGGTCCTCAAGGATCTTCGTTTTTTAAAAAAAAAAAAAATTCCTCTCACTTAGTGTAGTTGTGGGTCACATAGGAAGTAAATTCTCCTTGATTGCAATAGCATGAGTCAGAAAACAGACATTTGCCCAAGAATAAAAGAGCAGGATGAGTCAGAGAGGAGTCAGGATTTGAATAGAGAAGTAGAGGAAGAGCAAGAGGAGACTAATGTGTGGAAATAAACACTGCCCGGGAGGTGGAGATGCAAGTCTACTAGAATCCAACAACTCCTGACTGAAACATTAGCCAAAAGCAATCCTCTTTTATACTGGCCTGTGAAAATAGAGAGAAACCTAATTGTGTCTGGCTCCTTCTGACCTTTGCTCAGTTTATCAATTAGTTCTTCTTATCACCACCCTCCATTCATCCTTGCTTTCCTTATTTTTTATTTGAACAAAGACCTCAGGAATGGGTAGAAGTTAGCTAGATGTTAAGGAAAGAAAAGAACCTACTTCAGAAATAGATGTCTTGTGTATGAACACAAGAGAGATTAAATACAGTAATACAGTAAATAGAGTAATACAGTAAATACAGTAAATATAGAGAGATTAAATACAGTAATCTCTGAGAGATTAAATACAGTGATCAATTAACCAAAAGTATAAAACTAACTGGTTTATGTGTCCCTTCATCCATGCAGGCCTCAATTAGCAAGGAGAGACTGGCCAAGACAGCTGTGATAAAGTGATAGCTTCTGATGCTGAGCATTAAAGATGAAGCTTGAGATTAGGTGCTCAGAAATTGAAGATGTCCAAAGGAAATGAGAAGAAATCAAAAAAGGTAATAGAAATTCTATTTCCCTTCTTAAAGAATACAATAGGAATTTTTATGCTAAAGGAAAAGATTATCTAACTTAGTTTAGAAAAGTCAAACCTGTACAATTTCTGATGTCCAAAACTATAAAGTACTATGTATGTAAAGAAAGAAAACATTATCTACTTTGAGCCCGTGGTGTGCTGGAGTCTGCTGTTACAGTTCATTAGAGCCAGTTCTTAAACTCCCAGAAATCCTATGAGCTGGTTGTTAAACATCCATTATTAAAAATCACATTATATAAACTTTCAATTAAATTATATTAAAACAAAGATAATAGGTACTCCAAACATATCAGTTCCTAATTGCTTTACTACATTTTACTATTAGTCTACTCTTGAGGATATTATATCTATTTTATCTGTATAATTTGGAATGGATTTGTGCTGTGTGTGTATCTGTTCTCAAAACTCTGAATTCAGTGATGTCATGTTGGTAACTAAAAATCAGCCAATGTTGGGAGTATTTACATCATAGATATTGGCAAAAAATAAAGGAATCAGATATTTTCTACCCCAGAGAGACAGTCATAGAACATTTTTCACATATCATTTTTTTGAACCCAGAGATTAATTTTTTGAGGGTCTGGTCAAACTCAGCCTCAAGTATAGATATGTGTTATTACTGTGGTTGCTTAATACTTCTTCAGTGCTTCGCTTACATTTTGGTAGTTTACTGTAGTAGAGCTCTAAATTCCTCTCCCAAGGGATCATGCTCAGCGAAATAAGCCAAAAAGAAAAAGAAAAATACCGGATGGTCTCACTCATAGCAGGAATCTAGAGAACTTAAATAAGGGACCAGGAAAATGAATATAAGAAAGTGAAAATCAAAATGAACAGAAAACTATGAACCAGAGACACTTTTTGGGGGGTGGGGGGAGGGAGGGGAAGGATTGGGGTCAGAATGGGGCGTTTGCAATTGTATGGGGGAATATAAAAATAAAATTTATTATTTAAAAAAAAATTAAAAAAAATGTGAAAAAAAATAAAAAATAAAAAAAATAAATAAATTCCTCTCCCAGCCTCTCTCTCAGCTAGATACTCACAGATGACTTTAGAAAGGGTGCTGATTGGAATTCCTGTTGCTGGAAGGGTTGGTACAGTGTGATAGACTTTCTTTTGGATCAGTTTCTTCTGAAAGTTTAAATTTTTGATGTTTGGAGAGATGATGTGATGTTCTAGAACAAGCATGATGTTAGGAATTCACCAGCTCCTTTAATTCATGATCACTGAGTATCTTTCAGGTGCAAGGTCCTATTGTTAAGGCTGGTAAGTGTATAGACAAAAACCTCCCCCCTGGGAATCTATTATTTGATGGGAAAGATAGACAATTCAGCTAATGCATAGGTAAATTAAAGAGTGTAGTAAAGTTATAAGGTATTGTGGAGAAACATAAAACTATATCATGAGGATGGGACATGCTGGAGGTAGGGAAGGGAGTGGGGATAGACAGTGGCCAGGGAAGTATCAATGGAAATGGAGAGAAGAAAAAATTGATACAGGGTGTAAGAGAATGGACAGACTAAGATGTGTACAAGGTTTTTTGCTTGAGCAAATATAAGATGGAGTTCCCATTCACTGAGTTGGGGAGAGAAAATAAGTGGAGCAGAAATAATGTTTGAGATACATGATGCTTAATTTTACGTCAGCTGAAGGGTGTTCTTGGGTGAAATTAACACTTAAATTGGTAAATGTTGGGTAAAAGTAGATTGCCCTCCATAACATAAGCAGCTTTATCCAATTAATTGAAAGTCTGACTGAATAGAACAGAAAAACCAGGCTCTCCCAACAAGAAGACTTTATCTAGCAGAATACCCTCAGACTTCATCTGCAACATTAGTTCTTTTCTTTTTTTTTTTTAGGGTCTGTTTACTCACTTCTAAAATTGAGGAATTTTAGTGTCCTCAGAATATTTCTTTTTCTTTTTTTTATTAGATAATAAATTTTATTGTTATATTCCCCATACAATTGCAGCCCCCCCATTCTGACCTCAATCCCTCCCCTCCCGCCCCCGCCCCCCTAAAAGTGTCTCTGGTTCATAGTTTTTTGTTGATTTTGATTTTCACTTTCTTATAGTTATTCATTTTCCTGGTCCCTTATTTAAGTTTTCTAGATTCCTGCTGTGAGTGAGACCATCCGGTATTTTTCTTTTTCTTTTTGGCTTATTTCGCTGAGCATGATCCCTTCCAGCGCCATCCATGTTGCTGCAAATTGCATGTGTTTATCTTTTTTGAATGCTGAGTAATATTCCATGGTATATATGTACCACATCTTCTTGATCCAGTCATCTATTTTTGGGCATTTGGGTTGTTTCCAAAGCTTAGCTATTGTAAACAGTGCTGCTATAAACATAGGGGTGCAGGTGTTCTTTGGAATTGATGTTTCTGTGTCCTTTGGGTAAATACCTAGGAGTGGAATTGCTGGATCATATGGAAGCTCTATGTTTAGTAGGTCCAGAAATCTCCACACAGCTTTCCACAGTGGTTGGACCAGTTTGCACTCCCACCAACAGTGCAGAAGAGTTCCCTTTTCTCCACACCCTCGCCAACATTTGTTGTTGCTAGTTTTTTTAATATGTGCCATTCTCACTGGTGTAAGATGGTATCTCATGGTAGTTTTGATTTGCATTTCCCTGATGACAAGTGATGTTGAACATTTTTTCATATGCCTGTTGGCCATTTGCATTTCCTCTTCAGAGAAGTTTCTTTTTAGCTCTTCTGCCCATTTTTTGACTGGATTATTTTCTTTGTTGTTGTTGAATCTCATCAGCTCTTTGCAGATTTTTGTGATCAGTCCTTTATCATTAGTGTTGTGTGCAAAAATGTTCTCCCAGTTGGTGGGGTTTCTCTTTGTTTTTGTTATTGTCTCTTTTGCTGTGCAGAAGCTCTTTAATTTGATGTAGTCCCAGCTGTTTATCTTCGCCTTCACTATCACTGCTTTGGGTGATGTGTCTGTAAAGATGTCTTTGATGTGCAAATCACGTAGTGTTTCGCCTATATTTCCTTCTATATATTTTATGGTTTCAGGTCTTATGTCTAGTTCTTTAATCCATTTTGAGTTGATTTTTGTGTATGGTGTGAGGTGGTGGTCAAGCTTCATTCTTTTGCATGTAGCGACCCAGTTTTCCCAGCACCATTTATTGAACAAACTTTCTTTGCTCCAATGCATAGTCTTTGCTCCTTTGTCAAAGATTATTTGACCATAAATCTGTGGGTTTATTTCTGGATTTTCTATTCGATTCCATTGGTCTGTATGTCTGTTCTTGTTCCAATACCATGCAGTTTTGATGATTATGGCTTTGTAGTATAGTTTGAAGTCTGGGAGTGTGATGCCTCCATTCCCTTCTTTTTTTTTCAGGAGAGCTTTGGCTATTCGGGGTTTTTTGTGATTCCATATGAATTTCATCAATAATTGTTCTATTTCTTTGAAGAATGACATTGAAATTTTGATTGGAATAGCATTGAATCTGTATATTGCTTTTGGAAGGATGGCCATTTTAATAATGTTTATTCTTCCAATCCATGAGCAGGGGATGTCTCTCCATTTCTTTGTGTCTTCTTCTATTTCTTTTAACAGTGTTTTATAGTTTTCTTTGTATAGGTCCTTTACCTCTTTTGTTAGATTTATTCCCAAATATTTGATTTTTTTTGTTTCAATAACGAAAGGGATGGTTTTTTTGATTTCTTCTTCTTCAGATTTATTGTTTGTGTATAGGAAGGCTACTGACTTTTGCGTGTTGATTTTGTATCCTGCCACTTTACTGAACTGATTGATGAGTTGAATTAGCTTTTCTGTGGAGTTTTTGGGGTTCTCTATGTATAATATCATATCGTCTGCAAATAGTGATAGTTTGACTTCTTCTTTTCCTATTTGGATTCCTTGGATGTCTTTCTCTTGTCTAATTGCCCTGGCTAGGACTTCCAGTATTATATTGAAAAGCAGTGGTGAGAGTGGCCATCCTTGTCTTGTTCCAGATCTTAATGGAATTGCTTTCAGCTTTTCACCATTGAGAATGATACTGGGTGTTGGCTTGTCATAGATGGCCTTTATGATGTTAAGGTATGTTCCTTGTATCCCAAGAATTTCAAGGGCTTTTATCATGAATGGGTGTTGCACTTTGTCGAAAGCTTTCTCAGCATCTATTGATATTATCATATGGTTTTTATATTTCTTTTTGTTGATGTGTTGGATAACGTTGATTGATTTTCGGATGTTAAACCATCCTTGTGTCCCTGGAATGAATCCTACTTGGTTGTGGTGAATTATCTTATGGATACATTGTTGGATTCTGATGGCTAAAATTTTATTGAGGATTTTTGCATCAGTGTTCATTAGGGAGATTGGCCTGTAGTTTTCCTTTTTTGTGTTGTCCTTGTTCGGTTTTGGTATTAGTGTAATGTTGACTTCATAGAACATGTTTGGTATTGTCCCTTCCTTCTCAATTTTTTGGAAGAGTTTGTGAAGGATAGGCACTAATTCGTCTCTGAATGTTTGGTAGAATTCATTTGTAAATCCATCAGGTCCTGGGCTTTTGTTTTTGGGGAGGTTTTTGATTACCATTTCAATTTCGCTAATTGTAATTGGTCTGTTTAGGTGTTCTATTTCTTCTTTATCTAGCTTTGGGTGATTGTAGAGTTGTAGGAACTTGTCCATCTCCTCTAGATTGTTAAACTTGTTTCCATATAACTGTTCATAGTAGTTACTGATTATTCTTTTGATTTCTGCTGTGTCCGTTGTGATTTCTCCTCTTTCATTGATGATCCTGTTTATTTGTGCTTTCTCCCTTTTTTCCTTTGTGAGCCTGGCTAGGGGTTTGTCTATTTTATTGATTTTTTCAAAGAACCAGCTCTTGGTTTCATTGATCTTTTGGATTGTTTTTTTAGTTTCAATTTCATTTATTTCTGCTTTGGTTTTTATTATTTCTTTTCTTCTACTGGTTTTGGGGTTTTTTTGTTGTTCTTTTTCTAGATCTTTGAGCTTCGAGACTAGGTTGTTTCTTTGAGTTCTTTCTTGTTTCTTGATGTGAGCTTCTATTGCTATATATTTTCCTCTTATTACTGCTTTTGCTGCATCCCATACATTTAGGATATTGGTGTCCTCCTTGTCGTTCAATTCAAAAAATTTTTTAATTTCTTCTTTGATCTCCTCATTAGTCCAGTGGTCTTCCAGTAGTGCGGTTTTTAATCTCCATGAGGTAGGAAAGTTCCTTGCCTTCTTTTTATGGTTTATTTCTAGTTTGATGCCTTCATGGTCAGAAAAGATGGTTGATATGATTTCAATCTTGGTGTATCTGTTGATGTTTGTCTTGTGCCCCAGTATGTGATCAATCCTGGAGAATGATCCGTGTGCACTTGAGAAAAATGTGTACTCCGTTTTTTTGGGGTTTAGTGTTCTATAGATGTCTGTTAAGCCCAATTGCTCTAGGTCCTTATTTAGAGCTTTGGTTTCTTTACTTATTTTTTGTCTTGTTGATCTATCCATTGTTGATAGTGGTGTGTTGAAGTCTCCCACTACGTATGTGTTTTCTCTGATGTCTGTTTTCAGAGAGGACAACAGTTGTCTGATATATTTTGGTGCTCCTTCGTTTGGTGAGTATATGTTAATGAGTGTTATTTCTTCTTGAAGTATTGTCCCCTTGATCATAATGTAGTGACCATTGGGGTCTCTTTTTATCTTTTTGAGTTTGAAATCTGTTTTATCTGATATAAGTATAGCTGTTCCTGCTTTCTTTTTTGGTCCATTTGCTTGTAGGATTGTTTTCCATCCTTTAACTTTGAGCCTATTTTTATCTTTTGTAGCTAAATGTGTTTCCTGGAGACAGCAAAAGGTTGGGTTTTGTTTCTTAATCCAGGCTGCAACTCTGTGTCTTTTTATTGAAGAGTTTAGTCCATTTACATTTAGAGTTAATATTGATATGTTAACATCTGTATTTGCCATTGTGTTTGTCTTTCCTTTGATTTTATTTATTTATTCTTTTAATAACTTTTTTTTTTTTTTTGGCCTTCTTTCATTGTTATTCGTCCCTCTGAGGTTCTGGCTTTAGGACTCCTTGTAGTATTTTTTGGAGTGGGGGTTTAGTTGCAATGAAATTCCGGAGTTTCTGTTTGTCTGGGAAGGTCCATATTCTTTCTTCAAAGAGGAAGGAGAGCTTTGCGGGATAGAGTATTCTTGGTTGGCATCTGTTTTCTTGGAGTCTGTTGACTATGTCCCTCCATTCTCTCCTTGCCCGTAGTGTTTCTTCGGAGAAGTCTGATGTCAGCCTGATTGTCTTTCCTTTGAATGTTATCTGTTTCTTCCCTCTTGCCAGCTTCATTATTTTTTCCTTGTCCTGGATTCTTGGGAGCTTTACTATTATGTGTCTTGCTGTATTTTTCCTTTCGTCGTGGAAGTTCGGTGTTCTTCTTGCTTCTTGTATATCAATTTTCAGCTCCTTCTTCACATTTGGGAAGTTCTCTTCAATTATCTCTTTGAATATTTTCTCTGTTCCTACTTCTCTCTCCTCTCCTTCTGGTATTCCTATAACTCTTATATTTCCTTTCCTCATGGAGTCAGATAGTTCCCGAAGTCTTTCTTCATTCTTTTTCCTTCGTACTTCTCTTTCCTTTTCTGTTTTGGTTCTTTTTATTTCTGTGTCTTCAAGAGTACTTATTCGTTCTTCCATTTCATCAATTCTCCTTTCATTGCTTTTCCCAGAATTCTTTAGTTCTTCCATTAATTCTTTGATCTCCTGCATTTCTTTTACTTCCCTCTTTAGGGACTCAATTTCATTCTTCTGATCGTTGATTATTTTTCCCTTATCATTGTTTTCCTTTATGACTTCTGTCAGTTTTTTAATCACGGCAATTTTAAATTCTCTTTCTGGAAGGCTCAGAAGTTCTTCCAAGTTACTGTCGTTGGAATCTGGGGGCTGGTTTTCTTTTTGTGGTGTGCTTTTTCTCTGGAGAGTTGCTAGGTTGCGTGTGGTTCTTCTCCTCCCTACTGTCTGTTTTCTAATTTGCCGTATGCGTTGGGACACTGTGTTGTTGGGACTGGCCGGCATCTTGGGTGGGCTTCTCTGCTCCCCTCTGGTTCCTCCAGGAGTCATCTGTCAGTTTCAAGCAGTCTTTACCTGAGAAAGGTCCCTGTTCTAAAATGCTGATGTGAGGACACACTCCCCTGTGCGCCTGGTCTGCCCCGGCGGTGGGTTCCTGCTCCCCCTCTGGGCTTGGACTGCAGGCCAGAGGGGGTCTGGCGTGGGCGAACTTCCCCCGCTCACCTCTGGCTCCTGAGGAAGCCTTCTGCAGGTAGTCTTTACTGAAGAAATGTCCCTGTTCTATAATGGTGATGTGGGACACACTCCCTGCGCGTCCGGTCTCAGGCACACTCTTCTGCGCGCCTGGTCTGCCCCGGCTGTGGGTGCTCGCTCTCCCTGTGGGCTCAGACTACTTGTTCGGAAGGGGCCCGGTGTGGGCTAACTCCCCAGCTGGCCACTAGCTCCTTCAGCAGCCTCTGCTGGCTTCAAGTTGCTAGGTGGCACCAGAGATCTCTCCTAGAGCGCTTGGGGAGCTGATTTTCCACCCCGTGGGACAGGGAGCAGAGCAGGGATGGTAGGGTACACCTCAACGGCTTTGGGGTGCTGTGTCTACCTTGTGCCCCACCGTCGTGGGGAACCCACGCCCCTAATTTCGTGCCCCGGGTCTCAGTTCCAAAGCCCTCAGTTCCAGGACGTGGGCTGTAGCCCAGATCAGTGGCGCGGGAATGGCGCCTTTTGAATCCCGCTCCCCTGCCTGGGCGCCTGGTTCCTGCTCACTCAGGGAGGGCCTCCGCGCGCATCTCCCCGCAAGCCTAGGTCACAGGCGCGGGGACCTGGGCAGCGGTGATCCGATCCGGATCCGCGTCTGGTTTTCCAGCGCGCCACTTTTCCGCTCAAGCTTACCGGGCGGCCGGGGCTGTGTGCTGGTGCTGGTCTCCTCCTGGGGGGCGGAGCTCTCTTTAATGGCGCCTGGAGCTCACCTCCGCGGCGGATCCTGCAGGGTTCTCCACAGCTCCCGTTCACAGGGTGTGGTGGCTGCAATAGTTCCTTTCCACTCACAGTCCCACTTGCTGCGTCCTTTGTTCTTGTTGGCCGTTTTGGTTTGTTGTTTCCCTCCTCTCTGCCGGTTGGAGAGTGCCGACTTTGTGGGTGGGGGAGGGGAGCAGGGTTCTGCGCTTTCCTCCCTTCTGGTCCTCTTTTATGGCAACTTTCTTCTTCGGGCAGTTTGCTGGAGTCGTCCGTTTATCTTCCGTGTCCCAGTTCTCACTGGGACCTGCCGCTTTTCCTCCCTATTAACTTTTTTTAATGGGAGATCTTACTCGCAGCGTCTCCTCGCCACCATGTTGCTCCGCCCACCTTGCAACATTAGTTCTACTACGTTTCCACCGACTAGCCCACATTTCCTATTGGTTCTGTTTCTCTAGAGAACCCGAACTAATGCAAGAGAGTAAATAGTAATTATATAAGTCTAATGTTTTGGGAATACTCAATCTCTGGATACACAAAAATTTAGAATCACCAGTATATAATATAAATTTAAAGCCATTAGGTTAAATAAGATCACTAAGGAAATGAAATAGAGAAGAAAGGAAGCCAGAAGGATGAAACTCTGAAGTATTCTGATGTTAAGAGGTCAGAGAAAAAAGAAGATATATCCAAGGCTGAAAAGGAGGGGCCAAGGAAAGGGAGAAAAGAAATCAAATGATAGTGACATGTGAAAGCCAAGTAAAGAAGCATTTCAACAGAGATTCTGATAAATGTGCCTAAATTATATACCTAATTCAGGTAAGATGAGGACTGAGATTTGATATAACAATATGTAGGTTTTTCATTCCAATTTGAGTATATGTGCTGCAGAAGGGCACACAATATGTAGGTTTTGGATGACCTTGACAAAGTCAATATCCTTGGAGAGGTGTGGCGGTGGAAAACCTGATGGGAGTGAATGGAAAGGAGAATGGGAGGAGGATGAACAGTTTGTGTGTGTGTGTGTGTGTGTGTGTGTGTATGTATGTGACTTATTTATTTTAAAATAAATGACTTTTTATAGCAGTTTTTTTAACTTTACAGAAAATTTGATCAGAAAGTACGGAGAACTCCCATATATTTACCCCCCACATCGTTTCCCCCATTGTTAATATTTTTTAATTAATATGGTATATTTAATGCAATTGATGAGCCAGTATTGATATAATTAACTGAAGTTCATAGTTTATGTTAGAATTTACGATCTACATTGCCTCACTCCATGCATGGGTTTTTCACATATTTATGTCATGTATCCACCATTACTATTATGGCATTTCAGACTCACCTCTTACAAGCTATGTGACATGGAACTAATTATTGCAAATGGCATCTCTATCAATTGTTATGGTTAAGTAAGATAATATAGATGAAAAACTTAATATAATTACTGACATCTATTAAATGTTAATTCCCTGTCATTCTCTTTGGAATGGAAACCAGAAGCTATAGCTAAATATTTAGTTTTATTAAAATGTGATTTTGTAATTCTGAAATAGCTTAAATGTTTCCAACTTAATTGTATGGTTTCTTTTTTAATTTCAGGAAATATATCTTTTTCAAATATTTCTTTTACTACCATAATTGTTAGTATTTGTGGTCCATATGACTCTGTTGGCTCAGGGTGATAAAGAGGCCAAGTTATCAGTTGATCTCTATATTGGTCACTTAGTTTTAACAATAAGAAAAATGGTTACATTGCCACAGATAACACATCTTACCAACCCTGGTCATCTATCTCTCAGACTGAAAGAGGCCCTAGCCTGTGTGTGCAGACAGCCCTGTGCAATCTCATCACTGTTACAAAAACAACTTAGCTGTAAAGCTTTCAAGCAAAAGAACATATTTTTAGGTTAGAATCATTTCCTGTACTTTTTTTGCTGGAATGAATTTAAACATTGCATGGAAGGTTAATTAGATATACTTTAAGGACTCTTTCAACCTAACACCTTCACAAAATTTTGTGAAAAGTCTTTAAAATAATTGTGAATTTCTGGTTAGAATTTTTTTTTAATTTTTTTTTTTTTTTTTTTTTGTGGGACCCTTGCTGGCGGCCGGGGAATGAACTGGCGCTGCAGAGGCTGCGGGCAGCCTCGCAGCCCAGCGCTCAACCTCTGCGCCACCGGGGAGGCCCAGAAAACTGCATTCTTAAGGGAGAAAAAAAAAAACAAACTTTTAAAGAAAATTTATTTGAAAAACTTGAATCTGTATGTTGCTTTGGATAGGATGAAATGTCAGTTCATCCAATTCATGAACAGGAGCGATTGCTCCTTTTTTTTTTTGTATCTTCTATTTCTTGTAATAATGTCTTACAATTTTCGTTGTATGTATCCTTCACCACCTTTAAGTTTATTCATTAGTATCTAGTATCTTTTGATGTGATTAAAAAAAGTGATTGTTTTCTTGATTTCTTTCTCATTTAATTCATTGTTTGCATGTAGGAACACAACCAATATTTGTAGATTGATTTTTGTAACCTGCCACATTACTGTACTTATTTTTTTCTAGTAGTGTTTTAGTGGTGTCCTTGGTACTTTCTATGTATAATCATCACAGCTACACATAGTGATAGTTTAATTTCTTTCAATTTGGACTCCTGCTGTGTCTTTCTCTTGCCTGATTGCTCTAGCTAGGACTTCCAATACTAATTTGAACAGTAGAGAGAGTAGACAAGGTTCTGTCTTTTATTCTATCTTAGAGGAAAAGCTTTCAGTTTTTCATGATTGAATATGATATTAGCTGTGGGTTTGTCATATATGGCTTTTATTATGTTTAGATATGTTCCTCATTTTTGAGGATTTTTATCATAAGTGGATATTGAATCTTATCAAATATGTTCTCTACATCTATTGATATAATCACATGATTTTTATCTTTTCTCTTGTTTATGGGGTGAATTATATTGATCAATTTTCAGATGCTGAACCATCTTTGCATTCCTGGAATAAATTCCACTTGGTTATAATGTATAATGTATGATCCTTTTAAAAAATGGCTGAATTCAGTTTGTGAAGACTTTGTTGAGGATTTTTGCGTTAATGTTCATCATTTTCTTTCTTTGTGATTTCCTTATATGCTTTTGCTATTTGGATGATGTTGGCCTCATGGGAATGTGTTTGGAAACACTCCCTCAGTTTTTGGGAAGAATTTCAGAAGGAGAAGTATTAGTTCATCTTGGAAGGTTTGCTAGAACTCCCTAGCTATTTTATGAAATTAAATTATATTTTATAAGACAGAATTTGGTAAACATACATAGTTTGTGGTAAGATACAGCTAGTGATTAGGCTGAGTAGAACTGGATTGATTCAATAAGAATGCAGAATATGGAAGATTCTTTTCCTAAAATTTTCTGAAAACTTATCAATTACCAACTTTTTATGAATTATGAGTGGAGGTCTGATAATACTTGTTAAGTCTCAGAGTCACAAATACTCCTGGCATGAAGGTGATTTAAATAAGAGGAGTGACCCTGGTAGTACATGTGGCAATAAGACCTCAAAATGGGGCCCAATCCATCTACCAGGAATAATAAGTAGCAGCTCAGATGGAACAAGGGAGACTTAGAGGGAGCACAGGTTTCACATCAATATAGTCTTCTTTCAGATAAAGAATAGACAAGATTTTGCTCAGATTAACCAGAAAAGGGCAATAGAGGTCAGGAAAAACAAGGCCAAAGAGATGCCAAAGAGAACTTAAGGTGAGAGAAAACTTTCTGAATGAATCAACTTACTTCATTTTGATTGGTTGCTCGTATTTCTGGGGTAGAGTCAACTACCAGGTAACTCTTTAAAAAAAAAAAAACAAAACTAAGATATAATTGACGTGTGATATTATATTAAATTTAGATATATGGCATGATGATTGTATATGGAAATTATTACTACACATAGTTGCAATATTTTTCTCATGACAAAAGTTTTTAAGATCTACTCTTATGACAACTTTCAAATCTACAATATGATATTAGTAACTATAGTCACAAGTAACTCTTTGAGGCCATCAAATAGTTAAGTTCCCCTTTACTCAGTAAATCCTGTAACATCTTCATGAGTTTTGATATAGTCATGTAGTACTATGTGATTAGCTACCTAATTTATTTCCTTATACAGATTGCCCTTTTTAATATTTTATTTTATATAATTCTTACATCATTTTTCATTTTTGCACAAAATAAGTTTGACCCTAATCCTTCCTCTCCAAAAACCTTATATAAGTCTGTTTTAAAAGGAAACTCTTCATCATTTTATATGAAAAACTTTTTCATTATTTTTTTACACTATTGTTCATTTTTAAACAATATTTTCTTCCCCCCACCCCCTCAGGTGTAGTCCCCATAGAATTTCCTTGACCAGTGCACCCGTTCACCATCACTTCAGTCCCCTGTGCTCCTCCCTCCCTCCCTCTGATCCCTCTCCCTCCTCCTCCCCTGTAGAATGTCTCTGATTTATAATTGTCTGTCTTCTGTCTTTCCTCTGTTGTGTTTTGTACTGTTATTATTCTTTTACACTCATGTCTTATTTGGTTCCCCTATATTCCTGCTATATGTTTTCACTATAAAAAGAAGGTAACTATGAATATAAATATAATGGAAAGAAAACAATATTAATTAAATAATAATTATTCTTGCCTCACTTTTGCCAGGCTCTGATTTTGATATACATATTCTTTTAGTAAATTGAAAATTATCTTAGTGTTGGGGCATAGATAGACTAATACCAGTTGGATCTCCTCCAATCAGAAAAACTGAAAGAAAACAAAGACATAAAAAGTTTTTTTTTTTTTGCTATTTGAGTCATTATTATTTACTGTCTGATCTAAGCATAACATAATGCCTTATATGTCACTCAAAATCACCTTAAAAGTCATATTTGGGGAAATAATGCTCTAGAATGTAATTCCTAAAGCTTGGAGCAACAATTTTCAAACCTTTATATGTAAGCTTCTTGTTGATATATGAAAGCATTGTTGCTGGTCTATACTGAAAATAAATAAGTACAATATGTGAATTTTTCTTGATGTTAAGTTTATTAAATTGTGATCATTATATCTTATTTTTAAATGTTAAAATGTTTACTCACATGAAATAATGATAATAATGGAGGATGAGTATTTATCAACTTTATTTTTAAAACATTTAAAGCCCTAAAATTTTCTATTTTGAGAATTTTATTTAATGATTATTTAACACCACAATTTTGGAAACCACAGATCTAGACAACCACAAAAACAAAAAGAATACCTACTGACTGGGAAAAGATAACTGCTCATCATAAATTTAATAATGGTTTAATATCTAAAATAAATAACAAATTCATATAACTCAACAATAATAACAAAACTCTAATAGCCCAATGAAAAAATGAGCAGAGGATTTGAAGACACTTCTCCAAAGAAGATTGATCTATCTATCTATCTATCTATCTATCTATCTATCTATCTCTCTATTCATCGATCGATCTACCTATAGATATATCATATATCATATACCTATCTATATATAAATAAATCATCTATATATAGATATATAAATCATATATAGATTTATATATAGATCTCTATATCTATATATTAAATATATATATTTAGCAGGTGCTTCAAAAAATTATTACAACTTATTACTAGGGAAATACAAGTGAAAACTACAATGAGATGTCACCTCATGCCCATGAGAATGGCTTATATCGAAAAAAAAGTGAAGCAATAGGTGTTGGTGAAGATATGATGAGAAAGAAACTCGTTATTGGTGGAAATACAGATTGGTGTAGCCTCTCTGAAAAAGTTATGGATACTCCTTATCAATTCAAAAATGGAAATACTATATGATCCAGTTGTACATCTCCTAGGTATTTGGCTGAAGAATATGAAATGCTAACTTGAAAAAATATATGCATCTTCATCTTTTAATGCTAGGTCAAGTCTATGTCTCTTTTTCTAAAACATGCAATCTCTTATGGGTTCTCTTACCTGAAAAAATATCTTTATTCTGTAGTAGTAGAATTCATTTGCTCTTTATCACATTCTACTTTACTATCCTTCTTATCTTTCCTACTCAATTATATATAAGCTCTTTTAGTGTAGTTTTTACACCACTTTGTTCTATATACAGTGTCTAGCACAACATCTTGCACTTAGTTGATGCTTAATAAACTGTTGTTGATTATTTCATTAAGATATAGAGAATGAGTAAAGAGGTATAGTAACAGAGCTGGGAGGCTACCAAGAAAACCTCAGCCTTCCCTGCACCACTCTACCTGTCCTTATTGCAAACTTTTTCTAGGGTTGACCAAGTTTATACTTCTCAAAATCATCTGGTAGTCCATCTTTTCTATCTATGCCATTGTTAGCTTCTATCAAGTCTCCTTTCTCTCATGTGAAACTTCCTTTCAAACTTCATTTTGTGTGGTTCATGACCAAGAAGAAACTTCTTAGTGTGTAGGGCTTTTGTGAGGCTGGACTGGGCAGCCATCCAGCTTCCCTGGGCAGAAATCCATACTACAGAATATGACTATCCAAATTGGCAAGAAGTCTCTGGATTCAGCAGAAAGGATGCTACCTGGATAGACAAAGAAATTTGAAGTCCAAATTTCCTTTCCCGGCTTGAGAAATCCTCTTAAACTCACAGCAATCAACATAAACTCTATGTGTCTCACTAACTCTAAACACTTAATGTCCTGGGACCTCCAATCTAGGAAGAATTACCATGGGTCCTTCTCCCAGGACTACATATTGAAAAAGCAGGTGTAAATTGAAGAAGAAAGTCTTCATATCTCAATTAACTGTAAGTTTATCACTAGAGCCAAAGAGAAGAAGAAAATGAGTGAGATTATTTTTAATAGCTGCACCATTTATTTCTAATTCTGATATATTTTCCTTGAAAATGTCATTTATTTCTTAGAAGTTCTGGAAAGGATATTACTTAGTTGCCCTGGACAATTTTTCCGTGGCTTATTTTCATAGTGACCTTCACAGACATAAATATTTATGTGACAAACTCACTTTTTTTCCAGCCCTTCTTTCCAAGTAACAACAGCTAACTAGGTGAAAGTATTTTAGAGATAATGAGTACCTCAAAGATAAGAATTCATCAGATATAGTTAACATACAGACTTGTATACAATGTACACCCATGCACACACACCCACACTATATAGCCTGGTATTAATCTTTAATATATGTAAATCTCCTGTGATAATTATAGCAAACTGGCAGCTTGGAGAAACAACCATCATGGTGTGAGTAGTGTAAGCCATCAGGTAATTGCTGATTCGAGATTTTGTAAACTATATTTTCCTAATTGCCTATATTGATATTAGAGCATTTGAAATGTAAGGAAATGATTTTTGCTAATCTGGATCAGAAAAGGAGAACATGCTAACTAACATCAAGAAAGTGTTTACTTGAAAATTACTTAGCATGTTCTCCTTTTCTGGCCCTGATTAGCAAAAATTACCCCCTTAGGCTTTGGTTTCCTCACCTTTAAAATAAAAGAACTGGACCATGATGTCTTAGAGGCTTATTTTGATTTCATGATGTTATAGTTCCACAAAACCAGCAGATTGGAATCAACTGGTAGACTGACTACATGCAATGTGTGATGAAATTTCTGACAATTGTAGTGAGGTTTTCCTTCTGAATTAACACAATCACATTGAAGAGTGATTATGTTATTCACCCGACCCCTTCCCCAGTTCCTCATAAATGGTTGTATAAACATTTCCCCCAAGGTTTAGCATATAGTTTGGTTGAGTTCATACTGATTTATTTGGCTGCTATATTATTATCTAATTTTGTTTATTGCTCACTTAATCAGGAGCGTCTAAGGAATGGCAGTATCCAGAATGTAAAATGCAAATTGTTAGTTGGGGCAAGAAGTGGAAAACAGGTGCAGTGTGTTCAGCATTGCAACTTCATATAGCAGAAAATTGTAATCAGGCTTCTGCGGGACATGCAGCTCTACCTATCATAACCCCAGCAAAGTTATTGCCTCTCCTTCATAACGTAATCACTTGCCTGCCTTCTCAATATATATGAAGCAATAATAACATCAGTATCATCTCCCCTTTAGGCTGTTACAGCACCTGTAGCTTACATTTTCTCATTGCTTCAGAAGTCAGTGAAATAGATAACAAATTATATTCTTAGTGTCCTCTCCTTCTCTCTTCTACCTTTGTCATGAGAAAATGATGACTTTCTTTTTAAAAAATTTTTTTAAAAGATTTATTTATTTATACAAGAACCAGGGTTCAGGCCAGATGTGTGGGAGGGTGAGAGGATTCACCAGGGACAGAGTGGGGAACAGAACAGGCAGACTGACTGAAATACACTACTGAGGGGAGCAGTGGGCGAGACAGGAGAGGTCTGCCATGACATGTGGGTATCTCCCCAGCCGGCTGGGATTGAACCTGCACTGCAGAGGCTGTGGACAGCCTCACAGCACTGTGCCCAACTGCCTGTGTCAACAGGGAGGCCTGATGACTTTCTTTTTTAATTAAAAAAAATAAGCAATCTTATATGGCTTCACTTCATTCATCCCACTGATATCAAACTATCTTTGAAAATAAAATATTTCCCTTTTAAGTGTATGTTCAGTCTTTTTTCATGGACATCTAACAACCCAAAAATTCAATTACAAATATTTATTAAATCCTTTCTATGTTCTAAGTTCCAGGGATGCTAAACCAAGTAAGGTATGTTCCCATAAAGTGCTCAAGTGTTTAGGGGAACTGGTTGACATGCATATTGACAAAAAAAGTGTGAGTTGTGTCAGAGGTAATATGGGAGGAATTAGGAGAGATGTACGTAAATCAGATCTAGGGCAGCGGACAGAGTCAAAGAAATTTCTTACACCAATAATAAGTTTTAAAGGAGAATTGTGAGTTAAGCATTGAAGTAGAGGAACTGGGAATTCTAAGCAGATGAAGGAACCCGAGTTTATGTCAAAAATGAGCAGGATCATGGAGCAGTGGATAAATGGCAAAGAACTGGAAATTCTGGAAATTAAACTGTAAGCTGGGATAAAAGAGAATGTCAAGAAATAACTGACAAGGTAGACAGAGGCCATGACATAGAGACTTAATAAATCATATCATGGAGCTTGGGTTTTATTCTAAGTTTTCTAGACATTGGATAATTTTTTTTCTAGACACTGAAAAAGAACTTGAAACATGTTAAAATTTGCATTTTAATAGGATCATACTGAATGCAAGGTAAAATACAAAATTAAAAGCAGAACTATGTACATAGTAGGCCCATCAAAAGTTTTTGTAAAAGAAATGAGTGAATGGTGTTGGTAGAAGAACAAATAGGATATTAGCAAGTTTTGAGCAAGAAGTCTTGGTGTATGGTTTATATAATAATGATTTAAAATAATACAGAATATAGGGAGAAATAATTGTATTTGAAAACAATTAAGGAAATATAATTGATGAAGTTGATTTTTTTAAATAATGGTAGAAAATGAGTAAATAGGAATATAAGATGCCTAGCAAGTTGATCAATTAAATTTGAGTGGAGAAGATTATGGTATTAACTTAGAAAACAGAAAGTAAAACAAATAATGGAAGAGAGAATGAAGATGAATCATCGTATTTGGACAAACTGGATTTGAAATATAGTAAGAGATGTAAATTAAAATATTCGGTTGAGGCTTTAAATCAGGACTCAGGAGATAAGTACAGGTTGCATATCCAGATTTGAGAGTTATCAGCAAATATTTCATAATTAAGGTGATTTGGACTAGGTGAGATCTGTCCTGGAGGCTATATGGAGTAACAAGTGGGTTTGAGATAAAATCGGGCTGAGGATAGTGACATGAAAATGACAGCCAACTCAAAATCTAAACGGTTCTTCCACTAATGAGTGACAAATATTAAAAATAGAAAGATCAAATCCAAGCTTTATACTATACCTCAGTGGTCTAAAGCCTAGTATTTTGGGTTCAAAATATTCCCTTGCAGAAATGGATTTAGTTCATGCATTCTAGTCTTGTCAAGGAGTTTTGGGAAATAAAATCCGAACCTGACACCTAACCCAAACTATTTGATTCAGTTTGTGTTAGAATAGAAAAGGTGGCGATACTGAGATTTAAAGCATACAATTGTACTTATCTTCCCCCCCCCCCCCCCCCCCGCTAAATGATAAAAGATCACAATTGGGGAAAATTTCGAAATGAGTATGAAGGGAAATTTCAAGATATTTGGAAGTTATAGAAAGGGACTGAAATAGTATGGCTCAATGCTTTGTTTGAAAATGTTGAGAGAGCAATTTTTTTTTTTAAGATTTATTTTTTATTTATTTATACAAGAACTGGGATACAGGCTAGATGCATGGGAAGGTGAGGATTCACCAGAGACAGAGCAGGGAACAGAACAGGCAGACCAACGAAATACACTGCTGAGGGGAGCAGTGGGCGTGATAGGAGAGGTCTGCTGTGCCATGTGGGACCCTTGATAGCAGGCTGGGATCGAACCAGCGCTGCTGAGGCTGTGGACAGCTTCACAGCATGGCTCTCAACTGCTTGTGCCAGCAGGGGAGGCCCTCGAGAGAGCAATTTTAATCATTCTTTGTTCATTCTTTTCTATCCTCACTCTTCCTAAGGTACCCTGTTCAAAGCTTCAATCCCCTTTCCCTTCCTTCCACTTCCTCACTGTTTTCCTCTTTCTCTACTTCATCTTTTTGCTCTTCAAGCCTCACCCATACTCTTCCTTTTATTCTTACTCTCCTCTCTTATTTCTGAGGTCTGCAATAGTGAATTCAGAAAAATTGTCAATCTACATGCAAGTGTAAGGAAATAAAGGTAAAGTTAAATATACCTGGGAAGTATGCCAAATAAATTCCACTAGTCAACGGACTTTAATTCATTTTGACAGTAATTTATAGAGTGTCTCTATAAATACTGTGTATCATACATAGTAAGCACTGGGGACACAAAGATGGAATTTAACATGTTATTGTATTCAAGGATAGTCCAGTATTTTTACTTCAGAGAGTCATTGAATATTTCCTTTTTGCTAAAGAGAACTGATACCTTTTTCACTTTCATCTAATACTTACTAAAGAGTTTGCGTAGCAGCATTTGAAGATTGAGTAATTGCGATCCGGCAAGGATGATTGTTTACTGTTTCATTGCCTGGGACAATATGTTTAGGAGAAGAGTTCTATGTGCTTAGTACAACCTTGATATTTAAGACTCCAGCATTCGACTATTATTTAATTTCATCCACTTAGAATAAAGAATAGAAAGAAAACTCAGTAAGCCCAAGGTGGGCAGGTCTTTGTTTGTCAGCTTCCCATGGCACCAGAGGTAATGTGGTGGCTGCAGCTGTGGTAACCAGGGATTTCTTTCCATAGCTTCCATTTTTCCTTCTGAAGCATCTACTGACTCTTTCCTATGAGCTGGGCACTATTCTCTAGTATTGTCCCCTTACTCTCTTAGTTTTCAGGCCATACCCAGGACCACCCATGGCATCAGAAGGCATGGATTGCATGCATTATGTAAGTTGCATGATGTCTGTTGGTTTCCACATGAAATTTTTAAATTATTTTTTAATCAAAGTTAAATGTGATCTTAAGGAATCAAAGACTTAGAAGGCTTAGAAATGCATTAGCAATGCTCTGCATTTCCATTTCCTGCTTGGCAGAGGAAGATATTTTCAATGCTTTTAATACTTACATTTTTCTTTGAAATATGACACTTTATCTCTAACATATCTGAATTGCTGGTACTATTTTTTTTTTTAGTTTTGGGGTGTAATCTATTGACTAAACACTTTGGAAGGCAAGCCTGCAGCTTTCTTTTATCACTGCTCACTACCACCTTTATAGTTCAGGCATGGGTCATGGTGTAATCCTTACCAGTGGATCCTGAGTTGTAAAGTCTCCTAAAAGGTGTGTTAGATGTCACAGGTCATGCCACACATGCTCTCAGCCAGTTCTTCATTCTGGTCATTGCTCTAACTACCAAATGTGCACTCCAGTGTAGTTGGTTGCACTTTGTCTTTGTGAATTTCTTGCTCTCTGCCTTGGACCACCTCTATACTTCCTGGTGGGGCATTTTGGCAATTTGCTCAGCCATATTGTGTGGTCACAGAACTGTTATGTGCCCTGGGTGAACCCTTGGCTAATGGGAACAGGAGCTGGTGGAAAGAAGTTCTCTTCTGTGTTTTGAACTGACAACTCTGAAGGTCCATGTTGGTTCTTAGGAGAATTTCAGGGAGACTGAGCCACAACTGCTATGGTGGGGGCAGCTTATTAATGCATCTTTTTGTTTACTTTCCCTTTCTTACTTCACTCATCCTAATGCCCCTCCTCCAAATAACCACCTCTTTACAGGTGCCTACTCTAAGCTCTGTTTTTTCTCTTTTCTTGGAGGGGAGTGTGGGGAACTCAGACTACTACAGAGTTTTGCAGGGAGAAAGATGATTCTCCCCAATTAAAAAAGGAGAGATGTATAAGAAATGTCTGCATTTTCTTCTAACTTTTGAATATAGCGCTGGGAATGTAGTGCTTGGAGCTATGACAAGACAGAGAATCACAAAAGAGAGAATCCAAGAAGAATAACAAAGGAGGAACACTGATACTGTTAAACTGCCTAATTAACCAAATCTGGAAATGCCCTCTTTTGGATTTCTTGTTATGTAAACAAGTAGTGCTTGAAAAATGTTTCTAGCCAGGAATTTCTTAATTGCAGCTGAATGTGATCTATATTGGCTTTATTCCCATCCTGGTGGAGAGTGCAATCAAAAATCAAATCAACTTCCTCCCATTTCCTAACCTTTGCACATGCTATTCCTTCTACTTGGCATGACCTCTGCTTTCCTTCCTTCCCCTTTATATTCTCTCTTCTATGTGGTTCAGTTCTTATTCTTCAATATTCAGTTTCAACTCCACATTTAGTTCGGATTAAATGCACCTTCTCCATGTTTCTCTAATGCTCCGAGTATAACTCCAGCAGAACACCTACAACACAGCCTTATAATCTGCTATTTCTTGTCTGTCTTCTTCTATAGATTTCTGAAGACAGGAACTTCATTTTCAGGACTTAGTATGATTCTTAACATTAGTTATATATTTGCTGAATGATTGGATGTGGTTGGGGGTGACCTCAGCAGAGTGGTAATTTATACAGACCACATGCTGACCCAACACTTCTGTTTCATTGAAAACAAAATGTCGCTTATAGATAGTAAAGAATTGCAACTGTATAAAAATTAAAATTAGATGATCTTTATGATTCTTCCCCAAATGACAAAGAATATTTTATTTCTTCTTTGCCTTTTTTAAAAGGATTTATTTATTTATGCATACAAGAGCTGGGTACAGGACAGAGGTGCTAGGGGTGGTGGTGAGAGGATTCACCAGAGACAGGGTGGGGAACAGAACAGGCAGATTGACCAAAGTACACTGCTGAGGGGAGCAGTGGGCGAGTCAGAGAGGTCTGCTGTGCCATGTGGATTGCTCTCTGGCTGGCTGGGAATCGAACTCGTGCTGCAGAGGCTGTGGCCAGCCTCATGGGTTGCATCTTAATCCTTGCGCCACCAGGGATGCCCTTCTTCGTCTTTTTTAAAATACAACCTACTGGCAGAGGAAGTCCTAGAGTCAAGTTTCTTGACATTGAGTCTTTAAAAAAATTTTTTTCCCTTGTCATCTAGTTTAGTGGATACAGGAATAGTTATTATTGGACTTGTCCCAAGACAACTGTGGGCAGAATTAATGGGTAAATGAAAGACTACAACAAAATAATGTCCTAGTAATTAAGTGATTGCTTTTTAGATTCAAACCTACTCTTCTACATTCTGCTCTTTGTTTCTGTGGCCAGGACCCTGCAGACCAGGTTCCCACCTAGCCAACTGGCTCCCAGCGGCTTTGCCAATAGAGACCACTAGAGCGAGGCTGGAAGGTTAGGGGACCAAAAAAAAAAAAGGTGGGGGGAAAACTGGGTCGCTACATGCAAAAGAATGAAGCTTGACCACCACCTCACACCATACACAAAAATCAACTCAAAATGGATTCAAGAACTAGACATAAGACCTGAAACCATAAAATATATAGAAGGAAATATAGGCAAAACACTACGTGATTTGCACATCAAAGACATCTTTACAGACACATCACCCAAAGCAGTGATAGTGAAGGCAAAGATAAACAGCTGGGACTACATCAAATTAAAGAGCTTTTGCACAGCAAAAGAGACAATAACAAAAACAAAGAGAAACCCCACCAACTGGGAGAACATTTTTGCACACAACACTAATGATAAAGGACTGATCACAAAAATCTGCAAAGAGCTGATGAGACTCAACAACAACAAAGAAAATAATCCAGTCAAAAAATGGGCAGAAGAGCTTAAAAGAAACTTCTCTGAAGAGGAAATGCAAATGGCCAACAGGCATATGAAAAAATGTTCAACATCACTTGTCATCAGGGAAATGCAAATCAAAACTACCATGAGATACCATCTTACACCAGTGAGAATGGCACATATTAAAAAAACTAGCAACAACAAATGCTGGCGAGGGTGTGGAGAAAAAGGAACTCTTCTGCACTGTTGGTGGGAGTGCAAACTGGTCCAACCACTGTGGAAAGCTGTGTGGAGATTTCTGGACCTACTAAACATAGAGCTTCCATATGATCCAGCAATTCCACTCCTAGGTATTTACCCAAAGGACACAGAAACATCAATTCCAAAGAACACCTGCACCCCTATGTTTATAGCAGCACTGTTTACAATAGCTAAGCTTTGGAAACAACCCAAATGCCCAAAAATAGATGACTGGATCAAGAAGATGTGGTACATATATACCATGGAATATTACTCAGCATTCAAAAAAGATAAACACATGCAATTTGCAGCAACATGGATGGCGCTGGAAGGGATCATGCTCAGCGAAATAAGCCAAAAAGAAAAAGAAAAATACCGGATGGTCTCACTCATAGCAGGAATCTAGAAAACTTAAATAAGGGACCAGGAAAATGAATAACTATAAGAAAGTGAAAATCAAAATCAACAAAAAACTATGAACCAGAGACACTTCTAGGGGGGCGGGGGCAGGAGGGGAGGGATTGGGGTCAGAATGGGGGGGCTGCAATTGTATGGGGAATATAACAATAAAATTTATAAAAAAAAAAAAAAAAGGTGGGGGGGAGCCTATTTCTTCCTGGTGGCTTCCTGTTCCTCTCATCCTAACATCAGTGGTCCCTTGCCCTAGGAGTTGTATCTAGTTCTGGGGGCAGTTTGTTTTGGTTCTCAGTTTCTTCTCCTTTCTCCATAGGCATCCCTCTTCCTCACACATGTCTGTACCAGCTGAGTCCCAGTTCCACAGGGAACTCCTCCGAGCTCAGTGTCCTAACCATTAACTGGAGAGTGTTTCTTCCTCAGAATTCTGGGTCTCAACTCCTTTCTTCTAATAATCCCAATCATTTCCTGTGTGACCCCAAACCTAGGGGTTGTAATTGCATTCTGTAGTCACTAGTTCTGTGTTATCTCAGTGTTTTCTTTTTGCTTCTCTAGTCTCTTAATGCTTATTTAACTAATCCTTTACATTAAATTGTTTCTACTAAAATAACTGGCATGGAGTCTATTTTCTTAATTAGATTCATGGTCTGAGGCATACATTTACTATTAATATAAACATATATATTTAATTCTATACATTAATCCAAAGTAAATATCTTTGTATCTGTAAATATTTTTTATTTCAAACATTGTGAGTCCTCATGAGCTCCTTGAAAATATGATTTTATAAATTTGTGTATTCCCTGTGCTATAGTAGATAGATTGATTGAATGAATAAATGAATAGAAATCTCTGGATAAAATGCTGCCACCACAAAGGATGGACGTTTGTCCTGAAGTCATAAGTAGCTCAACAAAAATCATATTAGCTGTTGCAAAGCAGAAGATCATCTCTGAGGGAAAGAATCTATGGCATTGTCCTTTGACATCTTCTTTTGAATTGTACATCAAATTTGAAATAGGTTTAGTTATGATTCAAAGAAGTCTAAATTAGAAGCAAATTTCTGGCCATAGGGGTTGGAATATGCTACGATCATAAAAGTCACATTCATTCATTATGTACCTGTATGTGTGGGTGCATGAAATCAAGCAATTTGCATATATTATCCCTAATCCTTCCCCCCAGTCTTATAGGTTAGTCATATATTATTTTACAAATTAAGAAACAGACTCTTATCATCTAAGTCATTTACCCAGGATCATATAGTTAATAGCTAAGCTCTGACTTAAGATAGAATTTTTCTCTTCAAAGACTATTTTCTTCTGCCATGTCTACCTAGAGCCTAAGATTTGGGTCTGTTAATTGAAATATAGACAGATGTGCTTGTATTTAGTGTTTTTTGTATCAAGAGCAATGTCATCTTACTGTTGAAAGTATTAAGAAATTACAATTTTAAAACAACTTTAAGTGTGAAGGTTTTTTTTTTTAGTGTGGAAATTAATGTCAGTAAAAAAAAAATAATAATTTCCCTATATTCTCCTAGTGATTGTTAGGCATGTTTAATATACACCTGACCCAGTGATAGGCTTAGATCATATTGTTCCCCTAAATCTGAATCTAATTTTTTGCTAAAATTTGATTGAGTTTTAGCTTTGATCAAATTTATATCAAAGGTTTTTGGGGCTTTTTCTTTTAGGTCCAGTGGTTTTACCTTCTCTGTCTCTCTGTTTAAGATAGGTGTCCTTGATGAACACTTTGTCAACTTTTTCTTTTAAAAAGATTTATTTTTATTTATTTATACAAGCACTGGATACAGTCAGAAGCGTGGGAGGGTGAGAGAATCCACCAGAGCCAGAGCGGGGAGTAGAACAGGCAGACTGACGAAAAACACTGCTGAGGGGAGCAGCGGGCAGCAGGAGAGGTCTGTGCGCCATTTGGGACCCTTTCCCAATGGCCGGGTATCGAACCAGCACTGCAGAGGCTGTGGGCAGCTTTGCAACTCAGCGCTCAACCGCTGCACCACCAGGGGAGGCCCAACTTTTGTCAACTTTAAAGGCTTATTTCTATTAGCTGTTTGTCTTACTGTTTGATCACTGAGCTTAGTTTTAATTTTTTTTTTCTATTTTATCTTTTCCTGGCCATAGGCAATTCACGTTGTGAGATGGAGTTGGCATAACTACACATCTAGTCAGGGTTAAATTGCTAATCAATGTTAGGGGATTTCCCAATGTGTAGTTTTGCTGAATTAATTTTTGTGTCTTCCTTACCCTTTAGAAAAGCAGAAAAAATTCTTTTTTTGACTAAAATAGGTATAATTAATAGTGAGGCCATTCACCTACCAGATTGTTGCTACCAGTGGCTGGTTTCACCTTTACACTACTTCAGATCAAGGGTACTTTATATCTACACAGAATAATTTGAATAAGAAAATTAAACTGAATTTTATAAATAAGATTTCCACAGACAGAAGAGAAGTAACTTTTGACAATATTGCAGGTGGAGGGATACATGTTGAGCACAGACCCATAGCTGGTTTGTGTGAGTTGACATTAGTGGGATTATATAAGAAGCAAAGGGAAGCTACAGCCCTCCCCCAAGAATTCCTTGGATGGTATTGGAAAGGTACATGGAGTCTTGGTTCAGGCAGGTTTTACTTCCCATTTTTATTTAGGGCTAGCCCTGTCAGTAATCTGTCTTTCCTGGAACAGTGCTAAATATAGAAGTTTTCTAGCTTCACAAATACAGATGCAAACCTACATGGCATCCACATATGTAGTCTATTTCCTGTAACTAATGAAGAGGAAGGGGACTAGTGTTCTTTGGAGAAATCAAAATGAGAAAAATATTTAAGAATAGGAATTGATATGAACATCGATACAAAAATTAAAAGAATCCTAGAGAAGATCCTATGTTCCACCAGCTGGTCATTATGATTTAGTGTACATTTTCTTAATTACCAGAGCTATTTTTCAAATCTGTTCTATGAAATATAATACTAATACTAGTTGTATAGTTTAGCTACATGCTAACTGAATTTGCCTTACAGATAATTTGTGAATATCTATCCAACGCTGAATATTACACTTAACAAATTATATTGAAGGGCTATGGAGAATAAGGCAGGAAAATAACATTTTTTGGGGGAGGATTTTAATTTCAGCAATTTATTTTTAATTTGATATAATCATCTATCAGCAGAAATCATTACATTAGTAAAAAAAATTCAAATTCTCATGTTGTTGAATCTCCTGCTCCGTTTTTATAATTCTCACATTTTCTATGGTGTGTGCATCTTTTTTTTAATAAATTTTATTTTTATATTCCCCATACAATTGCAACCCCCTTATTTTGACCCCAATCCCTCCCCTCCCCACCCCCCACCCCCCATAGAGTGTCTCTGGTTCATAGTTGTTTGTTGATTTTGATTTTCACTTTCTTATAGTTATTCATTTTCCTGGTCCCTTATTTAAGTTTTCTAGATTCCTGCTATGAGTGAGACCATCCGGTATTTTTCTTTTTCTTTCTGGCTTATTTCGCTGAGCATGATCCCTTCCAGCGCCATCCATGTTGCTGCAAATTGCATGTGTTTATCTTTTTTTGAATGCTGAGTAATATTCCATGGTGTATATGTATCACATCTTCTTGATCGAGTCATCTATTTTTGGGCATTTGAAATATAACATTTTTTTTAAAAGTTCATTCATTTATGCATTCAAGTGCTGGGGTACAGCCCAGAGGTATGGGGTGGGGTAGGGTGAGAGAATCCACCAGAGACAGAGTGGGGAACAGAATAGGCAGATTGACTGAAATACGCTGCTAAGGGGAGCAGCGGGCAAGTCAGGAGAGGTCTGCTGTGCCATGTGGGCCTCTCCCTGGGCAGCGGGGGATGGACCCCACGCTGCAGAGGTTGAGGACCATTTCATAGTGCTCTGCTCAACCCCTTGCCCCACCAGAGTCTCCGAAAATAACATTTATTGTGCATCTTCTACATATGAAACATTATACTAGTTGATAAAATGCTTAATTGTAAGGCAGTTGTCAGAAATAATGCATCTTTTACCCATTAATAATATAATGGTAATTTATAAACTATAGTATAATATGGAAAGCTTGTTTACTGTAGAAATCTAATTCTAACAATTTGAAATAGTAAAATTTCGAGGGAGATTTTAAGATAATGCTGAACTTAACTTGGAAAAACAGATCAAAGGTAAAGTTGAGTGTTAAAGTCACTTTTTAATTACCCACTCAAAGCAAAAGGTATCTGTGTAAAATAATGTGAAAATGTGACATTGGTTATAAACACAAGGAAATTGTCAAGAAGAGCCTAAAGAAAGAAGCTAATTTTATATGAATTAAAAAAAAAAACCTAGAGGATTTAATCCCTATTAGTTATTAAAAGATGATAAGTGTACAATAAAAATTAAGTTAGTATCAGTGAGATACAAAAATAGATCAAAATATAATGTTCAGAAATAGAGCCAAATAGATATATGTAGTTTTGGTTAATTATAAAAGAAAAATCTAGATTTAGTGTAGGAGATGGAATATTCAAAAATAATGAGGATTAAACTGGTGAGGAAAAAAATCTGAATTCCTACTTCACTATATCAAAATTGTACATGAAACCCAATTATAAAGGGGAAAATAAACAGGGTTTTAACAGAAAGTAGGAACCTATTTTGAAACTATAACTAGAACTCAGAAGAACTTTATAGTAACACAAACCCCAGAAACTACATTAGAAAAAAAATAGATAAATTTAGCTACATGCAAATTAAAGCTATTGAATGGGGAAAATACCATTAAAATAAAAAAAAACATAAACAGGAATGAATTTTCACAATATTTATAGAAAAGAGCTCATTTCTTTTACAAAACACTGCAGCCAATCAGTATGAAAAGACCAAGAGCCTGATAGAAAAAGAGCAACAAACATGAAGAAATTCACAGATAAATAAAAGTGACGAGTACTGATACAACATAATTTTGACTTTCCTTGTAATTAGGAAGTTGTAAAATAAAATGCTAGTGAAGTGCCATTTTTCTGCCATTAGAGTAGCACAAGTTAAAAGTTAGATAATGGGGATGATAGAGTGGAGACAAAAAGGCTTTTATTCATACATGAAGATATATGTTTTAAAGGGGCTCAATGCTGCATTGTTTTTAATAGCAAAACAGAACAAGTACAAAACAGATGTAACTCAGCTATGTCTTAAACAGAGATGTCTCAGCTGGGTAGGAATAGCTAGACCTGTTTGCCATGTTCTAGACATGTGTTCATGGAGCCACTATTGGCTCAAAACCTGAAGGTGGGCCTTAAAAGCTGGAGGCTGTCAGTTCATCATATTCCTTACAACTGGGCAAGGATTCTTTCTTGAAGGGGGAATCTGAGTGGTTCAGAAGAATAAGTTAATGTGACACCATGTGCATATAAAGATCATTCACATGCATGTATTTATGCATAGCGAGGAAATATTTAGAAGATTATATATGAAATATACAAGGAAAACATTAATTCAAATATTTCTTTGAGTAATAGATTGGCGGAAGATATTATTTTTTTATATCCTGCTATGCTATAGATGTGTTTTGTCACTTTTACAACTCTATAAATATAAATTTACATATATGTATAAATATTTAAATAGGTTTTATTATGTTTTTAACTTTTATAACTACCATCGAGGGTTTTTGGTAAATTTAGAAACAGTTTCCAAGCTTTACTCAGGCCCTCCTTAGTCAGAAGCCATGTCCAACATACCTGGATTTCCTTAGCTTTTCTCCTGCTCGCAGACTTTCCTGGATTCTCCTGCTTAAGGTAATTTCCCTTTGGCTATCTCAATGATTTTCTGTCTAATCATTCTGTTTTATTTTATTCATTATAATTCTCATTACCTGAAAGTCTTGTTTGTTTACAAGTTCATCCCCGGCCTCTTCCACTGTGTAATTGAATCCAAGAGGGCAGGACTTAGTACCTGTCTTGCTTACTGCTTTGTCCCCAGCTTCTAGTAGAGTGGCTGCTTATAGTAGAGTTACATAGTATGTGCTCAATAAACATTTGTTAAATAGTTAAGTAAATTGCAAGCAATGTTAAAACAAACTAGGGTTGCATGTTGAATCATTTCAATTTGAAAAAAAATTGGGTTTCTCCAACTTGGAAACTTGATTTCATTCTCTAGTCTTTCTTCAATACAACATACAGTTAGTTTCTACTCTGTAGAAATAACAAAATAAATAATGTCTATTTTGTTTTTGTGAGGCTTAAAGTCAGTGGAACAGAAACACGGGTTAAATGTAGTTAGCTGACCATCTGATGAGGAGCTCCTGAACTAGAAGAGACCACACCTGGGTGGGGACATAAATGGTTCTTGTCACCTTAGTTGGTGGGATGTAGAAGCATTTTTGCTCCCCCATACTGGAAGATAGGGGTCCTGGAAAATACTGTCATGTTGGATCTGCTGGGATTTACCCCCATGTGGAAATGATTCTGAAATACTCCTCCTCCTCTGCCAGTGTTTCTCACACATATGGTTTCTATGGTTCCCCTGAATCTCTAATGCCTAGGAGGGACCCCTGCCATGTATGCCAGCTGGCTTGTGGGTCCTGTTTTCTCACCTCATCTCTGCCAACTCTGTTTCAGAGAGCTGGGCCTGCTTCCCACTTTATCCAGTCTTATCTGTGAGAGCATTTCCTGAACACAATCATCAGAATGATTTTCCTCAGAATGGGAAAAGAAATGTAATCAGGATACAGCAGCTTTCCAATACTCATTTGATCTTCAGTTTGGAAATTTCCACTATTAGAGACTCACTTCTTTGAGTTAATACATTAGCTTTGGAATTCAAATGCCTTTGGGAATAAAGAGGGGCACATTAAATTTTTAAACAATAAAGAAGGGGAAAAAACAATTCAAAACTCAGTGTGAAAATGTGAATGAAGATATTGAGGTTTAGATCACAGCTCATCAAAAGTGAGAGGGCACACACAGACACATAAATGTATCCATTCCTTTCATTTTTACAGAATGAGGACACTGAGCCCTAGTGGCTTGGCTAAGTTCACAACCAAATTTCCTGAATCCCTGCCTCTTTGGAATGGAGGGTAGATTCTGTGGAGTGTTTAATGTGATCTCAAGCAGGCAGTCGATTGGCTGAGATAGGTTAGTGCTCATAAAGAATCACGTTTCTGAAGACCTATTTCAGTTGTATAGCAGTTAAGGGCTCAGGTTTGGGTTAGAGCAACCTAGATTGAACTCTTTGTTATGTGAAGAAAGTTCTTAGGCAAGCACCATCTTAAGTTGCAGTATATTCACCTGTAAAAGACAATGTGATGGGCCTCCCCGGTGGCGCAGTGGTTGAGCGCTGGGTTGCGAAGCTGCCCGCGGCCTCTGCAGTGCTGGTTCGATCCCCGGCTGCTCCCCGGCCTCCAGAGGAGGGTCCCACATGGCGCGCAGACCTCTCCTGCCGCCCGCTGCTCCCCTCAGCAGTGTACTTCGGTCCTTCTGCCTGCTCTGCTCCCCGCTCTGGCTCTGGTGAATTCTCTCACCCTCCCGCGCTTCTGACTGTACCCAGTGCATGTATAAACAAAACAACAAACAAATAAATAAATAAATAAACATGCCTCTATAAAAAATAAATAAATAAATGTTTAAAAAAAAAAAAAGACAATGTGATAGTACCTACCTCATGAAGTTGTTACAAAGATTAAGTGAGCTGAAGCAGGAAGAGCACATAGTAAAGACCTAGGTTCATAGCTATTATTTTATGAACACTGGTTATCAAAAGAGAGTTATGAAAGACAAGGTTTATCTGCCCTACAGTGTGGTGAGGCACTCTCTTGAGGTCTGGGAGATTGTTGCAGTCAGCTAGTCTCTCATTTCCTCTGTTTCTCTGCATCTTGATTTTCCCAGCTTCAAAATGGAGTAGATGATTCATTTCCTCTACCTTCTTCTGAGGCATATCTTGTATTTTTTATAAAAGAGTTAATTTTAGATGGAATAGTATTCTCTGAGAGTCTTTAAATTTTGTTTGAAGGAAGGCTATGAAAAGATTAGAGAAGATGGGAGAAGCAAGGGACATGATAGAGTTTTGTTGTTCCCACTTGTTACCACCCATTTCCTTGTTTCCATTGGCTGAAATGTAGAACAGTTTGGAATGTGAACATTTGGAAGGCCATTGTATTCCCCCAAAACTCTACCCTCTGATTTGGAGATTAGGGGAAGGGATATTGCTATTCTAGTATGTTCTACCTAGTTGGCTGATTTATCTCAAAGATCCAAGAGATGCAGAGAGTTTCTCTACTTGGTTTTTCCCAGCAGGAGAAGTGGGCTCAGAGCTTATTACAAAATAAACCAACTTTTCATTTAAAAAAAAGTCCATTTTCTTGGAAGAAAACAGCCTTAGACTGTTTTTCACTGCAAGTGAAAACTCTGTAGCAGGATTGTAAGTCATCTTTGTTGCCTTCCTAGTTACTTATTCCACCTACAATATTCTAAGCTCTTTTGAAGCTCTATGGAATCATCTTGGAGTTTTAAGATTCAGATTTATGAATTCTACCTTATGGAGAGTTTAATTTAGTGGTCTGGAGTGGGACCTTGGAAAAAGAATTTTTAATGAGCATCCATACCTGATTTGAGTCACACTCAAAAATATATTTAGTGAAATACATGCACATAAATCCATGCATCAGAAAATTAACTCACCTCACTTTCAATGTTTTTTTTTTTAATTTTTTAAACAGCTGGGTTTTTTTAAAGATTTATTTATTTATGCATACAAGAGCTGGGGTACAGGCCAGAGATGCTGCGGGGGGTGAGAGAATTCACCAAAGACAGAGTGGGGAACAGAACAGGCATACTGACTGAAATACACTGCTGAGGAGAGCACAAGCGAGTCAGGAGAGGTCTGCTGCACCATGTGGATTGCTCCCTGGCCGGCTGGGGATCGAACTCTTGCTGCAGAGGCTGTGGATTGCTTCATAGTGTATTGCTAAACCACTTGCGCCACCAGGGAGGTCCCTCTTTCATTCTTAACTTCTTGGTTAACTGTTTGCAGGAACCACTCATTTTGCCTAGACCTTAGATATTTTATTGCCTGAGAAACTGACTAGAATAAAACCAGAGGACTTAGAAAGCATCTTCTATTTTCAAAATATCATATTGAGTGAAAAAAAGCAAGGTGAAAATAGTTTGCTACCAGTTAGTGAGAAAGAAAAGGAAATATATAAATATCTTCAAAAGGAAACACAAAATGTTTAAGAGAAACTAAAGACATTGGCTAACTATTAGGGATGACTGGAAATAAAGTAAAAGCAATAATAAAGGAAATGATACTTTTCTAAGTTTCCCTTTCAATATAGTTTTAACTTTCAAGCCACACTAATATGTTAAAAATAGTTGTTAATTCACCAAGTACACAGTAAAAATCTTAAGTGAATATACATAAAAATGCAAGAATTAAACTGTATATCAAATTGATTATACGAACACAAAGAAGCAAAGCTATAATTCAAGTAAGTTTTGAACACCATGCTCTGACTGCATCTCATTGTCAGTGGGACATTTCTAAACACAGAAATAAATTGTTGCTGATAGTGGAATAATTTGAAACTATTTTGTGTCCATTGTAGAGTAAGTAAATCAGCAAATATATTGGTGTTTGGGGGAACGGAGTTCTTATTGCAAAAGAGTGGAAAAATATGGAAAGACAGAGAGAACTTTGTTATCTTAGATTAAAAGTTGGGAAATCAGTCGGGAAATCACTTTATCAAAATATATATTTTCATGCTCAAAAAGGGCTCAGAAGCAATTATACTTTAGTAGCAATGACTGCATATATCACCCTGAATTTGGCTTCTACCTATCCTTTCTTATTCAAAGGAACCAGGGCTCCCTGGAAAGCTGTCTGATTCTGTCTGGGACAATGAAGTCAAAGGTGAACCTGAAGCATTGAGTTATATCAAAAAATGTAAAAAAGTGTTCAAACCTTTATAGATAAATGGAGAAAAAAATAGAAGCCAAACAGAAGGGGCTTTCACTGGCAAAATTTGAAACAACTAGAATATCAGTATAAATAATGGTGGGAATAGATAGTAGTAGATTTAATTTAAAAACTATGATATCCTAATGGTACCAACAACAATGGGGATAGGAGAGAAGAAAGGAGCCATTCATTTCTATAGAAGAATAACAACTCATAAATGTAGACAGAATGGAAAAATGATGATTTTCTAAGGCTCTCAATCATATTATAGTAATTGATTAGAGCAAAAATCATCAAAGCACACTTAAACTATTGTGTAAAATGTCAGCCTTCATAATTACTCAAGCTCAGAATGTTTTATTAATTGTGCAGGATATGTGGTACATGCACAATGGGGGAATCCAACAGTGTCACCTTGACCAAGGGATTAAACTTGCAATCACCTAGTTTGACAAACCAACAAGGTATATCTCCTGATGTGATACACTAGGTAGGACACAGTCTGCCAAAAATTTTAAACCTTGTTCTGATCATGAGAAATAATTCAGAAACATCTAAATCAAAGAACAGTCAGCAAAACGACTGGCTTGAACTCTTCAAAATGACAATGCCTTAATAATGAAAAAAAAAAAAAAAACCTGTACAATAATTTAATAATTTCTAGAATAAAAGTGACTAAAGAGAATGATTAGATAATGCACAATCCTTGGTTGCATCTTGCATCTTTAAAAATGTTATTTTGCATTATGGTACAATTTGGAAAATTTGAACACAGAATGTATATTATAGAATATGTCTCAAGGCTAAACTTTTGTGAAAATAATAAATTCTAGTGTGGATATGTAGTAAAATGATCTTGTTCTCAGAAGATATAAACATTTAAAGGTGAAGCATTTTGATGTCTACCACTTTTAATGGTTTGCCAAAAAGAGAGACAGGAAATGAGAGAGAAAGCAAGTGTGGCCAAATATTAACGACTGATGAATCTGGCAAAATAATACCATGTTCTCATTGTATTACTGGTTCAACTTTTCAGTAGGCTTAAATATTTTCAAAATAAAAGGCTGGGGCCTCCCTGGTGGTGCAAGGGGTTAAGCACCACACTATGAAGCAATCTGAAGCCTCTGCAGCACGAGTTCCATCCCTGGCCAGCCAGGGAGAAACCCACATGGCGAAGCAGACCTCTTCTATCTTGCCCGCTGCTTCCCTCAGCAGTGTGTTTCAGTCCATCTACCTTTTCTGCTCCCCACTTTGTCTCTGTGAATTCTCTCACCCCCTAGCCCCCGCATATCTGGCCTGTACCCCAGCTCTTGTATGCATAAATAAATAAATCTTAAATAAAAAAAAAAGAAAGGTTGGAGGGCAACCGGGTACAAAAAAGAAGGCAGCATTGGTTGCCAGAATGGTTGAGAGTTGACACCTCCATTTTCACTTAGTGAGCTAGGCATGAACCTGCTAATGGCCAATTCATTAATTCATCTCCCTCTATCCTCTGGCTTTGTCTCACCCCCCCCCCACCCCCATTCACACTAGGATATGCTTAGGTAAAACTGTGAGGAGAGGAGGCCGAGCATGGAGATGACTCTCTGTATTACCATCTCAGAGGGATATTCCCACTTCCAGCCCCTCTCCAGAGGGCTAGTGGCCTGCAGAGTCTTATTACCATTCTGGGAGAAGTTCTTTTTTATTTTTTTATGATGGCAATTTGTTACACCAGTTTGCCACTTGCCTGCTGCTTCCTTGTTAATCCAATAATCTATATGAGAAAAGCAATTTGACATACCCCTTCCCATCTGCTGCCCTTCATCCAATCTATATCTTAACTATCAGTGATTTATTAATGACGTCTGCATTTAAGCACATCTCTACGCCATTGGCGCCCTCCGTCCTGGCCTCCTGCTTGGCTATACTCTGTGTTAGAAAGCAAGCTCAGCTGGGAGATTAAAAACAGTAACAGATTAATAAACTGAGCCTCAGTTCCAGAAATTGCTCCTGTCAAATAATCAACATTTATATATATCCACACAATAAGCAGATCCACTTTTGAGCCAGTTATAAGAAATTTGAGAAACTAGGATATTTCTCATCGTGCTTTATACTCAGGCCACAGACTTGTCTTCCATAGTTGGTTGAAGTTAGTCAGTGCAGCCTGCAAATAAACAGTGGTAGTTTTACTCCTTTGTCCCAACTCAAAGTTTCATTCCTTATACACACTGGTCTGGATTTCCATTGACTTGAACTGAGGTCTGTATGAGGCCTAGTCCCTGATCTCTTTCCTGTACCAGGGGGGCTGGTAGCTTCTGGCTAGATGTACTGAAGCAACTCTGAAGAAGGAATTTGTTCTTGAAGGTGTGAGCCAGATTCTCTGTATATCAGGACATTACTTGTGATTGCGAAGCCTGGCCTATCACAAAAAAACAAAGTCTCTAGGATGACATTCCAAAAATGGGACAGAGTGGAGATGTGTGGGGAGAAAACTGATGAGGTACAGCAGTGTCTCCTGTCTGCTGTGGGCTGACATACATGGTACTTGACATACATGGTACAACCTAAAACCTATATTAAGACAAGAAATACGGGCCTAGGATGGAAATCTCAGGGTCCCATTTCTACTGCTAATTGCAGTTTCCACATAGTAGGAGTTCACATCTCAGTGAAGGTTAGCTCTTTGGCTGATAAGTGAATTCTGTTCCTGCAACTTCGTATTGTTCTTCTCTAGATCAAGTTTATAAAACTGTACAACTCTCAATTACTTCTGTAAAATGGGATGCTGTCATTACCTCATTAGGTGGTGAATAATCAAGAAATGTTTTTTCTTCAGTTCTCATCAAATGAGTTTTAATTCTGTAAGGACTTTCCTTATTTATGTAAACAACTTCTTGTTTCCCACCCCCACCCCAATAGGTATCCCAGGAGCCCTAGTTGCAGTCTCCTTGCTCTCCTTGGTTCTGTTTGCACTGACTGACATTCAGCTGGCTTATTTGGGTGTTCTCAGTCTTGTATTGCCTAATGTTCCTGTTATATCCATTCCAGACAGTGATTCTCTTGAACTCTCTGCTGGGTGAATGACCTATAGCTCATGGTGTGAACAAGTTGTTAACAAATAGAGGGACAATTTCCTAAGCTGAAGGGTTTGAAGGAAAGTAGAAATGAAGGGGTGGGGGGGAAAGACAATCAGTTTCACACTACAATTACATTTAATAGTTCTTTCCTTTCAAAGTCTATGGTGATATCTTAAGTTGTCTTCCCTTTAAGCTTACCTGGCAATGCATGTTGTCATGCAACAGATCTAAACGATTGATATAGTCCATTACAAAAGTGACAAACACATGGTTTTTCATAGCAGTTGTTAGCATAAATATTTTATACTTGCAACTAAGTACCAGTTACCTATTGACAGACACGTCTGCTTTCATTTCTGTTGGCTCCATTGGCATCAACATGGTGCATGGTACTCAGTAAGTGCTCTATAAATGCTTGAAGAACAAGTGTGTATGGTTTCAACTTTGTGAACATAATAATATATTTTACTATGATTTCTTGCCTTTGGGCTGTTTTCTTTCAAAATTCTCTAATTGAAACTTTTCTTCTGTCCAGGACTTGTACTTCTTCTAAAGAAAGCATCCCCCCTCCATCTTTTCTTAATTTACAGCCTTTTTCAGAACTTTTTTTTCATTCCCTGTGACAGTTTCCCACTATTGTCTGTTTGCAGCTGTTACGTGGTTGAGAAACTGAGTAGACATGCTAATGAGTGCCTGGTGTGTGGGAGGAGCACCTCTAAATTCTCCTGGACTGGCCAGGCAGCCTGTTCCTACTTGCTCCTTCTAAAATAAGCCTCTGGTTGGCAGCCAGGGGATGGGTTATTTGCAGTTTCTTTTTGTGGAGGAAGCTCTTGCTTGGACTAGCTATCTGTGTTTCTATTTAAGCACAAATCAACATGCTGATGCTCCTGAAATCCTTAGGTCTTCACTGCAGTCCAAATTGCCTGATGCCACTGTGCTCACAAACTGGTCCAAATGACTGGACACCAGCTGTGGTTTATGTGTTTATTTCAATTAATCAGTTAATTTAGCAAATTATCTTGTGTGTTTTTTTCCTTTGTCCACATCCAATCTCTTCCTACATTGTCAGATGTATTCCCTGGAAAATTAACAGACATCGTGTTACTGAATAGATGTTGGTCCTTATGACTGTCCTTAGAACTCCTGTGACTGAAATGGAACACCTCCGGCAGGGAATTTTGAGCACTTCATTGTTTATTTATTCTTCCCAAGAGCTTTGAGAAAATGTATCGATAGCTCATTTTTCAAAAGAGGATACATAGTTGTCTGAATTTCCTAGTGTCTGAGATGACAACCTGCAGCACTAATCTGAGATTCTCATTCTGAGTCATGTATTTCAGCCAGTAGTTGGAATGAAGCTAGTTAATCCTCCTTTGTTATGTTTTACAGCTGTTAGGATTTCATGACCTTTACGCAAAGACACAGAATCTCACTGATCAGAGAGCAAGCTGGAGGGGACAGGTTGGAGGCCTGGAGGGACGGCAGACTTTGAACAAGGCATAGGGTGGTTGCCAACCATCTTGTTAATGCATGCATGTTCTTAATGATAAAGACACTTTTAGCTTTCCATTATATCCCAAGAATGTTTTCATTTTCCCATAGAATGTCTAAGGTACGTTTGTTTTTCTTTTTAATAGAATAAGAACCTGAAGTGTTCACTCCCAGAGAAGTAGCCCTCTTTAAACACTTAAAACAACAAGTTCTTTCTGTTCTGGGGGCACTTCGAAACATAATGACTTTGTCCATTAAAACCAAGAAGTCACATGGAAGTATGAGGTTTCTTTGACACATCTACCCCACTGCCCACAGCATAGAAGGGAACTGTGCAAAAACACAAACGTCTTATCTGTGTCACTCTTTTTCTCTGAGGGGGTAGGAATAAGGGATAGGCAATATCAGCTTCCTCTTTGTATTGTCTTTGCCAGTTTCTTCTCATTCCTCCTCCTTCAGGACATATGTGATACATGAAGAAATCTTTAGCAATAACTTTTGCCATTTTCTCAAGGTTATCGCATGCTCTCTCTCATTCTCTCTCTCTCTCTCTCTCTCTCTCTCTCTCTCTCTCTCTCTCTCTCACACACACACACACACACACACACACACACCCTACAATAGCAATTGGACTCAATTTGAAATAAGCACCAATTTCATTTACATGTCTGCCAGGGCTGTGGACTTCCTCAGAGCCTGAAAATACAGCATTGCAATTTATTACCTTAATTCTATCTCATTGGTTCAGTAACTTTTATTAGTCTAAATAAGTATTCAGGTTAAACTGTTGGTGGGCGTTTATCACTTCACTCATCATTTGTCTCAGCTTGGGGAGTTCTTCTTTGAAAGAGTCAACATAAAAAGTAACGCACAGCTAGAGAAGTTGGAAATATGTGATGTGATAATCAGACTAATTGGCCAAGTCTGGTAATCAGTACGTAACCCAATAATTTTGACATAGAAAACAAACAGGAGATTGAATGGAGTAGGGTGGCTTCTCCAACTAAGAAGAAAACATCCATTTAAGATGGGGAGACTATTCTGGCCAGAGAGTAAGATATTTTAATTTCTTTGTATTACATATTGATTTTACTCACAGACTGTGAAACTAGGTACAGATGGTTGGCTGAATAAGAATTGCAGTATGTCTGTGTTTCAGGCTAATGCAGAGAAAATATGCAGGGAGAAAAACTTGAGAATATATATATTAAACCAAAGTATAGTGGACATTTGTGTTTAATCCATTGAGCGTGTGAATACATTGGCACTGCTACCACCAACAGTAAAATGAAGACAGAAATATCAACAAACTCCCTTCCCTCTTGATGTTGTCTCTCTGAACTGTTTTCAAAATAAGAAGTCATAGAATAGTCCTCCCTAGACCCCTGAACTGCAAATTCCCAGATTCTACCCTGTACCTACTGAATCAGACTTTGTAGAGATGGAAATCTTTCTAGCAAGTCCTCTAGGTGATCCTGATGCCCACTGATATTTTAGAATCACGAGTGCACAACCCTGCTACTCAGAGTATGGTCTACAGAGCAACAGCTGAAGAATTATGAAGGACTTAGCAGAAATGAAAATTTCCAGTCCCTTCTCATAGTTTGCCCTATTAACCATATCCCGAGGTGTTTAGGATGCCTATTAAAGTTTGTGAGGCACTGGTCAATAACCCTACTTTTTCAAATCTTACCCTCCAGCTCCCTCAAATTCCGTCTAGCATTGGCACTCTCCAACACAAAAGTGTTCCCTTTTGTGCTCCCTATGACTTTTAATCACGACACACTATGATGACTTTCATGTCATATTTTTCATGTCATATTTCCATATTTTATTGTATCTCTCTGCTGCATTTCCCACAATTGCTCTTTCTAGCCTAGTACAGCATATTCTCCTGAAAACTTTGACTATTGCCTCTTCAACTGCTTCATAGATTGTTTTTCCCTTCTTGAATCTTTTAAATGTTGACAACCTTTTCCCACCCTTATCAACAACTAGAGTTCTATCCTCCATTCTTTCTAAACGTTCTTTCTCGGCTATCCTACCTCAGATAGTAATGATATCTAGATCTAATTCTAGGCCATTTTTCTATTTGGGTGATATTTCTATTTGTATGCTAGATGTGGTAAATTTAATGAAGAAAAATAGTGATATTTGAAAATAGACCTAAGCTGAAGTCCTGAACAGTTAATAGCTTTGTTTCCATTAACCTCACCACCCAAGACATTGAACAACTATGTGGTTCTCCTCACAGGGTTTCTTTATATCCTTCCTAGCCCAGTAGGAAGTATGACTCCTTATCAAGTTGAGAAAGCTCTTAAAGAGGAAGGTTTTAAGACAGCAGGTTCCCCTTCTCCTGTTGCTTTACCTCTTCCATTAGAAAATGGAGTTATTTAATTTTGCAATTGCCTGTTACACTAAGCACCATTTACTTGGACATACCTGCTCTGTTATTAAGATGTCCCTCAAGCCTACCTTCTACTCCTGCTTCCCAATGTTTGTGCTGGACGAGCCTTGCATGTGATTCCTCCTTCTTGACACCTGCATCCCTATTCAACAGTCTCTAACAGATCTTCTTAACATCTAGCCACCCCTCAAACAGTTCTTTAACCTCTTTATTTTGATTCTGAATAAAGTTCCCCATATTTTCAAGCTCTCCTTACAGATTTGACCAAAATCTTGCCATTTTCTTAGAGGACTCCATTTCTCTTCCAACCTTTTCAGATGGGTCAGATTTTAACATCTTTTTCTCTCCAGGAGAACAGTTATTACAACCTCGCTTCCCCACAGTTACTTCCGATGTCCCATGGTAACATTTCCGTTATGGTTGTATTTCTTTCTTTTTTCATTTTTTAAGTTCTTCTATTTCTTTCCTTATTTTCTTCTTCTCTGGTTCTTTTTCCTGCTGTTCCTAACAACAACAAAAAAATCCCCCTCTAAAATTAGATGGCTGTTCTTTCCTTCCTTACCCTTCTCTTTCTATAGTTACTTCAGTGTTCTGATTCCTTGCTCCATTTTTTTTTTTTTTTTTTGGAGGATGCACTTTAGCATTTGGAGACAATTATTTGTTTAGCCTCTTACACTCTTTTCCAGTGTAGGTGATAGTTATAAAAAATAGTAACCTTCACAGGCTATACTAGTAAAACACAGACACAAGTGTTAAGCAATTCAACATCATTACCGTCTGGTCCTCAACAAATTTGTGTTTTTATTTGTACTTATTTCCTATTAGTGGTGTGTGTTCATGTTTGTACTTCAATTCATTATTGAATGTTACCCCTCGGAGAAGCCCTCCTCTATCCCTCTACCTAAATAGTATGTCTCTGTTGTATGACTACCAAGCCTGTTGTCTTCCTTTGGATTTCTTTACACCACACACATTCTTCATTTGTCTTCTTCCCTGGAATGTAACCAGCAGAGGGGAGGAGACTTTGTTGTGTTGTTCTTTGCAGTGTTTCCACCCCCATCTAGAGCAGCTTGAGAGTTCAATATATAAAAATATTTTTAAATGAATCAAATTGTCAAAAATAATTGTCTCTTCTGTGACATATTTGTTACAATACCCAGTTGTGTGATGAGGTCTTATTTTACTTGATATCCTCAGGTTTTGTTCACTTGGACAATGTAATTATAAAGCTCCTTTCTAGAAATCTTCTTTCATAAATTGATCAACCTACCCATTCCTGTCCCTTTCTGTGATTTAGCCTGATCATTCTATGAGAAAAGTTGGCTTAAATTTTCCCAGTGAGTGAAAATGGGTTTCTAATTCAGACTTTCTCTCCTGATCCTTTCTTTTTAATTCTTGGTCCTTCTTGTTCCTGACTGTTCCTTCTTGACCTATTCAGAATCATTACTGGGGACCAGAAGACGGTATATAATTGAATTGGAATCACTGCTGTCACCATCAATTTGTATAGGAAAAAAGGCTGAGGAAACACAAAGGCAGAAACTATAATTGAATTTGGTTACTCCAAAGGTAAAACACAATTGCAATTTTCAGAGAACATGGCAGGTCAGATGGTGAATGGGTAGGGTCTGAGTGAGATAGATTATCCCTAGGGGATATGAAAGCCAAAGAAATGGACTTCTGCCAAAATGGATAGTCAGAAGTCACTCACAGCTTTCTCAAGGTCAATTCTTTTTCTAGGCATTCAAGTAAAATAAATGCTAGATTATAAGGAGAGTGGGGGATTATGAGCAGTAGATTCTAGTTCCACTTTCTCCAGTAAAGGTAAAACAATAAGCAGATTACTTAATTGCCCTCAGTGATAGTCATCTCACTTATAAAATTGAGAAAATAATGTAATTTTGCTTCTTAGGGCTGCTAAGAGGCCCAAATGAGGTGATATTTCTGATGATTTCTGAATAGTGCTCCATGCTGCTTGGAAGCAAAGTCTTATTATTATTACATGATCAATGCCTTATTTCTACAATTACCAATCATTTGATTCAGCTTTGTATCCATTACAGAAAGCATATCTCAGAGTATTGGCTTGCTCAAATTATATTTATTTAACTTCCAACCTCCCATTAAAATGTATTATAATGGCTTGAAATTTAACAGCTTGCAAGTGAAAAAATATGTAAGTGATATCTACATTATACCCCTATTTTTTGGCATATTCCTCTTGTCACAGTGAGGAATGATGTTCATTTATCAACATCATCCATTACTATTGTTACCTAAACTATTATTTTGGTGATTATTTTATAAAGGCTACTTTTGAGAGAATCCTGTAAGTAGACAGTACACACATTATGAATCAGTTTTCCATCCTCTCTGCTACCAGAATATTCACCTCCCACTGCTTTACTTCTTCAAATCTTACTGTACTTGATGATACTCTAGAACTCATTTAGTGTCTTACTCCAAACTTGACCTTAATTAGCCAATTAACAGAGTATAAACTGCCTAAATTTTGTTCCTTATCTAACATAGTAAAAAATGTTGAAAAGTTATTAACAGGCTAAAGCTTATTACCATCTGTGTCACCTACTACTTTTGGAAATATCAGCAGGTTTATATTAAGCTATTAGTTTGAAATCTCATTCAGGATTTGGAAATTGATCATCTGTTAAGGTCACTATACAACCCAGTGTGCTTAGAGTGTTCTGTTTATGCCTGGTGTATATTTATCATTATTAATAGCACTCCCTCATCCCCCCAACATCTTATTCTAGGCAATAAAGAACATGACCATCCTGTTGAGGACAATATCTACAAAGCACCCTTCAACTCTTAAAATTTGGGTTATTAGCACAGGAAGTGTCTGTGGAGTCATCAGCATTCTCTAAGTACAAGGATGATGAGGAAAAAATTCAATAGGGCTGGTCAATCAGATAGCTTAGTTTTGTTGAAAACTAGCTATATAACTTTTGATGAACTAAATTCCCTCAGACACTATGCTCTGTTTCAAAAATGATAGCATTGATTTAGAACCTATATTGTATCTCATTCTCTCTGTTTCATCTTTATTAATATTTTCTGATTATAAAATTAATGCCTAGTCTTTAAAATTAAAGCATTGTGAATCATGTAATAATTGGAAAGGAGAAATATCCCCGTAATTCTATTCTCTAGATTTAGGCAATATTAAATATATTTGACATAAATTTAAGGTTCTCATAAGTTATTTTATTCTTGTGCTAGAGTTCTAAGGGATATTGTTATAGAGGAATTTTTGAGATCTTTCTAAAGGCAAAAGGAGTCATATTGAGTACTTGAGAGGCCGATGGCTCTTTAATTTTATCTAGAATTCAGTTCTATATAGGTCTTAGGAAATAGAGAATTGAGTGAAAATAGTTCTGATTCTCTACTTTGTACCTTGCTGTCTTTGCACCACGACCTGTCATTTCTATAAAACCTGCACTGATTAGGGGTAGTATGCTTTATTTTGACTGACTCAACTGGTATGCATTACCTGCTGGCTATATCAAGACTCCTGCACAGGAGCACTAGTAATCCTCTTCGGCTTGTATGACTGTATTCAGTTGCAGTGATTTGCAGAACTGATGAGTTGTGACAGGAGACAGATGTCCTCAGAGTCCTCCTTCCCTTGGGTGACATGTCTTGGTGGACAGACTCTTCACTTTGCTAAGAATATGGTAAGAGCTCTGGGCCTCCTCTGGAGGCGTAGTGGTTGAGTGCTGGGCTGTGAAGCTGCCCGCAGCCTCTGCAGTGCCGGTTCGATCCCAGCCACCGGTGAACGTCCTACATGGCGCACAGACCTCTCCTGCTGCGCTGCTGCTCCCCTTAGTAGTGTATTTCAGTCCTTCTGCCTGTTCTGTTCCCCGTTCTGTCTCTGGTGAATTCTCTCACCCTCTGCGCTTCTGACTGTACCCAGTGCTTGTATAAATAAATAAATAAATCTTCTATGGTAAGGACACCAAAATCACATGTCTAAAATGTAATTCTGGACTTTCCATTATAATACAAGCTGTCATAGGACTAATTAGAAATGTGAGTCCTAAACTTACCTATATAACTTTTGCCACTAATTAATGTGATGATAAGGGAAAAGACGTAAAGTGGCCAAATGGATATAACAACACTGTCGTACTGTCTCAGTTACTCTAAGAAGTTAAGAGGTTCACCAAAGCAATTTGAAGAACGTAAAGGCTTACTCAAATGTTAGGCATAATTGTTATACTTGATTTATAGTGTTTACCTGGATATTCTGAATGTGTTTACCTGGATATTCTGAATGTGTTTACCTGGATATTCTGAATACTTCTGGTATGTTTGCCTAAGTAAATTGAGATCATTGTGGCTTATGCTATCATGGCATCATTGGAACCCTCCCAGGCACAGGGATTTTAATACTAGTCCCTCCCATTTTGTAATCAATGTCATACACTTTCTGTGTTGCCTAAACTATTAATTTGGTGATTACTTTGTAAAGACGACTTTTAAGGGAGTCATGTAATTAGACAGTACACACATTATGAATCAGTTTTCTATCCTTCTCTTCCCTACCAGAATTTCTCCCCTTTGATCCATATGGAAAATGTTCCATCTCTTGGGTTAATAAGCAGGTAATCAAATTATGCCATTTAAATTCTTTATGAAATGACAATGTGGATAAAAACAATCTCTAAATTGTTTTTCACATTAAATTAATCCAAAGGTAGATTTGGTAATACTTCTGTTTTACTTTCTTCTCATCTTCCAGTCTCTTAATTCTTCATTTTCTAATGCTGACTGCTCACACTTTCCTTACCTCTGCTCTATTTTAAGACTACCTGTGTTCAGAGTTTTAAGGTCCAGGACCCACTGCTAGTTCTTTGCTGACACTTTTTTTTTAAAGCTATTCAGAGATGTGTTGTTAATGTTAAAAATAAAACATGCTTTCATGCAAAGTATGTTTCTGGAACCTGGTAGGTAACAGTACAAAAACAAAAATAATAACAAGGCTGATGACATGTCTATGATTATCTAGTTCCACCCAGCTCAGGCTGGATAGTCTGTTTGATAATTGTAGCAGTAACAACAATAGTAGGAGATAGAGGTGGAGAGAGAGGTTCCTCCTGGGAAATGGGCAAGATTGCATCACCGATTTGATTAACAGAAGAAGCTGGGCTAAGGCTAGCTGGCGTAATCCTATGCACTGCAATGTTTGAGAAAAATCATAGTGCATAGGATTACACCACCTAGACCTAGCCCAGCTTCTGCTAATCAAATCGGTGATGTAATCTTCCCCTTTTCCCAGGAGGCATCTCACTCTCCAGAGTAGCAGAGAATACATTTGATGCTTCTTACCCTGCCCTACATCCATGACCCCCTAACCCTTTGAACAGTCCCTGCCCCTGAGGAACCCAGTGACCCTGTGCTATTCAGTCTCAGTCCAGTAGCTGGTTCCATCTTTTCCTCCCTTGCTCAATTGAATTGCAAATCTATGCTTGCCTCAGTGAAAGCGTTTATATTTCTGATATGCATCCTGGCTCCCCTCCTCCTCAGGGAGAGCAAAAACCCTGAGGAAATGTAGTCAGCCTGAGTTAAGCCGAGCCTCTGATCAGATTAACTTCCTGTTTAATAAGACTTGAGGTAGGCATCCCAGCTGCGCTCCAGTCCTTTCACACAAGCAGAAAGATCAATGGCTGACTACCCTTATCTGTAGTGTGGGATCTGTGAATGTAACTTTGGGCTCTGTTTCTCCAGTTTTATCATAAGATTCAGACTAGAAGTATTTGCACGTTTCAATGGGGGAGATTACTGTATAAGAAAGAACTGGAAGTACTTATCCAGGGGAGGTGATAAAAGTCTGGACTAATAAAACTGTGGGTCCTACTTACTCCTTAAGACATTTAGACAAATAAAACATAATTCATAAAGTCACAAACCTCTGTCTTCTTTTCCTAATATGTAAAAGGTATTGGGATAAAACAAAGTAATTCTTAAATCCCTATACTACTCTGGACTTCCGTGAGAGCCTCAGGCCCTATAAAGTCTCTATGGACAAGATATTTTGAAGAAAGGATGAGGAGGCCACGACATTGGACATTCTTTCATCTCCTCCACAAATAGTCATTCAGTGCTAATCAGGTGTAGGCACTCAAGTGAGTGAGTGCCTAACTGCAAAGAACTCATAGGTTAGTAGGTGAGAAAGGACCATAATGTAATCATGATCCAATGTGGTCAGTACAAAATCAAGTTCCATGCTGGGTATTATGACATCCCAACTGCCACAATCATTACAGAAAGAAAAGTTGTCATGCCCTGTTCTGTTTGCAAGCTCAAAGAAACAAAGGTACCTTCACTTGCTTGCAAGAAGGGAAACATACATAAGAAAGGAGATTGGACCCAATGATTCCCTTCCAATCTAAAGCTGTCTATATTCTATGATTCTATGTTATTAACACTAACAAATGACAACTGAATACTGTTCTCTTTATACAGTATTTTGAAATGTTATTTTTATTTGATCCTCACAAACACCTTTTGTGGCAGGATAAGTAGTCTCCCTGTTCTAAGCAGCTGAGATGCAGAATTGGAGTCTGGGTCTAGGGCAGCCTATGTTCCTATAGAGTCCTTTTTCAGCTAAAGCTCCATACTGTGCAGCACTGACCTCCAAGAGCATCGAGATGATGGGCCCCTTTCCCAGTATTTATTTCCAGCACCTTATAACTCACTGAGTCTTTGCAGAATCCTGTGTACACTCTTAGCACAAAGACAAAATCATGGCTTTGTACACACAACAGCAGGTCTTGTTTCCTGTGACTTAGCATGGATTTGTAGTGAAGAGGAAGAGACCTGGAAGGCAATTGTGATGTGTCATCATCCCATAGGCCATTGCTTCTCAAACCTTAGGGTACTTTTGAACCACCTGGAGATCCTGTTAATGTCCAGATTCTGGTTGAGTAGGTCTGGGCTGGAACCTGAGATTCTTCATTTGAAGCAAGTACCCAGGTGATTTTGCTGCTGGCTCATGACCCATAGTTCCCCTCTCTCCAGTGACAGAAATTCTCAGTCTTTCACAGGGGAGTTCAAGACTAGGCCTTGCTCTAAAGGCTACTGTAGTCAGTGATCTGAAAGTGGTCATAATTTGACTGCAGTTACAGTTTCTCATTTCTTCTCCCTGTCCCTAATCTTCACACTTTCTAAGAAAGGAAGGGAGGGTGGTGGTAGAGAAGCAAGAGAGGGAAGAAAAGGATAAAAAGAAATCAATATACAGGTTGTCAGAACTAAACAAGCAGCAGATTGATGCACTGCTCACAGCAGGTGCCACGCCACTGGTTTGGAGTCTCCTCTTATTTAGCAAGGTCTATATTATATATTTTCTGAAAGAAAAGAGGAAACCATATAGATAAAATCTGTAGTCACCAGACGCTGTGGACAGGCACTAGGGGCAAGGAAGCCTTTGGGGTTAGAAGCCCTGAGGAAAGACCTGAGATCTGGTTAAACCAGTTCCATTTAAAGGGCTGTGGCTGGGTATTTAGGCAACAGAGCACCTCTCACTGCAGCCTCTGGGGTGATTTATTCCTTGTTGGTACTGTAGAATATGGCTTCATTTCCTGGCTTTTAGGGCTGGTGGAGGGGGTGGGTAGAAGTAAATGCTTTTGAAGTGATTTCCTTACTAAAACATTCAAATTGCTTTATCCTGAGGGGGATGGATTATTTTCTGAGTTTTCACTGTGTAGTTTCACCAAGCAATAGATGGAGGGGGCAGGGATGAGAGGCTGGAAACAGCCTTAGTCATGAATGTTCTGAGGGAGTAATACTAGGCAGGGTGGGGGAGGGGAGCTTTTTTCTACAAGGCAAGCTCTCTTTTTTTTTTTTTTTTAAACTTTAGTATAGCTGTATATACAGCTCTAGTACTGATTTTTTTTGATATGGAAAGAAATACATTTTTCTATTGAAGTATAATTGACAACATTTTATTAGTTTTAGTTGGATAGCATAATGATTCAGTATTTGTACATATTGTGACATGATCACAATAAGTCTAGATAACTTCCATCACCATACATAGTTGCAAATATTTCGTTTCTTTTTTTTATTTTTTATTTTTTTTTTTTTAATAAATTGCACCATATTTTTTTTTTTTTATAGAGGCATGTTTTTATTTATTTATTTATTTGCTTGCTTGTTTTGTTTATACATGCACTGGGTACAGTCAGAAGCGCGGGAGAGTGAGAGAATTCACCAGAGCCAGAGCGGGGAGCAGAACAGGCAGAAGGACCGAAGTACACTGCTGAGGGGAGCAGCGGGCGGCAGGAGAGGTCTGCGCGCCATGTGGGACCCTCCTCCGGTGGCCGGGGAGCAGCCGGGGATCGAACCGGCGCCGCCGAGGCCGCGGGCAGCTTCACAACCCAGCGCTCAACCGCTGCGCCACCGGGGAGGCCCTCGTTTCTTTTTTTCATTGATTAAACTTTTTTCTTTTCTTTTTTTTGCATAGCTATATACTTTATTTCTTTTAATATTAAATTTTATTTTTATATTCCCCCATACAATTGCAAACGCCCCATTCTGACCCCAATCCTTCCCCTCCCGCTACCCACCCCCCAGAAAGTATCTCTGGTTCATAGTTTTTTGTTGATTTTGATTTTCACTTTCTTATATTCATTTTCCTGGTCCCTTATTTAAGTTTTCTAGATTCCTGCTATGAGTGAGACCATCCGGTATTTTTCTTTTTCTTTTTGGCTTATTTCGCTGAGCATGATCCCTTCCAGCTCCATCCATGTTGCTGCAAATTGCATGTGTTTATCTTTTTTGAATGCTGAGTAATATTCCATGGTATATATGTACCACATCTTCTTGATCCAGTCATCTATTTTTGAGCATTTGGGCTGTTTCCAAAGCTTAGCTATTGTAAACAGTGCTGCTATAAACATAGGGGTGCAGGTGCTCTTTGGAATTGATGTTTCTGTGTCCTTTGGGTAAATACCTAGGAGTGGAATTGCTGGATCATATGGAAGCTCTATGTTTAGTAGGTCCAGAAATCTCCACACAGCTTTCCACAGTGGTTGGACCAGTTTGCACTCCCACCAACAGTGCAGAAGAGTTCCTTTTTCTCCACACCCTCGCCAACATTTGTTGTTGCTAGTTTTTTTAATATGTGCCATTCTCACTGGTGTGAGATGGTATCTCATGGTAGTTTTGATTTGCATTTCCCTGATTACAAGTGATGTTGAACATTTTTTCATATGTCTGTTGGCAAGGCAAGCTCTCTTAAAGCAGCTAGAAGAAACGTGAAAATCACCAGGGAAAACAGTCAATACACAGTTGTTGAATATATGTGTTAAAACAGCCTTGGTCAGAGCCCCATGAGGTATGCTATGGGGAGTAGCACCTCTGTCAGTCACCTGCTATCTTCCTGGTCTCCACCCTGGTCTCAGGGTGATGGTGGAGGCTGTGGGGTGGTCGTCTCTGGTGCTGATAGCCATGATCTGTCTGTGTTCTCAGGAGTGTGGGGGTGTGGTGTGTGTGGTCTATACCTGCATGTGGTGTGAGTTGTGTCGGTTTGTCTCTGTGTATGTGTGTTTGTGTGTTTCTCCTAGTGTGTGGCATATGTCTGTGTGTGTGTGGTGTGTGTCTGTATGGGAGGGTATGTCTCTGTATGTCAGTGTCTTCATGTATGTCTGTGTGGGGGAAGCAAGAGTCAGGGTGATGGCTAAGGTTTTCCAGGAGTCTGTGACTCCAGAGACCAGGGCAGAGCTCAGTTCAGGCCCTGGAGCCAGCCCTCCAGAGGGAAATCAGGGACATAGTAATTAGGTCTCTCCCGCCTCAGGCAAATGGCGAAGGAGTTTTCTTTCCCTGAACACCAGCCTTCAAAGATGGCAACCAGGAGGAAACAATAGATTTCACCTGCCCCAACTCAGCATCCTGAGGCCTATGGCATGAAGGAGCTGCTCTGAGCATCTGTCACAGATACCACTAGGTGACTTGAGCATCCTGATCTCAATCTCTTGTTCTTTCTCTAATTGGTTTACAATATTATATGTGACTCAAAGGTACAGGATCACAAATTTTCAGGTACCACATCTACCATCAAGGTACACATAGTCCTTACCATAGTTCCTGGTCTCTTTTTAATGGGACTTTTTAAATCCATTTGTTTAAATGATTTATTAGAAAGAAATCATATTCTATCCTTGAACATTGAAAACTGACTTTGTGAGAAAATAGCACATTGAGAGGCAGGGAGACAGACAGAACAGAGATGTTTCATTTTACTTAAAGGAAATCTCCATGGAATTGTAAATAACACAAAACTTAAAATAGTCCATTTTATGAAAGCAGTTACAGTTTTCTAATTGATTTGCATGTGTTATTCTACTGTGTTCCACAGTAGACCTGAGCTGGGCATTGGGATTGCCGCTTCATAGATGAGAGAACTGGGGCTTGAGAGGTTCTGACTTGTCCAAGGTCACACAATAAGTGGTAGATTTGGAACTTGATAAAAGATGTTCTTTTCCTTCTATTACACTGTGACAGATCTTCAAAAATAAGCTGTTTCATACCAGCCTACCTCCATATGGCCAGTCTACCTGTTTTGGGATATATTTTACAATCGCCTTTACAAAGTAAAATGACCACCACCTACTTTGTCATTCTAGGCCATAACCTTAGTTTTTATCATCTTATAGACTTATTTAAAAAATATTCCCCTAATGGAGTCTGAAGTGAGGTTGCCATGTCTATCTTTCTACCTATTCTGAGTTGAGGAGAAGCACAGGGCACCTGCTCAGCACCAGTGTGACCCTACGTATCAGCTTCCATTACATTCAAGAATAAAGCAAGTGAAACTGTAGAGTAGAATAAAAATTAGCATGAACTTTGGAGTCAGATTTCTCTGCATATTCCAGCTTTATCAATCATTACTTTTCTCACTATAAAATATGAATATGAATAATATATCTCTTAAAGGGAAGCTATGAGGGCTGAGTAAAGAATGCACATGAAGAGGTCAGTAGGTCAGTAGGTTCCAGATTGTAACTGAGCACGGTTTTTAGGTGTCTAGCCTTTACAGTGGAACCATCGAGGAGATGTTTGACTTTGAAAGACATAAAAATTCAAAGTCACTTAAATGCTGTTCAACTGAAAGGCCTTTATTTTTAGCTGTGTGATGCTGTAGGTTTAGGAAATGCCAGAGTCAAGGCCATGTTTCATACATCTTTGTGTTTCTGCTACCAAGCACAGGCCTTGCATGGAAAATGTGCCCAGGGGCTGGGATGAGATGGGAAAGGGGAACGTGTGTATTCTAGGTGAGGTGGTAAGTGAAGGGAGGTGTTGGATACAGTTGCAGGAATGTGGGAAGAGGTCCTCTGAGCATCCCCAACACAGCATCTTGCATCCCTTCTTCATAGCTTGCTTTTTCTTTCTCCTCTACTTTTGCAGAGCACATAGATACTCATGATCATTGTCCTGGGCATAATAATCTCTGCTTCACTAGTGAAGATCTTTGTTCATAGTGAAAGAGAAACACAATTAACTAAACATACAGAATTTGTACCTTTTTTCAACCTTGGAGATTGCTTAACAACTACTCATTTGTGCTTTGCTATTCTTGGAGCACACCTTTCTCTTCTGACTATTCACCAAGCCCATCTTCTCATAGGTCTCATCCTGTTCTCCTTGAACATAGAGCTGTGCTTTCGGGACTTCCCTGCCATTGGCATGGTCACAGTGAGCTGTGCTTTTGGCTCAACAGGCCCAATTCTGAGTTTTAATGGATGTCTTGCTTCCAACTGACTTCTCAGTCTTTTCTAAACTGTCTTATAACATCCCCACTTTTAACTGTAGAGAACAAAGAGGCATGGTGTTCGGGACACAGGGATTTGAGATCAAAAGTTCCTTTTAGATATATTTACTTGGGGATGGATGACCAATAAAATATTTAAATCAAGATTTCTTGAGGATCAGAACTGCCTATATGCCAAAATGGAGAAGGGAATCTACAAAGGAGTTATCTATAAGGTCACTGAGAACCCAATTTACCATCAGATCACTTCACTGTTAAGGCACTGACCTAAAGTCTAGCATTAGAGATGCTCCATCAGATAGAACCAGATAGTCCCAGAGTCATATTCCGGCTGTATCTGTTACTGGAGCTGACCCAGAGTCACATTCTGGCTGTGTCTTTTATTGGAGCTATGACCTTAGGCAAACCGCTTAACTTTCTCATTCTATAAATTGGATACAATATGCAGAAAGAATATACCCTTCTGTGATTGTGACACAGAAGGGAAATAATGGATGTGAAGTCATTATTCGTATGTGATATGTATTAGATACAAAATAAATGGGCATTATTTATTACTTTAGTACATATTGGCTAATTCTATAAAAGCCACCCACTAAAATATGAACATGCCTTCTGGGAGGAATGATACTCTTAGTTTATCAGTTTTACTAGATTTCACCTTGTGAAACAGTGAAGTTCTGAGGTATGAGATAAAGAGGGGGCGGTGCAGGAGGGAGTAAGTGGCCTGGTGGATGGGGAGGTATGGCAACAGGATAGAGCCCACATGGACACATATGGTGGTGATCCTTGAGTTGCTGGGGAATTGCAGAAGAGCCCTGGATGCCCGGGAAAGGGAACTCACTAAACAGAAAGAGGATGGTGCCCATACTCTATGCTGGAAAGAGTTGCCTAGCACTAATGTATTACTGCCCACATCACTAAGATTGGACTAGTGCCCTCAATGATTATGTTGGAAATGATGGTAGATGAGGTCATAGAACTCTAGACTTTGGGAAGTGTTCTTCATCACTTATGTGGCTCTTGAGTATTTCCAAATAGCTCTGTTTTCTGCTGTCTCCAGTTACAATAGAAGAGAGCTCAGAGACAAATTGAACATTCCCTAGAACACTGCATGAAGACCAAATGAAAACCAGGCAAGTGTTTGCTCACAATTGTGTCACAATTGCTTGGTTTTTGGAGAATTGATCTAGAGGCAGAGAACCCAGAGACCTCTTTCCCATTTGATTCATAATCAATTCTGCTTTTTGTGTTTTATTGAGTAGTTACATTCTGTGAAACGATACTAATATATTGTTCTCTGCCTTAAGTTTCTGACACAGAGCTCCCAAATCCCTTGGAATTTTCTGGATAATAGGATAATGGATGTCTTTTTTTCCTGTGAGGAACTACTGATAGATTCCCAGATAGCTTCAGTATGAGGAGAGATTACCAGAAGGACTGAGTCATGATTAGAAGCTTGGGATTTTCAGCTTCGCTCCCACAGTTATCCTCCAGGAATGGGAGAAGTGTTGGAGATTGATGTAATTGTTGATAATGCCCACATGATAAAGATTCCATAAAAATCTCCAACATCCTGGGTTCAGAAAACTTCTGAGTTGGTGAATATGTGTACCTGCCAAATAGTGGCACAACTCAATTCCCTGAGGACAGAGGTCCTTGCACCTAGGACCTTTCTAGACTTTACCCTACGTATCTCTTCATTTGTTTATTCATTTATGCCCTTTCAAATAGACTGTGAAATGCAAATAAGTGTTTCTCTGAGTTCTGTGAGTCATTCTAGAATATTATTGAACCCAAAGAGAGCAATGGAAATCCCTGGTTATATCCTGTCAGTCAAAGTACAGGTGACAGCCTGAAGCTTGAGACTGGTATCTGAAGGGGGGAGAGTGTAGTGAGGTTGAGCCTTAATCTGTGGGATTAATTTTAACTCCATGCAGATAGTGTTGGGACTGAATTGAATTTTAGGATACTTAGTGATGTTAAAGAATTGTTTGATGTGTGGAAAACCCACATATCTGGTGTCAGAAGTGTTTTTAATACTGTGAGAGAAAAGGAAAAACACAGGCATGTGTTTCATAAAAAAATTCTTTTCTTCCCTATTCTCTAGTACCTGGAACACTAAGATTACTTTAGGGAGCTTTTCATGTAGTACTTGAGGACTGAAGAAAATGACTTATTGTTAGAATAGTGAGGTACCAACAAAAAGCATTTCACAGGGAAAGTTGACTTACCATTGATACATAATTATTTTTATGAGCTATACTCTGAATCCAGGCTGCTAGAAATCCTCCATCCCTCACTTATCTAGCCCAAAATCTGAACTTTTCATTTCATAGTTCATCAAAAATTATATGAAATTGGCATGGAATAGAGAACTAGATATTATGGTGGTTGTAGGGGCATTGATTTAGATGGTGGAAGCAGCCACACCTTTCTCCCTTCCTTGAATCAAAACAAAAATATTGATGGTTGGGCATTTGCTGTGACCAGTTTTTGGGGGAACTATCTGTGGCATTACTCTAGTTTCCTCTTGAGTTGGATCTACACACTGGTTCATTTTCTTCCTGTGTATTTTTTTAGCTGAATGACAAATTTAAAAAGCATGTTAAGGAACACCTGCCATGTTTCACCAAGGGTCCTTGATGCCTCTTATGAACAAATTCAATCCCAGAAAAGCCTCACAAGCAAAGAAACAGCAAAGGGAATGCAGCAGCCATCTGGATGCCTGACCAAAGCAGAAGATATGCCCAATTGTAGTACAGTAAGTGTGAAGTCATTATTTTTTAACTTGGCCAAGAATATTGATTTCATTACATTTAAAGTGAGAAAGAAAAATAGTTTAAGATGCAATGTTTTCCATTTGTAATTTTAGGAGAGAAGCTATTTTAAGGTATTTGACCAAGGTAGTTCAAAGAAGTAAACTGATCCACCAGAAGATAAGCAAACAGGAAAAAGGAGCTATCTGTGATATAACTTGAAGCAGAAGGCGTTTACAACTAACTGTATTATATTTTATTGAGCAGTTCTGAGCACGTGATATTTAATTCTCACCACATCAGTACCAAGTGAGCCTGAAGTTCTTATTTAGATGAAAGAAAATATGAAATATATGAAATATTGACCTAAGTTTATAAAACCAATGAGTATAAGAGTTTGGACTTGAATCCAAAGTCTGTTCTCATCTCACAATAACACCCTGTCTCCTTACTTGCTCATTTATTTCACACAAAGTAAATGCTGTTTTGCTGCTAACCATGCATTCCAATTACTCATTCAACATTTATTTAACCAGTGTTTGTTATAACCTCCTATCTGCCAGGGATTAAAAAGCATATAACAGTTCATAAAGCAAAGCCCATATTCTTGAGCTTACAGTCTGATAGGGGAAATAATTGCAAAACATGACACAATGTAAAATATGCCCAAGGAGAAATATGTGTATTTGCTTCCTCTTTTCTCCTTTCCACAGATAATCAATAATTAATCCTACTTTGTATTTTGCTCATACCTGCCTTCCAAGGAAACCAAATGCTTGCATATATTATCTTGTCAACTCTCCTAATAGAACAGCTTCATAGTTCAGTTCTAAAAACCTATCAGCTTGCAAAACTGTATGTAGTCAGTCTTGTATTCTCAAGTTAAACCAGTGACACAATGTCTTGCATTAGCATCAGCAATTTAAGTGCAGAGTAACAGTGCTGAGAGTCACACATTTCAGTTTTATTTAGATCGGCATGCGTACCTAAGTCCAATTTTTCTTTTAGATTATGGACTGATAAGTCAGTCAATGGACCAAGAGTGAGGGGTGAGGGTATAAAAAAAATGATGCATTGTTATTCCATTTGGCCAATAGCAAAAGGTAAACCCCAAAGGGAAATTAAGGGTCTTTGGTAGCTTTTAAATGATATTATAAAGAAAGTTGCTGTTTGTGGAAGATTGCCGGTGTGCTAGGCATAGTGCTGAGTGCTTTACTTTTATCATCTCATTTAGAGATTTCTCCCCTCTTCTCCCAACAAGGTTAAGAAGATTGTACTTATTTTGGGGTAATTACTCATTATTTCCATAGAAGTGAAGGAATTAGGACTCAGATCGGTTAAGTAACTTGACTTAGGCCAGTTAGTTAATCTTACATGAGCTTAAAGTTCAGTCACAGATCTTTTCCCATAAAGTGCAGGTCCTGTTGACCTGAGAAGATTTTGAGAATTCAGGAAAGCTGCATGTAGACACAGGCTGGGTGTCTAGGGAGGCTACAGCAAGATGCAGATGAAAAGATAAGAAACACCCAGGTTGAAGGTGAAGCTGTGAATTACATGAGTTTACAGTAAAAACTCTTGCTTGAAATAACAGAAGCCCAATTCAAATTCTTAGAGCACCGAGGAACTTTTTGGCTTACTAAACTATAAAAATAATAGAAGAGTGGGTCCAATGGTCTTATTTAGGGAAATGAAGACCTCAAGCCTCTATCTGTCTCTGATTCGCATGATTCATCTCTGTCTCTTTTCTTTCTACTTTGAATCTAGCTCCTCCCATGTGGTTGAAACCCTGGCTATCTGTTGTCTTAGAATTGTATCTTTAAGGTTTCATGACTCATGAGGCCAAAACAAAACAAAACAAACAAACATGCAATTGCACACCATAAATTTCAGATAAAAAATTCCCAGGAAAAGTTTCTGATTGGTTGTGTCTAGAATATGTACCCTCTCTGTGGCTGGGGCAACACTTTGATTAGAATCTACCCCAACAGAGCATATGGTGGCATAGAAAAAGAGGTGTTGAACTGGCAATAACAATGAAGTCCACTATAAGCATAAGCCAGATTAGTGATAAAAAGAGACATAAGAAACTAAGTATGTATGGAATATAAACCTTAAAATTCACTGGTGTTCTGCCTAGTAAAACTTCCTGCCATCAGAAGCTAGTCTAAGCCAACACAAGATTGACATCATAGAATAACAGATACCTTCCAGCTTGTTCCTCTCTCCACTGCATTCTGTGGTCCACCCACTTGGCTCTTTCTTTGGTTACTTGTTTATATAAGCTTATTCCCTCTAAAATTACATTATGTGTTCTGTTCCTGTTTGCAAAGGTGTCCTTCCAATTTTTCAGATCTCAACTCAAATTCCACCTCCTGTGGAAGATTTCTTCTAATACCCTTTTATTATAAAGCAATTCCCTTACAAAAGCCAGTTTTATCTCCCCATAGTACTAAATACCACTGAAATTTTCATTCTTTTCTCTCACCTTTTCTGTTTTGCTTCCCTAAAACGTAACTTTGATGGGAGCAGAGGTCTTTTCTCTCTTCTTGCTCCTTTTAATGTTATACCTACAACAGACTTCTGGCATACTGTGTAAATCCTTAATACATATTTATTGAATAACTAATGGAATGAGTGAATCCTAGACTTAGAATGGACTGTAGATTTTAACCTGCAGATTTATACATACTAGGAACTTCAAATAATATTTTTTTGAGGTAACATTGGTTTACAGCACTGTATCTGATTTAGAGAAATAGGTTCACACTTACTCAGCTGTGTGTCACCTCACTACACCTACAACCAAAACACCCTTAGTCCTTTATCAGAGACCATTAGGATGACTGTCCCCTTTGTTTCTACACCTCCTCTCTCCCCTTCTAATATGCTCAGTCCGGAAGTCACATTTTTAGGGTCAAACGTGTTTTTATTTTATTTATATATTTATTTATTTTTTTCATATAGAGGCATGTTTTCTTTCTTTCTTTCTTTGTTTTTTTTTATACATGCACTGGGTACAGTCAGAAGCGCGAGAGGGTGAGAGAATTCACCAGAGCCAGAGCGGAGAGCAGAGCAGGCAGAAGGACCGAAGGACACTGCTGAGGGGAGCAGCGGGCGGCAGGAGAGGTCTGCGCGCCATGTGGGACCCGCCTCTGGTGGCCGGGGAGCAGCCGGGGATGGAACCGGCGCCGCAGAGGCCGCGGGCAGCTTCGCAACCCAGCGCTCAACCGCTGCGCCACCGGGGAGGCCCTCAATCGTGTTTTTAAATGAATGGAAAAATCAAAGGATCCAGGAAACTTGTATTACTGAAATATGCTGATAATGTTGTTGAATTTGAATGATATAACAAAGACTTTAAATTCTCACCAAAAGGTTAAAGGCAAATGCTCATTATCTCTTTCCAATTTTTTACTACATTGCATGGGTTATATTTTAGAGAGGCCTGGTTTCTTGCAAGGTTATCATTTATTTAATGTATTTTCTGTGCTTGATATGGTAGGTACTTTACATGGATTAGCTGCAACTCTGAGAACCATAGTATTAGGTAGCTTTCACATGTCCCAAAGGCTTTTATTTATTTATTTATTTTTTTATAGAGGCATGTTTATTTCTTTATTTGTTTTGTTTGTTTGTTCTGTTTACACATGCACTGGGTACAGTCAGAAGCGCGGGAGGGTGAGAGAATTCACCAGAGCCAGAGCGGGGAGCAGAGCAGGCAGAAGGACCGAAGTACACTGCTGAGGGGAGCAGCGGGCGGCAGGAGAGGTCTGCGCGCCATGTGGGACCCTCTGGTGGCCGGGGAGCAGCCGGGGATCGAACCGGCGCCACAGAGGCCGCGGGCAGCTTCGTAACCCAGCGCTCAACCGCTGTGCCACCGGGGAGGCCCCCAAAGGCTTTTAAAAGATGGACTGGGATCAGAACCCCCTCCCCTAAATCATAGTGGGAGTTTTTTCACAAGTGCTCTAGAAGATCAAGGAAGAAATTTCAGAGTTGTGTGTTTGAGGAGATCTAATAATTGCTACTTAGTTACAAACCCATCTCATTTTTGTCTGTGTTCAGCATGTGGGTGAATAAATGAAATTTTGCTCAGGGTTGTCCCAGAGGTTTTTGTTTCATAGAACAATGGCTTGAAGGTAGGGTTCTTTTACCAGCGCATCCACAGCTCTTGAGAATATCTTAGAAATGAAAGTTTTCTGGCTTCATTCTTGACCTTGTGAGTCAGAAACTCGGGAGATAATCCTAGTAATCTGAGTTTTAAAAATCCTTCCAAGTTATTCTGATGCACATTAGTATTTGAGAATTATTGCTTTAAGGTATCTTCAAAGAAGCCCAGGAAGGGCATCTAGTTATCAGTGGAGAATTCTAGAGTACAATATTAGGGGATTAGAAATGGGGGTAGAATCACCAACTGTCCTCATTTGTCAGGATGGAAGGGGTTTCCAGAATGTGGAATTTTTAGTTTTGAGAAAGGGACAGCCCTGGGCAAACCAGGCTTAGTTGGTCAATATATTCATTTATTATTGCTATCAAAACAAATTACCACAAAATCAGTGACTTGAAACAAAACATTTATTATCTTTACAGTTCTATAGATTAAAATTCCAACATGATTCTCAGTGCTCCAAAATCAAAGTGTTGTGGGGCTGTTTCCTTGCTCTTTCCAGTTTCTAGAGGTGCCCTTTCTCTGTCCTCAAAGCCAGCAATGCTGCCTGCCTGTGACCCTTCTATAATCACATCTACCTCTGACTAGCTAGAAAAAGCTCACTGATTTTAAGGACCCATGTGATTAAATAGGGCTGAAGTGGATAATCTAAGGCAATATTTCCATGTCAAGAATCTTAACATAGGTGTGGCAGACCTCTCCTGTCATGGCCACTGCTCCCCTCAGCAGTATATTTCATCAGTCTGCTTGTTCTGCTCCCCACTCTGTCTCTGGTGAATCCTCTCACCCTCCTGCACATCTGGCCTATACTCTGGTTCTTGTATACATAAATAACTAAATAAATAAATAAACCTTAAAAAAAGGAATCTTAACATAATCACATTCACAAAATTTCTCTTGGCGTGTATTAACCATAGGTTACCTGGTCACAGGTTCCAGAGATTAGGACACAGATGCCTTTGTGGAGCCACTATTCGGCCTATCATGGTGGCCATAACCAGAAGTCCGGGAATTTGGACTTGCAGTGTTAAAACAGAACTATTCCAAACAGGGAAAATTGTTCCCTTAATTTGGGTTTGCAGAGAAGAGCTAATGCTGTGGTGATGACCACATCAGACAATGGTGGAGACTCTGGACCCAAGCTCTGAAGCAACGCAAAAGTCAAAGCGGGCAGAAATGTCTTCCTGAGTTGCCTATTCTGTAATTTTGTGTAAACTGATTCAAACTTTCCCTTTTTCATTCTGTGACATAATCTCCCTTTTATAGGTTTGTGTGTGTGTGTTGAGTATAACCATACTAATTTATTATTAGTCACTAACTGCGGGTAATTCACTGTTGCTTATAAAATGCTACATTAACTACTGCTACCATTTAGTTATCAAGTTCTGATGGTAGCAAAAACAAATCATGACTTTAATTGTCTGAATCTGGCTCTGTGTGTGTGATCAGCATGTGATAAGGACCTTGCTGAGTCCTAGAGAGCCATAGTGAAGCACATTTGCAGGAATTTGGTCTGTGTTAGTAGCTCTTTCAGAGAAATAATTTTCTAGGAGTATGTTATCGTATATAGTCTCTAGTAAGGATTTATTTTTCCTGTGTAAATATCTGATTGTCTAATTTCAACCATCTTTTCAGATGAACTGTTCCCAAACAAAATGACTTCTAAAAATGAATAGAAATAGTATTGGTTATGCCGCTGAAGTTCTATGAATTTAATTTAAACATGGATATCCCCTTCATGTCGACCAGGAGACAGGCAGTGGAAGTGGAGTGAGTGCTTTCTCCATGGAGGGCAATGTGCTTGTCTTCTTTACTTTGTGGCACAACTTTCTCTTGTAAAGGAGAGCGCACAGTCCTTGGTTGAAGATAGACATAGAAGGACTCCAATCCCAAATCCATCCCTTCCTAGCTATGTGAACTAGGGGCATTTCTTACTTTCTGACACTTATTTTTCTCATTTTGATAAGAAAAGATAATAACACTTAGCATTTGATATGAAGACTGGATAATAACTTCCATAATCATTAAATATCTGGTATAGGTTTGGCACAAATAAATGGTAATTATTAAAATTACCAGTTCACTTTTCAAATATGTCTCCAATAATGCAGTTATAATTGAGGGTTTGTGAAGGTTCTTTATCACAATTGTGCCTAGTTTCACTCCTTGAAAGATTATTTATTCAATATATTTTCTATTCTGTGTCAGGCTGAACTGAAGGTATAGAATTGATAAGAGAATGATCCCTATCTTCTAGTAACTTGCAGCCTTTCTGAAGGGGTTACACTTACTTGAATTGGAGGACTCTATTAATGACATTTGGCAAAGCATGCTACTCTTTGAGAAGCATGAGTTGAACCAAAAGTAAAGAGGTGAGATGCAGTCTGGTCTGTGTTGGGAACCACATGTCAGTTGGCATATATAATATAAATATACCAACTAAGGTATCTCATGGAACTTCAAATAATAACTGAAGAGTGAGAGTGAGCATGAGTAGCGTTAAAGGACCATCAAGCCTGCAGTACTAGCAACAGTGGGAACTGTTACCAACTCCAGGCATGAAGAATTAGGGGAAGGAAATAGTGAGAGCTGGGGATAGAGAAAAAGAACACTCTGATAGGATTTAAAGCCTTGTTATATCAGGTTCTCCAGAAGTTGACTATAGAGGATGATTGTGCAAGTGATGACTCAGGAAATTCCCCTGAGAGAAACTGTTTAGGATAGAGGATAAGGGATAGAGTAGGCTAGGGTAGGGTATAGTAGGATAGGATAGGGGAAGGATAGGGGAAAGATAGAGCAAGAAACCATACATGGATACCATTAAACTGATGACTGGTAGGAGGAAGATGCTGTGAATAAGCTAAAATGAATAGGAATTCAAGGCATGGTGCCAGATCCTCTGCCACTTACATCACTCAAGCTTCCAGCCTTTTAATTTGAACATCTGTCAAATGGTTCCATGAAAGTTGGTCTTAGGTCTTCTGGGCTCAGATCTATGCCCTAAACCTGATATCAGGTTGTCTTTGCCTTAACACCCTGGATATTAATGACTATGCTTTATAATAAACAGAGATGCCACCACTGGATGCATTTTTAACTTTTTTATGAGGAATGACAATTTGGAGAGTTTAAAAAAATTTGCACCTTTTTTTTTTTTTGAGGTAACATTGGTTTACAATAATGTATATGATTCGGGAATAGAGGATCACCTCTTCACGTGTATGTTGCCACCCCACATCCACCGCCAAAGCACCTGTAGTCCTCCACCAGGGTTCACTGGATCCCTTCCATACCCTGCTTTCCACCCTCTCCCTCACTTTGGTAGCCTCAATTTTACAGTCAGATTTCTAGGATTTGTTTTTGGTTTGGTTCTGTTGGCGCTTTTGTTTTGTTTCATCTTTTCAATTGGCTGTAGCACCTAAAATGAAGGTATGTGCATAAAAATTATTATATCTTTTAAAGGCAAATGTATCTAATAATGGGTCATTATCATATTCTGGGTGCAATCAGTCAAGTGTATTACTGTTATCTATTGTTATTGTAAATCGAACAGTTTAGCAAATGAAAAAATCACTACTAACCTCTGAACTGATGTCATAATCTATTATCATGATTGCCATTTTACATTTCCCTAAAATTTTTATAAACCTCTGGACTTTGGAGTAGTTTCTTACTACATGATTACTTTCATGACACTGTGAAGCAGTCTGGTAAAACTTTTTGATGGGGAAGATTCTCATTATCTTTGGATGTCGAGGAGAAAGACAGAGCAGCAAGGAAGGTGTTGGAGCATCTGATTCCACTATGATCCATGCACAAGTTACTTCCTCCAGTGACAGCAGGAAATACTGGTAACCTTGGCAACACTGGTGGTCCTCCCCATCCTTTTAAATTTGAAATAGCTGTTGCTAGGATACAACCTTGAGCAAAAAAAAAAAAAAAAAAAAAAAAGGAAAAGGAAGGGGACCGAGAGAATCAGAGACGTGAGTGTGAATGGGAGCAAGGATGAAAGAGAAGGGGAGAAAATAGGAAGGGAGAGGAGAATGAGAAAGGAAGGAAAAAATGGAAACAGGTAATATTTGAAGTAGACTTCTGGATATGAAAAAGACTGTTGAACTACTGCCAAAATTAGAGAGCACGGGGTGGGGGTGAAAGTAGAACATTAGTTCCTGACTTAAAAAATCAATAATTCATATTTCATTTTGACTTTTCTCGAGTAAGCTACTTATCCTTAATGTGATGTTTTCATATTGTCTTGGAAAGGAAATGTTAATTATTTCTCTGTCTCTTACTCAACCCCATTGGATTCTTTCTTCTGATACCTGTTTTCTACTGCAGCCTGTAACATATCTGCAGAGAATAGCATTATATTAAAATGCAGTGGAGGCTCCCCTGTCAGGAGGGCAAAGATTAAGTTTCTCTGATTTCTCGAGAAGTTATGATTCCACCTTCCGTTCTTCTCATGGTCTCCTTTCCATCCATGCATATGCTTGGATATTAGATGAAGACACTTTCAGCAGCTGACAGCCTCTCAGTTCAGAGGAAAAAGTTATGGTTGCTTTGGGCAATTGTAGCTTCTGGAAGCAGAGGAATCCCATCATGTAAGTTTTACAAATGAGGAGAACTAGCACCCTGCTAAAAGCCTCCTCAGTACTTTGGAGAGTAAGCGTCACTCTAAGCACATCCCCCATTTCCAGAAGAGGAGTATCTTAGCCAAGAAAAAGTCATAAATTAATTAACTTTGATATTGCGAGCATCTTGCCACAATTGAAGGAATTTCTTTACTTCATTCCTCATGGTATTTTAATCACCAAAAATAGCTCCAGGAACATGGGAGGTACTCAGGAAATTGCTGATGGACCCTATAGACTTGGTCCCTGGTGCTTCCCTTCCACTTTCTGGGCCGTGGTCATCTCACTACTCCCAATCTGAGTTTAGGGGCTACCCAGCCCTGATCTCAAGAGGTTCATTATCAAAGTATGAGCCCCTTTGATCTTGGCAGTTGACTCAAAGATGGGTCTAGGACTGGGTCAAAGTCAATGAGATAGTGAGAATTTTTCTTAGAATTTCTAGCAATAAATATTCACTGTCTTCCCGTTGGGTATGAGTGAGGAAGAATGGAGTGTCTGGTTCTGCTATAGCCATTTGTGAATATGATGGTCTAAGAGAAGAGCTAATCCTAAGGAAGTAGAGCCAAGAAGCAAGGATTCTGACTGTTCTTAGAGGACTGTTTCCAGATTCTCCTAGAGTTGCAATCCCTAGATATGTCACAGAGATCATCACCTGCTCTCCACACTGTACTGGAACAGTCTACACAGGTGCACAGAGATGCAAGGATGTGTTTTTCCCAATATAAAGCCTCACATTTTTTGCTTGGAAATTTAATTGGTGTTACTTGTATCTTCCTGTTTACCAGAATGGTTGTTTGCTTCTTGTGGTTATTCTCTTCCCTGTAGACTTGGTCCCTCGTGCTTGTGATTTGACTTAGAAGCAGCATCTTCTCTTTTATATCATTACTCCCACTCCAAAGCTGATTATAAATTCTCTGGATTTTCTCATAAATATTCTCTTTAAAGATATCTCCCATCAATACAAATGAAAAGAAAAGGACACCAAGAGTCTTCCCACCTACCAACTTATAGTCCTTCAGATATATGTGAGTACCACGCAGGGCTCAACCAGGACCCACTTCTGCAGGTAAAACTCTATAGCTTTGACTCCAATACTTGATTTATATAATCATTTTAAAATTCATAACATATATATATATATAACATATTTTTATGCCCCAGTTATCTGCCAAGTGTGACCTAAACAGTGGAAGTTACAATCTAGTGAGTGTGGGGAGTAGATAGATCACAAACAAATGCAATTTCTGGCCATGCTATGTACTACAAAGAAGACAAAACTGGGCAATGTGACAGCTTATCTGAAATGCATAGGGTTCACTTAGCTAGTGTGGGCAGGGATGGACTTTTGGAGGAAGTGACACCAAACCAAGATCTAAATGATGAGAAGGAACTGATCATATGGAGAGCTGATGTAGGGTGGTAGGCTAAGGGTTGAAGATGTTGCTCTATATGGAGGAAACAAAAGTTGAAAACTCTAAGAAGGGAATGAGCTTAGAATATTGAAGAAAGAAATAAAAAAAAATCAATATGGTTGAAGCAAGGGAAGGAGAGAATAATAGGAAGGAAAAAAATCACCTAGGATCTAGAAGACTATGAAAGGCACTTGGAAGTCAGTGCTAAGCAAGGGAGGTTGCTATGTGGTTTGAAAATATTCTGATACGGTGCAGAGAATGGAGTATGGGGAGGCAAGATACAAGCAAAGTGGCCAAGTAAGGGAGTTAATGCAGTATAATAGAGAGTTGCTGGTAGCTTGAGTTAGGATGAGGTAGAGCAGATAGACACTGGATATGAATCATGACAAAAGAAGGAAGAAATTAAGGATAACATTTGAGTGAGAGAGCAAATAAGGGTACTGGCCTGAGGGAAGACATGGAAATACAATATTTGGTCAGATCAATAGTTTCATTTGGATATGTTATGCATAAGTATGAAGTTAAATACTTTAGATTGTAATACAGGGGAAGGAGCAAAATTGGAGATTTAAATTTTTGAATTAGGTTAGAGATGATATTTTAATTATAATATGAGATAAAATCACCTGGGGAGAATATAGATCGAGAAGGTAAAAAAAATGCTCAAATTTAGAGGGATCCAAGAAGTTACAAGAGGAGATGTCAATAAATAAGAATCTAATAAAGGAAAACCATAATGTTGGAGGAGATCTCAAGAGTATGGTATCAAGGAATCAGAAAAGGAAACAATAAACTCTGTTGAATGTTACTACAAGATCAAGTTTGATGAAAATAGACAAGTAACAATTCAATAGTTTTGGCAAGCTTAGCAAAAAGGTTTCAAATGGCTATGAGTCTGAAATGAGGCTGGATTGAGTTGAGGACTAAATAGATAGTAATGAGGGGAGACAATGAACAAGAATAATTTATTCAAGAAGTTTGGTTGTAGGAAAGAGAAAAGAAATGGTATAGTATTCTGAAAGGGGTTTGGATTCAAGAGAAGATCTCCCCTTCCAGAGTTTGGAGATACTATAACTTTTTTGAATAAGAAATATAATGGTTTAACATGAAACTTCCAATATCTGTTCCAAATTCAAAGAGTTTAGATGCACAAGATAGACAGGCATTCTTTAAGAACATTTTTGGGCCCAAAGATCACAGTCTTTGTAGTGTTCCTCAGTAGATAGTTATATTTTGGTTTGTTACTGTATAACTCCTACAACTTGGGGTCTTTAAAAGGTCAATTCTGAATCAATGTTTTCTTATCAAACTGCTGATGCAATGTTAGGTTTAGTCATCAAATCAAAAAAGAGTTTTCCTAGGTGATAATAAATAAAAAAAGACAGAAATTAGCTATAACTTGCTATTACTAGAACAGATAAATAAATTGAATAAAAAGCCCAAATAATTACAAAAATAATCCCTGTTGAACCAATGCTGTTAGTTATATCCTTCCATTTCCATTATTTAGGAATAAAAATAGCTTCCTGTTAAGGGATGTGGCAATTCCAGATTCTTTTGGAAATGTGGAAAGTTGTCTGAGGACCTGATATTATTATATCTGAAACAGTACAAGCAAAACTTCAATATTTTTTGAAGGTAAAAAATAGAATATCCTACTTAAAAAATTACCAGCGGGGCCTCCCCAGTGGCGCAGCAGTTGAGCGCTGGGCTGCGAAGATGCCTGCAGCATTTGCAGCACTGGTTCGATCCCTGGCCACAGGTCGAGGGTCCCACATGGCGCAGACCTCTCCTGCCACCTGCTGCTCCCCCCAGCAGTGTATCGCAAGTCTGCCTGTTCTGTTTCCTGCTCTGGCTCTGGTGAATTCTCTCACCCTCCCGTGCTGACTGTATCCAGTGCTTGTATAAATAAATAAATAAATCTTAAAAAAAAAAAAAAGTTACCAGCAATCTCTGACTTCAAGGATAGAAAAGGGAATTAACTTTGAGGCAGGCTGGTCTTTATTCTAATAAGAGCTATTTTCTGGAAAGAGCTCTGATTGTGTATTCCCAGGTTAGAAGAATTCCCCCAGTGCAAAGGAAAAAGAAAAATACTGACAGCACTGTTCTGATCCTGGTTTCTTATTTGGACTGGCCAAGTAAGCATATGTTTATTTGCCATAGCTGCCCCAAGGGTTGTTTAAGTCTGGGAGGGGCACCGACCATGTAGAATATAGTGCTTTTTAGGCTATGAGCCTTGAACTCACATCAGCATCATTAGGGAGTTGGTTAAAAATGTGTCCTCCCAAAAATAGATGACTGGATCAGGAAGATGTGGTATATATACACAATGGAATATTTTTCAGCAATCAAAAAAGATGATCTCATACCATTCGCAGCAATGTGGATGGAGCTAGAAGGAATTATCCTCAGTGAAAAAGGCAGAAGGAAAAAGAAAAATATTGGATGGTTTCACTTATAGCAGGAATATAGGGGACCCAAATAAGACATCAGTGAAAAAAAATAACAGTACAAAGCACAGCAAAGCAAAACCAGATAATTTGAAATCAGAGACATTCTGCAGGGGAGGAGGAGGAAGAGGGATCTGAGGAAGGGAGGGAGGAACATAGGGGAATGAGGTGATGGTGCACGGGTGCATTGGTGAAGGAAATTCCAGGGACTACCCCTGAGGGGGTGGGAGGAAGCAAATATTGTTTTAAAATGAACAATGATGTAAAAAAATAAAAAATTTAAAAATACGTCCTCCCAGATGTCACCTCAGGACTATTGAATTAGAATCTTTGCATATGTGTCCATAAATATGAATATTCAACAAACTTTCCAGATGATTCTTAGCAGTGATATGGTCCTAAGAGTTAAACTCCTTGTTCTTGGGATAGAGGGGGAGAGAGGAGTTCTAATTTATATTATTTACAAATCTCTCCTACTCCATTCCAAACAGAGAAATTAGAAGACTAAAAATAACCCATGGAAATAAAGGGGAGTTTGGTGACAGTTTTCTTTTTGTTTTTTATCAAGGACTATTTTCACTACTCTATAGTTCAAGCTTGCAGCTGACATTTATATTTAGCAAGTTCTGCTTTCACCTTGCCTCCTCTCTTCTCAGAAAACAGATAAATCTTTCTGTTTGATAGTTACTGCCAGTCACACCTCTCCTCCTTACTTTCTTTTCCCATTCTCCCTTCAGTTAATATCTGGTTTTTTTTTGTTGTTGTTGTTATATCTATCCCTCCTCTCCCAGCCCCTCCAACACCCCAGGTAGATGCCCACTCATTTATATCTATGCTATATTTATGGCTTTGTTTTGAAGATGACTAATAAAGCTGGAATTTCCAAAACTGCTTCTCCATCCTCCTTTTCTGAAATGATATTTACATAAAAAGGGACCATAAAAAAGCATGACATTAAAAAACTCATCAGACACAGGAGGGGGAGGCTGCTACCTTAGACTCTAAGCTCATTAGCTCTCATTTCTTTATTCCAGAGAGAAGTGACTGAAATTTCTCCACCTACACTGTGGAGTCAAATACATTGTCTCCTTCAACCTGAGGCTGACCTCAGAAAAAGGTGCAATCCCTTCACCTACCTCATCACCCTGTCACCTGATAATGCATCCCTGTCATATTCTTCTCAATAAACCTTGTAATGTCTGCTCTTCCAAACACCTGGGGCCTACGCCCTGAGCAGTGATCTCAGAAAGATGACCCTGAAGTTCCTTTCATCTGTTATAGAGTTAATATTATACATCAGTGTCCTTTTCTTTTCCCAGTAGATTATGAGTTTGTTGGTTACAGAGCCCAGTGGAATGAGGAATTTAAAGATCTGAGTTGTTTATTCTGACTCATCTTGCTGTGAGACCTCAACCAAAGAGTTTTAACAATTCAGCCTTCAATTCTCCAGCTACAAATACTAACATAACAAAATCTGTCTTCCAACACGCCCCCCCCCAACTCCCCTCACCACCCACACGCACAGAATAGAAGTTTTGTCAGTTTAGGATTAATTTTTTAGTTGATTTGAGAACAAAGTTGGAAATGGTTTAGTATGACATGTTGTTTTCAGAGAACTTGAAACTTAAACCTGGTGCCATACCGAAACTATTCAACATCATCGAGAATCATATTTCTAGAGTCTTCCAGAAAAGCAGATTATAAAATTATCTTTAGGAAACCATTCTGGTAGCAAGGAATTGTTTTATTTTAACCAAATCCTTTAAGGGATCTCTTTGCATCTGTGTTTTTTGATCTATCCTTACAATAAGTGAAGGTCAGTTGGTCATGATTTCTAGTATAAATATTGTGTAGAGCAGAGGTCGTTTTTAATCTATCCCTTGATTTTTTTCATATTCCTCTAAGGACTGAGGGCTGGATACCAAGTGAGTATCTAGGTAAATAAAACCATTCTATCTGTAGGAGTAACAATATAGACACCAAAATTGGTAAAAGACAGAGTGGAAAATTTTAAGAAAGGGGAAGATGAATGCCAAGAGGACCAATAAATAATCCCTGGTTGAAGTTTTGGATATCAAAGGGTAGCATGAAAAATCTTTCTTGTGTTTTTTACAAAATACCTAATCATTAAGGTATCTTTCCATTAAGAACCTTTTGATTTTTTTCCATGTCCCCCTTTATGGAGGAAGCCCACTTTGAATAGAATGAGAAAGAGCTTAAGTCAGAGGTTCCCAAACTCCATTGTAACTCAGTATGTTTTTCAAGGTTCTCTTAGGCGTAAATGAACGCAAAATAGTTATATACTAGGTAGTTAGGTTTAAACAACTTTAAAAGTACTAATGACATACAATTTATGGCCTAATTTATTTCCTATTTCATTCTTATCACAATTACTTACCAATGTGATATATAAACAGTTGAGTACTGCACAGCTTCACAATCCCAGGATTCAGATTGGACATTATCATTCTCATGCCCTAATCCACACTTTTGTTCACAAAGAGCTTGCTTTTCATCACCCAACATGATGTTATTGAAAGGATAAAATGTCCCTCACTGCTGATGTGTTAGAAAACTCTGGGTTTAACTAATGGCACAGAAAATGGCAAGTACGAGTATGTTTAGTCACATAGTAATAACTTTGCATAATGATCAACTGGGTGCCATTATCTTCTCTAGCATTTCACCATTCCTTTCAGATAAGGCTACCCCACACTCACTCATTCAGCTCTTTTGAGTGCTAATTATTTCACCAAAGTGTAGGGTAACCTCATGCTAAATACAACTAGATAAATTATGTATGAATTATCCCACTGATTACTCCTACAAGTTTGTGAGGGTTTACAGATAAAGGAAATCAAGATTCGGAGAACTTGATGTAGTTAACAAATGTGCCTCTACTAGGGGTGGAGCTGGAATTCAAGCTCAGGTCACCTGCCTGCCCTTAATGACTTTTAACTCCATGTCTCTGATATAAGATAAAAATTCTTAATTAAAATCTTTCTCTTAAAGTCCAGGTTTTGTGTCTAAGTAATATTAGGCATTGCTACCCTTTGAATGTTGCCATTGTAGGCAAAGGCTCTCCTGACCTGGTATCTGCCCACCCATCTGGCCTTACCCTACACCTTCTTCCTCTCATACTCTGCGTACACTTGAGCCCCACTGAGCTAGTTGTAGTTCGACAAAAACACATGTTGGCGTAAATCCTTAGTACCCCGTGTGTATCTTTGCTTTGGAACTGAGGCAATTTTTCCCCCATGGTTGCTAGATGTACTAGCTGATGCCTATAGAGAGCCATTATTTTTTGAAGGAATTAACTGCCACCAAAAGGAACTGCCATATACAAAGTTACATTTCACTCCAGAAACAGCCTGCAGGGCTGAAAGGTCAGCCCTCAGACTGGGACAACTCTGAAGGCCATTCCAGCTCAGAGTACCCCCACAGGGTTAGCTAAACTCTCTGTTGAAATGACATTACTGTTCAACTTTTCTCTCTGTCTAATCCTGTTCCACCCTTGTTCCTTTACAAGTGTTTTACTTCCCAAGAGCCCTGTCCATTAATCTGCATTCAAATCTACAATCTGTTTGCTGGGAAACCTGCCCTAAATCCTAAAACCATTGCTACCAGAGAAGTCCTAGCAGCCCTAAAATAGCATGTGGGAGTGATATTGCTCTTTGGCAGACTAGCAGTAAGAAGCCTGTTATTGGTGGTAGATGGAATTTTGATAAATCCTGGAATGTTGTGACAATGCAAAAGTGACATCTTTCACTGGTGTTCGACCGGGATGAAATACTGTGGGAAAATATCCTGGCAGGTGCCCTGCATCAGGCAACTGAGAGGTTCTAGGAAGGAGTAATCACAAAAACCATGAAATCAGATGGCTTTGGCTGGCTCTCTCAAGGCACAGGAAAAAGGCAATAAAGGACTGAGATATAATTAATCTCAGATTGAAGGCAAAGTGAGAAAGCCAGTGTGCCTGAGGGCAGAAAGCCTGAGGAACAAACCCAGAATATGATTTCAAGTTGTAACATAGTTCCTAGATTGATTATCAACCTGGCAAATCTGCTTCATCAAAGTCAGGGCCTTAATTGAAAGGAATGAGGCTCTGAAGTTTGGGATGGGGTCCTCTGGGTTGATGCAATTGAAAATCAGAGGAAACCTCAGCTTCCTCTGAATCCAAAGAGTACCCTATTTCTTCCTGCTAAAAGTTATCACTTCATTTTCTAAGACTGTAAAATAATCCCCTTTTTCTTCTTCCCCCCACCTATCCCTACATTCCCTCCTGACCACCAGACCAATAACTAGGGTTACAGCATAATAGGCTGGGGATATGTTCCTTCCGTCCACTAAGAGAAAAAAAAAAAATGCAGTATACATCCAAAGAATTGCAGGACCAGACCATCATGTTAACAGAACTAGGAGAGAATGTGTGGAACTTGATCCTGAGAGAATGGGGATGGGGAGTAAGTGTAAAGTGTAAATTTGGTTAAGGAGGAATTTATTTATATGTGAACATTGATACAGGATTGAATACCTTGTTAAGGACCCAGGAGACAGTGCTAACATGCTATTGTAATGGTTCTTAGAGCTAGAAAAAGCTGTGGCTCACAGTAATTAAAAATACAAGAACTTCCATGGTCTATGGTGAAAGCAGAGATCAAAAGTTTCAGAGAACTGTCCATGCTACAGTAGTAGTAAGATGTACTATGTAAAGAGGAAGCCCCTAATGCTGACCTTGTTTCACTTAAGTGTCCATAGAACTCATTTTCCAGGCTGATAAAGAATGTACAATGCAGGAGAGGAACACCAGTATAAATGAGATGCTCAGTGGTGGCTGTCTGTCCTGTATGGAAGAGTGTTGACAAAGGAAGATGCTGTTTTAGAATTAGGAAACCTGATAGCAATGAAGAAGACGCCAAATAATAGTAGCCAGTCAGTATAATACTTAATATTTAACAGTAATAAAACAGTCTACTGAGATGATTGTGGAGAGGTATACAGTTTTCAATCTTTTTACATATGAAATCACTTCTTTAACATTAGAATTTTAATGATACCAGAAAATCCAACTAATGTTTGAAGCAATTTAGAACATATGTGGGAAATTTAGTACATTTAGTTCCTTTTATTTATTTTTTTGCTTCAGACACAGCTTGTTACAGATATGATTTCAAAGATTTCTTTTGATTACTTAGAGATAGGCCTAAACATCTCTCTAAAAGAGGTTAGTAACCAGAAGAAAATCCTTGGAACATTGGGACATGAGAATTGGTGGAAAATGTGGCTGTTAAGAATAGAGAAAGAGGGATGAGTCAAAAGGTGAGAAGGATCCCTTAAAATGTTACTGACTCAAAGAAGAAGGGAGTGTCAAGATTTAGATGTTCAGAAAGGTTAGGAAACAATAGTTTTGATTATAGGCTTCACCTTTTAACAGTCCACCTTCCCTTATTCTGACCACAGTCTTTTACAGGTTGGTGGTTGACCAAAAACCAATGAATCACCTTTGAGCTGTAACAGCTCTCTGCATATTAGGGCAATCAGATTTCTTTTCTCTCTTGAGAATTTAAGTTAAGAGATGTAAGAATGGGAAATCAAATAGTGGACGCAGAGCTGAAAGAGACTACGGAGTAACCCACGGGGTAGGGCCTGAGCAATGAAAACAAAGACTGTGAATAATTCAAACTCATCATCCACAGAATAGTCCCATAAATAAGTAATTTGGCTGTGAGAGGTGACTGAAGTGGTTGGGCAAATAAGCACAGTTCCAGTGTGGGAGAGATGCATACAGAACATTACGCTAGAGAGAAAGCTGATATGAAGGGGAATTCCCTGACACTGCTTCTCCTTTCACCTCTGGTTTCAGTTCCACTCAGTGTTGTGAATGTTGTAGTAAACTGTGCTCTTCTCCAGACAATCTGAAAGAGATCCTTTTCCTTGTGATCCAAAAAACCCAACTGAAACAGAAGCCAGAATCAGAACACAAGTTTTCTTACTCTTGGTCCTGTACCCCACTCTGTTTACTTGCCTTTGCACCCAGCTGGGTCTCCCATTTATTGCCTTATCAGTTTTCCCCTTATCACCTATACTTTGGGAGAGTGAAGAGACAGGTGGTCCCCAAGATATAATTTATATAATCTATGCTTCTAATAATATCTTCTATTATTAAGATGGACCTTCACCACCAAACAGACATTACAGACTCACTGCCAGTCTTAAAAAATTTATGGTCATCCTATGACTATAATTGTATAAACACACTATCAGTCATCTTACTTGTATATGACTGGATTTTCTTTCCAGTGTGTTTCATACTTGGCTAAACTGGTAGACTGGACCACAAGAGTCCATGTTAACCCCAACTTGTGACCAATAACTTATTTCCCTTTGGTGGTTTACCAAAGAATTTAATTGGGCACTGTCAGTTTTACTGGAAAAGCAAAACCCATAGGAGGTTATATTATTGCAAGAAATTGGCTCATGTGACTGCTGGCTAGGAAAGTCTGAAATCTACAGGGCAGGCCATGAGGAAGGACAGGCTAAGAGCTATCAGGCACAGACTGAAGATGCTGTCTACAGGCAGAATTTCTTCTTCATGAGGGAATTCTCAGCTCTGCTCCAAGGAGTCATGTCCACCCAAACGACTCTGGATACTCTTCCTTATTTAAAGGTTATTTCTTATGGGCTTGATTCACCTCTGTAAGATACGTTTGTAACAATACTTAGATTACTGTTTAATTGAATATCTGAAGACTAACTTGGACAAGTTGACCCATCAGAATATCATGAGCATCATTAGAGAGGGCTACTATGTAAATAGAAAATGTTATTATTGTTATAAGAAGTAGCAGTAACTTTTACTTCTCTAAGGTTCAATTTCCTCTAGGAAAAAAATGAGTATATTGAATTTGACTGATTTTTAAAATTTAGCCAATATTTATTCATTCATGTGACAGCAATACACCGTGCCAGTCACTCTCATTCATTTCAATAGCAAATCCTGACAATTCTGTCTTAAAATATTCCAAGAATCCTACCACTCCTTTGTTTACTGTTACCATTGTACCCCAAGTCACTGTCTTCTATTGCCTGAATTATTATAATATCATCCTTAATTGGTCTCTCTGCTTCTCACCTAATTCCCACTACAAATTAATCTCCATATAGCACTTAATATAATTCTTCTATGTGATCTGAGTCTCATTCCCAACACCCGGCTTTTTCGCCTTCCTTTATTCCAGTACCATAGTCCTCCGGGCTTTTGCCTCAGCAAATAAGAGAATTCCCACTGCAGGGTCATTACACATACTGTTCTCTTTGGCTAGAATGAGAACTCTTTGTTTCTTTACTTCCTTCAGGTATCAGCTTGTCACCCTCTGTTCGAGGTCTTTCTTGATAACCCCGTAATAAGCACATCCTCTTGCAATTTCATAATGTTCTATTTCCTTTTTTTCCATTTTATTCATCATTGTATCCATCATTTGCCCTTCACTGTTTACTGTAGTGCCTAGAATGGTGACTGGAACAAGATGGTCATTCAACAAATATTTGTTCAATGAGCAAAAGTTAGTCAGATGTCTTTTTGTTGGGAGAGTCAGGGAAAAAAATTTTAATCCTCCTATGTGAACACTTTATGGTTCTTTTGTTTTCATAAAAATACTTCATCAAATTTCTTAGGGAATTCTCTTTGCTTTTTTTTTCTTTTTTGAATGGTATTGTGATGCCATTTATCCTGCAACCTTTTATTGAATAGGTGTTTCTATGGTTACAGTGTTATTTCCAGTCAAAATTCTATTGAGGAGAAACCTGAATTTTGTAGCCCAATAAGTCAAGATTCCCTTGACATGCTATTAATATACAGATCAATTTCACAAATAAGTGTCTCATGCTATTCACCAAACTAGCTGAGGAAGTGGAGTGAAACAATATTTGTAGGGTTCAGCTCCAGAATTCTGAAAAATGCTATCATAGAAATAGACAAAGCAAATTACCAACACATTTCCTGATCAGTCAGAGCTCCAGTGAAATCAATCAAATTGTAGCTTTCTTCCCACCACTAGGGCCCTGTGTTGTCATTATGCACTTATCTTTACACCCAATCAAGTTAATTCCTTAAGCTGCTGCTTTTCTCTTTTTTCGAGTGCAAGGCATTTTTCCTTTTCTTTATTACTCTTACATTTTAGACCTACAGTCCTTGACCAACTTGTTCTTTCTGTTATATTCTGAGAATAGAAATAAAATTACAGACAAGTTTACCTTTACAGCCTAAGCTCTGAGTTTACCCCAGAAAACAAATGAGGTGTGGCTAATGGTGACAGTCAAAGAGTGCACAGGATCTGGCTCTGTCAGTACATCACACAGAAGTAAATGATACAGTTTGGACCTATTCCTTAGCTCCTTAAACTCAATTTCTACAGGCATAACTGGCATAGGGAACCCCTGAGAAGTTAGGAGATTTTATTTTTGTGTTTGTCTCATTTTCCTTTTTTGGTGCTTTCTCTTCTATCTTGGCTGTGCTTCTTCCCAACCATCTCCAGTCTGGTTTCTATTGCTCAGAATCTGCCTGGGGTGAACCATATACAATTATTTTCTTATTGAAATATGAACAGGTAGAAAGACTTCAGTAGTTATACAGATATCTTCATATAATCCTTAAAACAAAGAACATTCAAAATGCAAATTTACTTGCATTGGTATGACCCAAATAAATGAATGTTTTTATGTGCAATGCCTGCTTTATAAGGAACTCAAAGTCAGTGTCAATGTAATCATTGAAAAGCAATTTAGATTTTTGTTGAAATAACTCTAAAATATGACAAGAGAAATTGCATTTTAAGGCATGGAGAACATATCCTACTGTTTGCTAGCTTTCTATCCACAGGCTGTCTAACTCTGCTAGCTCATATCTGGCCCCTTATCACATTTTCAAAATTTTGTTTAGGGCTCATTATGTCTACAGAGTGTATATTGTCCTTTAGAGAACTAAAATTTCACTCATTTATTCATCCTAAAAGCATTTATTAAGCATATACAATGTACCCTGTACTCTTATAGGAATAAGAACTAGCCTCTGAGTTTAAGAAAATCAACATATAATATGCAAGAGAATGGGAGCTATGATATACCATAATATCATCAAGCAAGATATAAATTCTATAAATGAATTAAATTGCATAAAGTCATAAGACTTTCTAATCCTGAATAATTCAATTTCTCATGTCCTTGGTGTATAGCCTCATTGATGCTCCATCATTAAAGTTTTTCCTCCACTACCCCTTCCAAATTGAAAAGAATCCAAGACACCATTCTACTCTGAGTTTTAAGATCCACCTTTTTGCAGATGTATTTTATGACCAAATGACTATCTACATAGGTCATTTGCTTCTTGATTAAGATTTATGATTTTTTTCTGTCTATCCCTGCACTAAGTAGCTGCTATTTCACAAATAATAAATAAAAAATGGTCAGTGACTACTTGAGTTTTCATGATCTACTCATTGTCTTCTAAAGTGCATCTTTCATTTCTTTTGCTAGTGAATATGGCAAGTGCTTCTTAGAGTAATCAAAAAGTTAATTCGACTGGTCTAAGCAACAATGAAAAAAAGACTGAATGAACATAGATAGAATCAATGATTAGGTGAAATGATTTTCTGGGATTGTAGAGACTGAATATAAAGAAATATGGCATCTTATCTGGACCCAAGAAGGGAACAGCTGTTTGGATTCTTATTTAATCAATTATAGATGAAAGGGAAATTTTGCTTAATAAAATGTACTGAGTCATACACAGCCAGCTTTGGAGCATGTTCCTTTCAGAATGTGACTTGGGAGTTACATTTGTAATTTTTCTCAGCTGAAATGGCCTCTGATTATTGACTACTCCATAGGATCCCATCTAATTTAATTTTCTAAGGTTGAAATGAGAATGCTGAAAATTCTACAAATTTCATGGCAAAGAGTCACATGTGGTTTGGAATTTCTGATGGTTGGAACTACACTAAGTCCCATAATGTATGCAGGACAAGCCTAAGCTTACACTCCCCTGCTGACCAGGTTTCCTCTGACACCATGTGGGCCTCAAAGTTATAGTCATTTTGGAGTCTTCACTCTTTGCTTAGACAGCTTCCATACAGTCAGTCATGTATGTATGCAACAGCCGTGGGCATTAAAATGCTAACACAGGGGCCTCCCTGCTGGTGCAAGTGGTTAGGAATCAGCACTGTGAGGCTACCCATTGCCACTGCAGCACGAGTTCGATCCCCAGCAGGCCAGGAAGGTGACCCACATGGTGCAGCAGGCCTCTCTTGACTTGCTTGCTGCTCCCCTCAGCAGTGTATTTCAGTCAATCTGCCTGTTCTATTCCCCACGCTGTCTCTGGTAAATCCTCTCACACCCCACACCTCTAGCTTGTGCCCAGTTCTTGTATGCATAAATAAATAAATCTTTAAAAAAATAAATAAAATGCTAACATACAGTCAAAAAACAAAATGCATGGATTAATAGATGAAAGTGTTAGTTATCAAGAAAAATTTCAAATAACACCTAGTTGTTTTTAAATTGCTGTTTGATATTCAGCAGTGTATTAATGCCTATCCTACACAAACTCTTTCAAAAAATTGAAAAAGAAGGAATACTACCAAATATGTTCTACAAAGGCAACATTACATTAATACCAAAACCAAACAAAGACAGCACAAAAAAAGAAAATTACAGGCCAATCTCCCTAATGAACACTGATGCAAAAATCCTCAACAAAATCCTTGCCAACAGAATCCAACAATGCATCAAAGGGATAGTACACCACGATCAAATGGGATTTATCCCAGGGGCACAAGGAAGGTTCAACATACAAAAATCAATCAGTGTAATAAAACACATCCACAAAAAGAAAAATAAAAAACATATGATCATATCAGAAGATGCTGAGAAAGCATTCAACTAAATCCAACATCCATTTATGATGAAGGTCCTTGAAATTCTCAGGATAGAAGGAACATACCTTAACATAATAAAAACTATATCCCACAAACTCACTCCCAATATTATTTTCAATGGCAAAAAGCTGAAGGCCTTTCGTTTAAGATCAGGAACAAGAGAAGGATGTCCTCTCTCACCACTGCTCTTCAATATAATACTGGAGGTCCTAACCAGGGCAATAAGACAAGAGAAAGACATACAAGGAATCCAGATAGGGAAAGAAGAAGTAAAACTATCACCATTTGCAGACTATATGATAATATATATATAGAGAACCCTAAAAACTCCACAGAAAAACTACCCAAAATTATCAACCAGTTCAGTAAAGTAGCAGGACACAAAATCAACACACAAAAATCAGTAGCCTTCCTATACACAATCAATCTGAAGAAGAAGAAATCAAGAAAACCATCCCTTTTATAATTGAAACAAAAGAAAAATCAAATACTTGGGACTAAATCTAACAAAAGAATTGAAAGACCTATACTAAAAATTATAAAACACCATTAAAAGAAATAGAAGAAGACACAAAGAAATGGAAAGACATCCCCCGCTCATGGATTGGAAGAATTAACATTATTAAAATGTCCATCCTACCAAAAGCAATATACAGATTCAGCACTATTCCAATAAAAATCTCATTGACATTCTTCAAAGAAATAACACAAATACTGACGACATTCATATAGAACCACAAAAAAACACAAATAGCCAAAGCCCTACTGAGGAAAACAAAGGAGAAAGGAGGTATCACACTTCCAAACTTCAAGCTATACTACAAACCATAATAATTAAAACAGTTTAGTATTGGAATGAAAACAGACACCCAGACCAATGGAACCGAATAAAGAGCCTAGAAATAAAACCACTTGGTTAAGGAAACTTTATGGGGACTACACCTGAGGGGGTGTGGGAAAGCAAATGCTGTTTAAAAATGAACAATGATGTAAAAAATAAAAAAATAAATGAAAAAATAAAATGAAAATATTCATTGAGGTTTTCAAAAAAAATTGCTGTTTGATATCAATAACCAAGTATTTAACTTTCCTCTTGAATATATCAGTTATATTCAGTTTGCCCTTCATTTGTTTTGTTTTGTCACTATTACTGCATATTTTCTATACTTACTGTTTAATCTCTGTAGAGTTAAACAGGTTCATTTCCATACATTAACTCTCATTCTTTGACCAGATTGATCAATCAATAGGTAGGTAGACATTTAAAATAATCTTATGTTTTGTATTTTAGATCATAAAAATGACTTTCATATTTAATGTAATAAATTTGTGATTATGAAAAGCCATAGTCATGGAAACTTCTAATTTATGTAGAGCAGTCTCTTTAAGTTGAAATTAGATATACAAACCTTCAGTTATGATGACCTGTACATATAGGTATGAGAAGAAGGCATTTTGACTGGGACTGATTCCATGTTTGTTATATAATATTTAAAACTGACAGACAAGCTCACTGCAGACCTACAGATTCCTGAGGGTTCATTTTCCACTATGGTGGCATCAGCTGTGGAACAATGATGAGTCCCAGATTATACTAGAAAGAAGGTCAGTTCTCCTGAAAGTGAGGTGTGCTCCATGCTTGTGGTTGATGATGCTTTAATGCAGTGTTCTTGTTTTCCTGTACTACATTGCTATAGGCTAGCGTATTTCAGGTCTCAAAGGTTGTTTTAGGGATGCCATAAAGTTCGCCACATGTGGTTTATGGAGGATGAGAGATTTGCATGGGAATAGTGCATCTGTTCCTAGGGGGAAAGAAAAACAAAACAATCTCCCAGATGATAACAGCCACCAGGAAACACTGAGAAGAATTTAGGTAATAGCTGGCATTCTGATAGAAACAGCCTATTATACAGATGAAAATGACAAAGGCTTTATAATAATGGTTATATTCAGAGAATCAGTCTCAGACAACAGTTTTGTCTGTATATTGGTGACATTTGGTTGAATTTATTTTATTTGAACTTGACCCAGTAAGTTGCAATTTTGGTAAAGGTGGTTTCTAGTAGTGACTTAAAAACATTCTTTGCAGAGGAAATTTGGTCACTTACAAAATGCTTCATGGATACCATTTTTTACTGTTTAGATTCTCTAAAACTTGTCAAATTAAAAAAAAAAAGAAACAGATTTTTATGTGCCTTGCTATTTCTTCTTACCTGCCCAATTTTACCTTCTCCGTTCTGGCCAAGAGCCAATAAAAGAATAAAAATGTAATCTGGGTCCAAATTTAATAATGTGTTAAACATATATGGTGTGTTGCTTCCAAGGACCTATATTATTGTTATAGTAGTCTTAATAATTCCTGCAGCTGAAAATGTCAAATAGTGCTCCACCCGTCAACACTTCCTCCTCAACCCTCCAATCCCTATGGCCTCCAGGCTTTCTCTTGATTCCCAGGAAACCTGAGACAAGATTTAATCTTCTTGTACAAGGGAGAAAGGAAGCCTTTTTAACAAATGGTGGATAGCCACTTGCAGAAAAATGAAACTAGATCATTATTTCACTCCGTATAGAAAAATTCAAATTAATTCTAAATGGATTGAAAGCTTGAATTTGAAACCTGAAACTATGAAATAGATGAAAGAAAATGTAACTGATACACTTGTGGACATTAACCACAGAGAGAGATTGGGGACGCAATTCCAATGGCAAGGGAAACAAAAGAACTGCATAAAATGAAAAATGTTTTATAGCTTGGAAGAAACTATCACAAAAAAGGCAGCCCACAAACTGGGGCAACACATTTGTATATCACACCTATGATAAGACAAAATATATAAAGAATTCATCAACTCAACAACAAAAAATTAAACAATTCATTCAAAACATGGGCAAAAGAACTTAATACACACTTCTCCAAAGAAGACATTTAGATGGCCTTATAGACACATGAAAAAATGCTCAACATCACTTATAATAAAGAAAATACAGCACAAAACACAACGAGATCTCCCCTTTCCCCTCTGAGAATGGCCTATACCAGTAAAAGAGGCAACAACAAATGTTGACAAGGATGTGGAGAAAAAGAAAGACTCATGCACTGTCAGTGGGAGTATAATTTGATGCAAACTCTAAGGAAAATGGAAAGGAAATTCCTCAAAAAAAAAACAAAACAAAGCAGAAATGCCATATGGCCCATTATTAGCCCTTCTCGGTATTTACCCAAAAAATATGAAAACACCAATATGAAAAGATTATGCTCTCCTATGGTTATAGAAGCATTATCCACAATAGCAAAGTCATGGAACCAACCTAAATGTCCATCAACAGATGAATTGTAGATATAAACAATGGAATACGGGCCTCCCCGGTGGCTCAGCTGTTGAGTGCTGGATTGTGAAGCTGCCCGCAGCCTCTGTAGCGCCCGTTCAATCCCCGGCTGCTCCCCGGCCACCAGAGGAGGGTCCCACATGGCGCGCAGACCTCTCCTGCTGCCCGCTGCTCCCTTCAGCAGTGTACTTTGGTCCTTCTGCCTGCTCTGCTCCCAGCTCTGGCTCTGGTGAATTCTCTCACCCTCCCGCGCTTCTGACTGTACCCAGTGCTTGTATAAATAAATAAATAATTCTTTTTTTAAAAAAAAAAAAACACAATGGAATACAACTCAGCTGTTAAAAAGATGAAATAATGCCTTTTGGGATAGAAGGATTGGATCTTGAGATGATTATAATAAGTGAAGTAAGCCAGGAAGTAAAAAACAGTTTTACTGGATGGTTTCACTCATTTGTAGAATATAAATAACCACAGAAAGTAAACTGATAGAACACATCAAAAGTAATTCTTAAGACTGAAAAATACACTGGTTGCCAGAGGGGTTACATAGAGAGAGGAGATAGGGGTGAGAAAGTGATAAGGCACTGGCACTGGATTTTTGGTGAGTAAGATCCAGGAAAGGGTGAGAAGAGCATATACACATATGGAGATGTGGAGTTGTACTCCAAGAATTATACAATTAATGTAAATTATTAGCAAATCAATAAAATTTGAGAGAATAAATAAATCTTATAAATCCCCAGAAAGTTCATTGTGTTTGTTCAATTATCCAACAAATATTTGTTGTGCACAGGACAATGGACATGCAGGACACTCAACCAAGCATATAGTCCATGCCCTCCTGGAGAATTCTGTCTATTGGAACTTGAATTAAATCAGACTCAAGGGACCTCCCAGAACTGACTGGAAACCTGGGGAGACCTGAACAGGATTTCCTACCACACTCAATCTCCGAAACAGTTAATCCAAATCATTAGTGCAAATTTCTAATTTGGGGAATTTTAGGGACTCTGGAATGGACCAGGAATTGAACCTGGAATTGAACCTTGTCTTATAATGGGAGTAGAAGGGAGGAGTGGTAATACAGTGCTCCCCAAACCTGCAGTTTCACTTTCTATGGCTTCAGTTACCCAGGGTCAAATTCAGTCTGAAAATATTACCTACAAAAAGATACTTTTAAAGAGAGAGAATAGTCACCTAACTTTTAGTATATTTTAAAAATTGTTCAATTATTATTGTTACTTCTTTCAATGCCTAATTTATAAAGTATACCTCATGCAGATTTATAGGTGAAGGAAATAATGTATATATATAAAATATACCTATACATATACATTATATATAGGTATATATATAATATATACCTATAATTTCTTATAGCTGTGGTTTTAAGTATCTGGTGATGTACTTGGAATGTATTCCCTGCAGATAAGGAGGAACTTCTGTATAGTTTTCAACTCTCTTTCACTATTTCTCAGGTTTTAATGAAGGGACTCTCAGGGAACACATACTGTTGCCCATTAAGGAGAATAAAATAAAATAGAAATCAACAACAAAATCAAGACAAACTTTATTGAATATATTTCTTATTGCAGTTCCAGGGGACAGTATTAGAGTGTGGCACAGATTTTGACTTTGCTTTCTGGGGTCTTAGGGACTTTTAGTCTGGCTGATAGCAGTCTGACTCTACTCTAGGCTATGAGACTTGGAAAACTATAAAGAGATTTGGTTATGAAATACAGAGATTTACACAATTACCTTATGCGATGTTGGTTCTTGCACAGATCACCTGACCTGATGTTGACAAATGTCACAGCTTTTTTTCATGCTACCTTTGCCAGATTTTTGTAAATGATATTGACTAGGGCTTCTGTCTTGACTTCTCACTGCAAATGTCTGCAGACTGGAGCTATAGTACATACTTACTACTAATGCTGATAGTTTCTTCTCCTTATTTTATGTTGACTTTTAATTCTCTGCAAAGCAGATTAAAAAAGGATTTGAGAATTAAAGCATTTTTTATTTTTTATAAGTTCCTAGATATTATATCAAATGTTAAAGTAAAGGTTGTTTGTTTTTGTTCTGAATTTCCTATATTTATTAAAATACTGATTTATATGAAAATATGAGCAATAGACATATTAAAAGAGATTCAGAAACAGCCTGAGATAAAATTTTGAAAGATTTTATGGCATTATGAATACCAATAGCAAGATAGTATCATTAGGCAAAAAAATGAGAATGTCTGACTCATCTGTAGACTTCTATAGTTATTGAGGTGCAGAAATACCACTCATGTATCTCCTGAAATTTTTGGTGAATCTGAAGACCACAACAATATATGATATTGGTGAGAATATTTTTGACATAACCAGAAATGTAGAGCCACTGGGAGGAATTTTATAAAGGTTACTTAAGTTTTCAATTTACAGCCCTTGATTCACAACTAGAAATGTGCATGATATAGAAAGATTTAAGTCCTGAATGAACTATTCTTTGCTACTACTAAATCTAAACTCTGCTGGCTCTTAGGGTGCAGGGTACCACATCAGCTGCTGCCACTTACAAGTGGTTGAAGTCTTCTGTTAGATGGTGGCTCTGCAAAGAATCCTTCCTTACTGATCTGGGAGAGCTACTGCAAGTCTCTTTTCTGTTCTCAATCTTTCTATTAATGTCTCCTCACTGGAGGCCCAGAGCACAGCTGTAATTGCACTGGTGCAAGGGATCTATCTGTAATGACCTTCTGTAGAGCTAGGAACTGTTTGCTTGTGGACAACCCAATTATATCACAGGCTAGACAGAACGCCTTATGTTGGTTCTGGTGAATGGGCTGGACAGGCACATGATAAATCTTTATGATAAATCTTGATTGTTGGACGGGAGGGAAAAAGACCTCTAACCCCACCCCAATTTTTTTTTCATTAGTCTCCTGATACTATCTCCTGAATAACATTGAAAGTAATCAGCCAATAAATATTGCACAAGTTTCCAATACTAAAAGCTGATAAAGTTTATTGTACTTATAAAATAAATAGAAGATAATGCTTCCAGTTTCCTATTTACAGGTCTCTGGGGAGATTTCAGGTATAATTTATTGCTTCAATTTAAAAAATGTAGTCTCCCTTCACATTGCTTTTTTCTTTCCTTGCTTTCTTTCTTTTCCACTGGTATTTTATGTCTCATGCCCAGCACATCTGTGACCGTGCACTCAGACAATGTCAAGCTTTCTATTACATGCTATTATTTTTACTCTATCTCTTTACCTCTTTCAAGAGAATTCTCTCCTAAGTTTCCATCTGTTCTCCATTTCTTTTTATATACTCTTACTTTTTTAGTTAACATATAAAATTTTTGTTAATTGTGTCTGATCGTGCTCCTATTCCATGTTTGTATACTGGAGCCACCACCTATGTGTCCATCCTTTCACAAATTTATATTAACATACGGTCTGTACTCTGCAATGAAAAATGCAAAGTGTCCATTTTCAGTAATGCTCATCCAGACTTTGTCATTGCTTTACAAGGAAAAAGTCTTCTAGGAATATAGTACATAGACTTTGATTTTTATATTGAAAATGGGGAAGAGAATAAGGAGGGGCAGTAGTGCTGCTTAAATGAACTGCTGGTCTCATAGATACCTGCTTATTGATGAGCCAGTATGGTTGATAGATTCTGGGAATCTGGTCTTCCCTGAACATAAAAATGGGGATCATCTGGTGTGATATCTCCTTTTATTCACAACACCCATGGTTTCGTTATTTCTGAGGTGCTGCATTTTGAAAACAAGTTTAGACTTGAATTATCACCCTATATTTTTGGAATCAATGTGCATTTAACCTTACCCTAATTAATTATACTTCACAGTAACAATAGCATCTTTGGTTCAAGATGAAATGGGAGAGAATAGTGTTGTGTTCCTTTATGAATCATAAAGACCAACTGAAAAAGAGACTATCTGAGAATGTTAGCTAAAGACTCTAGAAGTTTAGAGTTTTGTCAAGTAAGTCTAGGGAAATATAGATTCATCCATGACTTTTACAAGGAAAGTTATTTAGAGTCATATGTGGAAAAGTATGGGGCTAAATAATGAATACTATTCTGTAGCATTAATGAAGTGTTGTGTTAATAAATATTTTAATATAGTACTTGATATTTTGGGGGGCTTACTCTATTCTAGAATTTGAGATACAGTAGCTTTATAGATTTATATGTATATGTAATATATATTATGTCCAATATATATAATTCTCATTTAAATTTCACTGGAAGACTGAGGAAGAAACTATTGTCCCCAATCTACAGAAAAGAAAATGGGCTTCAAATAGATGAAGTAACTCACTCAAAGTCACAGTGGTTGTAAATGGTAGATTTAGATTTAACACTCAGCTCTGACTCCAAATATGTGCTTTTTCCAAATGTAATTTTATCTATTTATTTTTTTAACTATGTCCCAAATTGGGTCATCATGTTTATTATACTGTTTTTCCCTAAAGCCTTCATTCAATTTACTAAGAAGTGCACTTTAATATCTGATCATGTTGTGTACCTGCCATCTTGTGACCTTATTTTTGTTTTTTTATTGTGTTATTTTTTTTCTTAAGGTAACATTGATTTGCAAATTTGTTTATGATTCAGAGGATACAGTTGCACCCACCAGATGTCTGTTACCGCACCACACCCACCACGAAGACACCATAGTCCATTAGGCCCCCTCCCCTGTTTCCTTCCACTTCAACCTTTACCCTCTGGCAAGCTCAATTTTACAGTCAGATATCTGGGGTTTGTTTTGGTTTAGTTGTGTCTCTTGTTTTGTTTATCTATATTCCACATGTGAGTGAAATCATTTATTTTGCTTGGCATAACACCCACTTAGTTCCATCCACGGTGTCAAACTAATTTGTTCTATAGTTATTTGTCTGTCATCTTTCTCCCAGTCAAACTAAGTGTATTCCCCCTGCCCAAAAGTTTTAATCAATTATTTAAAATTTTTTCCATTGTATGTCACTTTGTTCTTAAACCAGATTTTAAAAATAAACTTTAAGAACAATTTTAAATGTACAGAAAAATCAAGAAAATAGGATCAAGAATTGCTATATACTTCATATTTTGTTTCCTCTATTATATAATATCTTAAATCAGTATTGTAGATTTTCCATAATTAATGAACCAATTTGTGTTAACTATAGTCCATAGTTTATCCAGATTTCCATAGTTTTTCCCAGGTATCTTTTTATGTTGCAGGATCCCATCCTGGTATCATATCACCGTTTTTCTCTCTATATAGACTATTGTTGGCTAAGACAGTTTCTCAGATTTTCCTTGTTTTTGAAGGCCTTGGCTAATTTGAAGAGTACTAGTCGAGTGTTTTGTAGTATGTATCTCTGTTGGAATTTGTGTGATGTCTTCCTGATGGTTATACTGAGATTATGAGTTTTGGGGAAGAAAACCTTAGAGACAAAGGGTCAATTTCATCCCATCATATCAAACATATGTAATATCTATGTGATTTATCACTGTTGATATTGATCTTGTTTATTTACAGAATAGTTTTTCAGTTTCTTCCCACTGTAAAATTATCCACTCCCCTTTGCCAATTTGTAACAGAGAAGTTCCTCTCTGTCCCTAGTTTGCTAAAGATTTTATAATAAATAGGTGTTGATTTTTGTCAGGCCTTTTTATTGTGTGCTTGTTTATTGTATGTTTTTTATTCGGTAACATGTTGATATTGTGGATTACATTAACCTGCTTTCAGGTGCTAAGCCAGCATTGCATATGAGAGTAAGTTCCTCTTGATTGTGGTTAATTTTTTTTTCTGCATTGTTATATTTGATTTGCTAATATTGAGAATTTTTTCATCTGTATTGATCTTTGGTTTTCTGTTATTATATCATTATCTCTTTGGATAGTGTATTAGTGCTGGCTCTTGGAATAAGATAGAATGTGTCCCTTCTGCTTCTAATTTCTTGAAGAGATTGTGTAGAATTGGTTTTCTTCTGTGGGACACCCAGCCCTCCTTGTCTGGGGCTGTTGTCTTGGTAACCAGAGTTTTAGCATCTCAGCTAAGCTACAGTCAGGCAGGGGGCCTCTCACCAAGGTCAAAAGCCCTGATATGAGGAACATACCTAGAAACCAGTATCTGCTGAAGACAGCAGGCAGATTTTAGAATAGAGATAATATGCTATAAATAGCAGGAACAATGGAACCCCCCAGGAAATAGCCCCTGGTCACTTCTCACTCCACCCTAGATTACATTCCAAGTAACTGCTTCCCCATGCATGTACACTTCCTATGTATTTGCCCCACCTTTGTACCTCATTCCAATAAATATGAGACTGCCTTTGGATGGGGGCTGCACATTACTTCCTGGTATAGCCCCTCTAGGGTTCTCATTGCTCCACATGGACTGAATAATCTCTCTCATTGCATGCCACTCCCAATGCTGCCATCCTGTGAGGCAACATTCTTCCTTCAACATTTGGTAGAATTTGTCAATGAAGCCATCTGGGTTGGGTGTTTTCTGTTTTGGGAGGCTATTAATTATTGATTTAATATTTCTAATAGATACAGGCTTACTTGGAATGTCTATTTCACCTTTTTTGAGTTTTTATAATTTCTGTCTTTCAGCAAATTTGTTTCATATGGGTTGTCAAATATGTAGTTATAAAGGGTTTTTTTGTAGTATTCCTTTATAATCCCTTGAATGCCTGTTGGGTCAACAGTAATACAAATTTGTTTAATCCATAATATGAATAATTTGAGTTCTGTCTTTTTTCTCTTTAGCCTGACTAGAGGTTTATTAATTTATCAAAGAAACACTTTTACTGTTGTGTTTACTCTTTTTCTATTTTTTAATTTCATTGATTTCTGCTTTAATTTTTATTATTTATCTTTTTCTGCTTAACAGTGAGTTAAATTTCTCTTCTGTCTTTAGTTTCCTAAGGTAGAAACTTAAACTATTAATCTGTAAATCTTTCTTTTCAACACTATGGACTTAGTGTTATAAATTTCCCTCTATCTCTATTCTCCTTAAACCCCATATATTTTGGTAAGTTGTATTTTCATTTTTTATCTCTTTCAAAATATTTTAAAATTTTATCTTGTGATTTCTTCTTTAACCTATGTGCTATATAGTAATGTATTGTTTGATTTCCAGATATTTTGGGTCATGCCAGATATACTTCCATTATTGCTTTGTATGTTGTCAATTAAGATCTGAGGACATACTTCACATAATTTTGTTCTTTTTATTTTTCTAAGGTGTATTTTATGGTTCAAAATGTGTTCTACCTTGGTGAGTTTTCCCTATGAACTTAAGAAGAGTGTGCATTCTGATGTTGATGAATCAAGAATTCTATAAATGTCAATTAGATCAAGTTGATTGATAGTGCTGTTTGAATCAACTCTTTCCTTACTGATTTTCTGCCTTCTTGATCTACCAGTTACTGAAAGAAGGGTGTTATTCCAGACATATTAGTGGATTTATCATTTATGCTACTGTCCTATCAGATTTTTTTGTCACTAAAAAATTCACTGGGAATAGAATATAGAATATACAGTATAACTTTTCTATTGTTTTCAAAATGATTTAATAGTAAGGGCTGGAAGACGGGGAAAAGAAATGTTGCTCAATGGTATGAGGTTTCAGATATGCAAGATGTATAGGTTCTAAAGAGCCACTGTTCACCATAGTACCTAGAGTTAACAGAATGGTATTTTATACTTCAAATTATTATAAAGGGATGGCTCTTATATTAATATTCTTACCACAACAAAACAAAACACAGAAGAACACAAGGAAATATTTGGAAGTGATGAATGTATTTAGTCTCTTTATTGTGGCTATGATACCATCAGTATTTGCATACATCCAAATTCACTAAGATGGAGACATAATTTTATAATGTGGTTGTCTGATACAACATGTTCTTGTCTTACATTCCCAACTATAATATAAGATTCTAGTGAAGATACATAAAGTGTCAGGTAGTGTTGTAGAGCAACCCTGATACAAAACGGGGTGCCTGACTGTGGGTCCTCACCCGCACGCTTAAAAGGACTTATCAATGCTGTACTGCAGGCACACGCGAAAGGTTAATAAAAGGTTTATTTACAAGGGAAGGGGAAATGAGGAAATGTACAGCTCAGGGAGAAAAGTGGGAGACAAAGTTTTAAATGAGTCGTACCTGATCTGCTGATCAGGAATCCCAAAATGGCGCTCTGAGAGCTGGCCGCAAGCCAGGAGCTGTGTAGCCAGGAGGCGAGCGACAGCGAGACAGCCCAAGGCCCACGTGTTTGGTTTTTATATCCAACCTGGCTGCCCAACTCCACCCTCAGGTCCCAGCCACCCTCCCTTTGGTGGTGACGGGATTTGTCTTTCCCAATGTCTTGATGACTTTAGTCTGGAGTCGGGGTGGGGTCCACAAAGCCTGTATGGGATTAGCTCAGGGCATCATTTCCCCCTAACAGTAGCACTGAATCAAGTTCTTGGCAGGCATTCATTACAAGTTTCATGGAATCATCTGAATATTTGTTTCAACAATCTCCCTTGGTTTACAAGCATAGATAATCCACAACTGCAGGCTTATTTATACGTAGTTCCTTTAGCCTCTGCAGCTCTGCAGCATTTGACATTATTGGCTTCTTCCTCCTCAAACATCTCTTTCTTTTTAATGTCTGTGATCAATCTTCTTTTGATTCCTCTAGTTATTTCATCTGTCTTATGACTCATTCTGTGATACTTCATCTTCCACAGTCTAAATATACACGTTGCTTAAATTACTTTTATTTGACTTCTTTCCCTTTTTTCTCTAATTTCCATTGATAATCTCCACCATATTTCTGACCTTTTTTTTTTCATTAAGATATCTTTACACATGGCATGCTAATTTTCAGTTCTAGGACATGCCAAAGCTCCTAAACTCTAATTCCTTGCTGCCTGATGAACACTGTCATCTAAACTATTTTGTGATACTTCTAACTTAATATTCTCCAAACAGAACATGTCATCTTTTCTATATCATTACTCACAGCTCATCCTTGTCTTGTGCTCCCTATATCTTATAAATACTCAAAAAAACATCAATAACATACATTCCACATGTCCATTGTTGACAGTAGTCAAGAAAATTTTCAAATTCCGCCCCAGCAAATGGACTATTTCTTTCTGCGATGGAAAGTATCTCCCTTGGGCTACTTTATCTGTGGTCTCTGCAGAGATTGTGAACATGGCTTTAGAGATATATAACTCTGATTTCAATACAAAGCCTGGATTTCTTCCCACTTGTATGGATACCAGTTGTATGTTGGCCCACCTATACACTCCAGTCATTGTTCCAACAACCACTACACAAAGTATAACCTGGATAGCTCCTCAAGTCAGCTGCATCATATGTTTCTTACCTTCTGATTTGGGGCTCATATGCAAAACAGAGTCACCTCAGTACTTGCTCAGCCATCGAAACACAAATATATGGGGCAAACTTTGATAGGGGATAGAGGAATTAGAGTTTTTGGAGAAATAAATTTCAGATATACAAGATGAATAAGTTCTAGAGATCTGTTGTTCTGCATTGTATCTTTCGTTAACAAGATGGCATTGTATACTTTAAATTAGGCTAAGAGAATGCCTCTTATGTTACAGTTCTTGCCACAACAAAACAAAACAAAACAAAAGAACACAAGGAAAGACCTCCCTGGTGGCGCAAGGGGTTAAGTCTCAGCACTATGAAGCTGTTGGCAGCCACTGCGGCATGAGTTCCATCCCCGGTCAGGGAGCTAACCCACATAGCACTCCTGTCTCACCCACTGCTCCCCTCAGCAGTGTATTTCAATTGATACACCTGTTCTGCTCCCCACTCTTGTCTGGTGAATCCTCCCACAGCCCCCCACCACTGGCCTGCACCCCAGCTCTTGTATGCATAAATAAATAAATCTTAAAAAAAAGAACACAAGGAACTATTTGTTATGTGGGCATTTCTGGCACCTATTGTCATGGAATTTCACAGAGTCCCCAAGAGGATTGGATTAAGCCCCAGCTGTTCATAGCAAATCTACTGAATAATACCCCCTTAAAGTGACATTTCCTCCTTTTTAGCTTCAGTTTTTCTCAGATCACAGCTATGCTCCTTAAGATCTCTTCCAAAATTATGTTAAATAAATTCTAGTTCTAATCTCAGGCTTTGTTTTAGAGGAAAGTCAAGACTGAGAATCTCTGGAATACCACAGTAGGCTGCTTGTATTTTTTTTTAAAGGCTAATGAAAAGTCACTGAAAATTAACCAGTTGTCATTTAAGAGGACCAATATTTTTCCAGGGTTTGATATAAACTGAGTTGTGGAAATTAAACTTTTGTACTAACACAAGGGGTAATGAGAACCTTAAATATTGGTTAAAAGTGTAGGAGTAATAATACATTGTGCAAGACTCGGGGGATGAACTGATATTTTTGAGGAGTGAAAGGTTGAACTGGTAGGTGATAATGATACTTTTGTATCTGTAAGCTTGTATATTATAGGCGGAATTATGTTCCCCTCAAAATTCCCCTGTTGAAGTCCAAACGTCCTATACTTGAGAATGTGATTTTATTTGGAAATAGGATTGTTGCCAAATGAAATGAAGACATACTGGAGTATGGTGAGTCCATAGAGAAATATAATTGACATCCCTATAAACTGGGAAAATTTGTTACTGAAGGCATACCAGGTGAAGATGAAGACTAAGATTGACATGATGCTTCTATAAGATAAAGGAAGCTGAAAAATCATTAATCCTTGAGGCGCTAGGAGAGAAGCATGGATTGAATTTCTCTCTCATACTCCTCAGAAGGAATGACCCTAATGATACAATGATTTTGGATTCTTAGCCTCTGAGACCATGAGATAATAAATTTCTGTTGTTTAAGCTGCTCAGGTTTCTTTCTCATGCAACTAAGAAACTAATACATTAGGTAACTAAATGTTATTAATACAATTAAGGAAACCAAGAGTGAGGAAAGAAGTAGAGATGGGGGACTTCGGTCAACTTGGGGCATATTTGAATGATTAAAGAGGAAAACTATTTTTTCAGGGTGTGATAAAAATTGAGTGGAAACTGGAACTTTTGTGTGATAGGACAAGAAATATGGTCCCCATTAATTTAGCTGGAAAGGAAAACATTATGTGAAGAGGCAGAACCATTCTCTGCATGCAACTAATGAATCTACACATGAAAAAGCATGCTCACTCCCTTAATCCAGAAACCAATTAGGTAAATTGGGTGAAATTCAGATAAGAAATTTATGAGAATAGAGGACTGACTTTGAGCAAAGATGAAAAGAAAGAAATGTACTTAGCTAAGCTAAGTGATGATTAAGTGGGATTTAATGATAAAGGATGCATTTCAAAGGTGAAGCTTCAAAGAAGAAATAAAGTGATACATGCATATACAAGTTGTGTTATAAATATGGGAAAATATTTTTGTAATAGGGAGGTGGGAGAGAACTTTGTTAACATGATGACAAAGTGAGAAACATGAATAAAATGAACAAATAGCATTTCAGAAATATATTAGAATCTGGAATAAAAAACATTTTGCACTAAAAACATTAAAGAATAAATGAAAATAAGAAAAATATTGTATTATATTTGACTGGTAAAGGGTTAATATCCAAACTTTATTGTATTCCTATTAGGAAAAAAGTTATTAATTTTAAAGTAGAAAAATAATGTGAAAAATGATATATTTAGGGTAGACGTACAGACAGTTGAAAAGATACACAAAGTCACTAATTATCAAAATTAAAGATGTTATATATATATATTTTAAAGATTTATTTATTTATACACGCACTACCTAGTGCTTACAGTCAGAAGCGTGGGAGGGTGAGAGAATTCACCAGAGCCAGAGTGGGGAACAGAACAGGCAGATGGATGAAATAAAATGCTGAGGGAGTAGCAGGCACAGCAGGAGAGGTCTGTGCGCCATGTGGGACCCTCGCCAGTGGCCAGGGATCGAACCTGCGCTGCAGAGGCTGCGGGCAGCCTCGCAGCCCAGTATTCAACCGCTGTGCCACCAGGGAGGCCCAAGATATTAGATATTTTTAAAATATATTGGAAAAGATTTTGGAGGCCTAAAATACTTAATTTTGGTGAAGATACAGGGAAATTGGTACTTTTGTACACTAGTGAAGGAATTAAAATAAATACCTCTTATGAGCCAATTTTTATATTATCTTAAAAAATGTAAAAGTGTATGTTTTTGTTCAGTCAACCAATTTGTAGGAATTCATGCTACACTACTACTACAAATTCATCAAGAAATATGAACCATGATATTTTACTATATGATTATCATAATAAATAACCAGAATCTGTTTTAGTTTGATTCGCTAGTAGCCCCTGAGATAGGGAGTGCTGTAAAATTGAATTTTAAGGAAATATCCCCAAGAAAATGCTCAAGGAAAGTTGGCGAAGACAGATTGGTCCTAGGAAGAGAAAGCCAACCTAGCTTGTTAGTGTTGGGCAGGGCCTATGAAGTATACTGTGTTAGGAAGTCTGCTATGTTAGACTACTTCTGGGTTCATGATTTGATAAGAGGACTCTCAGGACTCAGTATATAATCATGCTCGCAACTGTGACTTATTATAATGAAAGGATACTAAGCAAAGACAACAAAGAGGAAAGCTCCATAAAGTTGAGAGAATACTAGATAAAAGCTTTCCATTATCCTCTTCCAGTGGATCACACGAGACACTCTTGATTCCTCTTACAAATTAATTGAGACAATACATAAGAAAAGTTGCCAATCAGAGAAGTTCATTAAAGGCTCACTTACCAAGACTTTTATTGAACTCTTATCATGTAGATGCCCTCTGCTTAGCACTCAGAGAAGTTCCAAACTCCTAGAAAGAAAGCAGGATTTCAGCATGATACATATTGTACAGTGTGGATTCAGTGACTCTTAGAGGAAATGGTGGAAACACTTTCACAATCCAAGTTCCCAGATGTCAGCTTATTTTATTGATTTTGGGATCTCCAGAGAGCTAAATTCCACAGAGCAGGAAGGTTTCATTTATTGGGGGGAATCCACATTAGAATAATATAAGCATCATATAATTCAACTGCAGCAAAAGAGGGAAAGTAATGAACCTCTTGGCAATTTGGGGGACTAACACAGAGTATGTGGGACTGTTTGGGCAGCTCCTGGTGGATGTCATCCGCTTGGAGGGGAGTTGCCATTTTGAGGGTGAGAGTCCCTGGAAGCTCTCAGCAAACCATAAAGAAGACTTCAAAAATATAGTCCAAAAGCATCTCAAATTACCTCAAATTTAGTGCCTATATTTACACTTTTCAGAGGCATATTATTAGGAATACCATTAATTTGGGTGGGATCTCTCTGTATAGCCAAGTCTTTGTCCTTACCTTTCCTTCTCTATTTCTGTATGTCTTTGTAAACATGTAGTTGCTTTTTAATTGATAAATTAATAATTTACTTGATATCTCTATCTCAACTGCCCCCACCTTTCCATTAGTCAGGGTCATTGCAATATCAATACATTTAACATCTCAATCAGGATCAGTACAATATAAATATATGTAATACACCTAGAGACCAACATTACAAATGGACCTTTTTAGGGTTAGCAATTTCAGTCCTCCTATGTCAACTCTTTTCTACACAGTTACCTTGGCTCAATCCCATAGGTAAGCTCAGAAAATTATGTAGGTTACACCTCATTTTGGGTACGGGAGCTGTAGTATATATTTCCATTCCTGTTAATCATTGCTTAAAGTCTACCTGCAAAGGACATAGATTTCCAGACACTTCTAAAAATCTGTATACATAAGCCAAGCTGGCTCCAACTGCCTGAGGGCAAATCTTATAACAAAGAGATGAAAGATTGGCTATTGAGAGTAATAGCAAATTGGGAGTTGTGTGCATGAAAAATGAACCTGATCTGAAGGGATATGGGTGAAATTCTGATAGCATTTGCTACAGTGATTCTCCCTGGGATTTTATATCCTGAGTCAGAGAGAGAGAAACATCCTGTCGAGATAGACAAGCTGGTTTGTGACTCTAAAGCTGCCTGTCACTCCACTCTCCAATTTGTGGGGAAGAACCTGCACTAGTGGAGAATGAAATCTGTACTCAGAGAAGTAGAGCGAAGACAGGAATAGAAAATACCAATAGTGCTTCAAAGGTCACACAAAATCATCTCTAGCATCAGCTCTACCACTGGTCCTCTTAACCGCTAACAAAAATCATCACTTTTTGTTTCTATTGACGTAGTTAGCCTTTTATAACTTACATCCAAGAGCATCTCATCAAAATACTATGTACATTATCTACTAAAACTTGGAGATAATGGGTAATTTATTAAAAAATATTCTATAGTAAATTTTATTTTCTTTTATTAAAAAATATTCTGTAGTAAATTTTATTTTCTTTAAAGGTAGAACTTATAATAAAGAATTTGGACCATGTACAATGTTTCTAAAACAGATTTAGTTAAACTACAGCCAAATCCCCCATTCCTGCCCCTCCCCCTCTACCCACCCTGTCTATAAAAATAAGAATAGTTTTTGCATTTTTAATTGGCTGGGGAAAAATAAAAAGAAAATAATTTATGACATTCAAATTTCATATTTAAATTTCAATGTTCATAAGTAATGAACATTTTTAATTTCATGAATAAAATATATGTGAAAATGTGTTTTTACATCTGTTATGTAAGTACCTACATAATAGCCTTGATTTTGACACTTGGTCAACAAAGCTTGAAATGTATATTATATGGATCTTTTCAAAGAATGTTTGTTAATTGCTATCCTAGAGCAATAAAAATGGAAAATTGACTAAATCTTCCTAAGGGAAGGGACCATGTCTTTCTATTTTTTTAAATAATTTTGTATAACAGTACTTAGAAAAAATTATCTGCAAATAGAAGCATAGAGATCAAACAAAACTTCATGCCATTTAATAACCTGGAGTAATGATGGCCACACATCATGAAATGAGTCACAAAGACTGAAAATGATCCTAATATCTGCTTGTCCTTTAAAGATAGTAAGGTGAAGGAGAATTAATGCACCTCCTCCTTGTGGTTTAAGTTCTAAGAAATTGAGGACTGATATGCGTATGATGTGATTTATAAAACATATTATATTAACATTATATTAAAGAAAGAAAATATATATTTGGTTTTTGTCCCCATTTCCAGCACAGAGCTCCTAAAACCCTTGAAATTTTCTAAATTTTCTTACTCCCCCTTCCCAACATTTTGTTAATTAGGTGACTTTTGGACCAACGGATGGGCACTAGTTGAAATAAAACCAACCCTGAGATTAAAGGATCGAAATTTTCAGTGTACACAACACACACACACACACATACACACACACACCCTCTCACACCCTCTGAGTTGGGGATAGAGGAGAGAAGCTGAAGGTTGAATCAATTATTAATGGCTAGCAATTTAATCAATTGTGTCTATGAAATGAAGCTTCCGCAAAAAAAAAAAACAAAAAAAAAAAAACAAAAGGATGGGTGTGGATTGTTTCCAATTTGGTGAATACATGGAGATTTGGGTGAAATGGCAGACCTGGAGAGAGCATAGAACCCACACATCTTACTCTATGCATCTCTTCCATCTGGTTTTTCCTGAGCTGTATCCTTTTATAGTAAACAGGTGATTTAGTGAGTTCTGTGAGTAACTCTAGCAAATCAGTGAGTCCCATGGAGAAAGTTGTGGGAAGTCATGATTTGTAGTACAGTTAGAAGTACAGGTAACCTGACCTTGTAATTGGTGACTGAAGTATGTATGTGAATATGATACTATCCTCTGGCAGACAGTGGCAGAATTGAGTTGAATTTTTGGACACTGCTGGTGTCCTATAATTGCTTGGTGGTATGTGTGAAGCAGCAAACACACACACACACACACACACACACAGAGGAATTAAGTCCATAACCCTCCCACCAAGGAGATAATCTTTATCAAAGATTCTGACACTTTAAAAATCAGAAATTTAAGTGGTTAGTTAGCTAATATTTTACAGTACATCTCTGAGACTTCAGAGCTTCTCAGTCATTCATACTTCAGTATGAATGGTTTTATTTTTTTAAATTTTTTTAGTATGAATGGTTTTAACCAGGATAATCAGATTATTTTTTTGTTGTTGATGTTCAACTGTTGTAGGCAGTGGGAAGTGTAAACAAAGAATGGAAATTTGAGCTTGGAGCATGAAAAACATTAAAAGAGTATAATCTTGTGTGTCACTCCATTGAGTAAACTTATTTCTGTCAGCCCCAGAACTGTTCATAAGAGTGAAATAGAGGAAAAGTAGTTAACTTTAAGATGTGAAAGAAAGAAATGTGAAAGATACAAAGGAAATATGTTCATCTCACAATTTGATCTAGGAGGCAGGCCTCCTTATATGCCTTAAGAAATGTGTACTGCCTGGCTATGAATAGAAAACAATAGGGCTATATTATCATCTTAATTTTGATGTTGAAGATACTTTGCTAGAGTAGGAGTAACATGGAATCATTTAAGTTTCATCATTACAAGATAATTCCAAATACCTTTTCTGTGGTTGTATCATGTCTTTTCCTAAGGGATTATTTAAAACTAATAATTTATAGAGCATTTCTGCTAGACTCTTTTCAAGAAGAGCCCTTTATCACTCTGAAGATACCAAACCATAAACACAGTGATTCCTGTACTCCATTGGGAGGACTTTTCTGTACTCCATAATAAGGATAAGACCTAAACCAGTTTCTCAAGCTAGTTTTCTTGATTTAGCAGATATCTACTAATTGGAAGTCTTAAAAGGAACTCATCAAATATTCATTCAAATTCCAAATTTTGGGGATTGCATGTACTTTATTCACCACCACATATATTCAAAGAAATGTTTTCCATTCGTTGTGCTCCACCTTATATACAACAGTATGCAAAATAAAGGAAACTGCCCTTATAGTGTCTGCCAACATGTGCCTGTATGACTACCCAGCCTCCACCAACTCAAAACAGCCCATCAAGCGTTATTATGTCTAGTCAATAATACATACTTCATGTTATGTACATCCCATCTAGAATTGATTTATTAAATGAAAAAAAAAATGAAATTGAGTTTCACAGGGTGAAGATGCATTTTGTAATGATAATAACTAAATACTTGTTAAGAGATGGGTCCTTTGCTAAGTGATTCACATATATTATTTCATTTGTTTCTACCAATAGCTCAACATGGTAGGTAGAATATTATTTCTATTTTACAAATGTGGAAATGGGAACTTAGAAAGGTTAAGTAATTTGCCTGAGGTTATACTACAAGTGTGTAGCAGAATAGGAGTTTCAACTCTAACTAATTGTCAAATCTGAGTTTGTAAACACTTGGAAATGCCTCTCTATAAACTGTGGATTATTGCCAGATTATACTTGGTTAGCACACAATCCTCTGTTTTACAAGAACTTATAATCATTTAATAGATATATTGACTAGGCAGAGTAGTTCCAACCAGAAAAAAAGAGAACAACCTGGAGAGGTAAAGTTGATTTGGGTGTTGACAGAGTAGTATATGCACAAGGAAGAGACTTTCTTGATCAACGATGGTAGTTCATATTGGAAAGTCATGAAAACCAAGATTAGATAGTTAATTCCATATGTTAAAAAAAAAAAACCCTTAGAAGTCATGCACAGGAGTTTGAATTTCATGCATCAGGTACCAATGTATTGCAAAAGCTCTTAATTATTTTTCAAGATGCATTTGAATTGGACAAAATTGTTTTGTGGGTTGGTTTTGGGGGGATGGTAGTTAAGGAAGATACAAAATTGATCCAAGTGGAAGGAAAGAAAAGTAGGCAAACTTTGAGCACATGGAAATCAAAGTGAATTAATGATGTCTGTACAAGTAAATGTGCTCCACAAGCAGTTTAAATTAAACTATTGTATGTTAAATAAGCAACACTGGGTCTGGTAACTGGGATCTATACATAAGAATGTTCATTGAAGTTAAGAAAATGGGTAAGTATAGATGAAGAAGAGTGGAAGACTGGGATCATAGCTTTGGTGGAAACCCAGTTTGGTCGCGGGAGGATGGTCATGGGGGATCATTCCCTGAGGTTGGAGAAGAAAAGTGTACAATGTCGAGAAGACTAAGAGAGAAGGAGTAGATGCTCAACAGTGTCAAAAGCTATAAGGTGGTCAGAAAGATGAAAATTGGGAAGATACATTGGAGATAATTGGTGACATTTGAGAAAATTTCAATGATGTGGAAGAGGTAGGAACACACTTCAGTGAATACTTAGGAAAAGTTGTGAAGGCAATTAGTATGGGCTCCAGTTTAAAGAACTTTGGCATTAAAAAGAGAGAAATTGAAGTGTTCTAGCATAACACACCCCTTATTTCATAATAAAAGACAATAGAAAAGTGAAATTCATCTAAGATAACTTCACATTCTAGCAACATTTTCTGGAACATCTATCATCTCTTGTGGGAGGAAATCAGTGGTAGAAATGTTTCTTTTTTTCCTACTGTAATCTGAACTGCATGATTCTCTATTTCTTAGTTGCCTTTCCATCAGCATTAACTTTACATTTTCTTTAACTTGTCATCTTTCTGTGCTGACAGTAGGAAGAGGAAAAAAAACATGCTAATCAACTGAGATAAAAGTGAAATTTCTAACACTGTTGATGTACATGATTTCTCTGGTGGCTTTTCATGGCAACAGAGTGTCTAATGTTCAGGGACAAGAGGAAAAAGACTGCAGGGTGCCTTCCATCTCTCCAGGGGACAGAAACCCACTTCTGCATGCATGTAAATGAGCCTAGAAACAGTTTTTGAGATAAAAAGTGGTATAATGTGATATAGAATTCTACACTGTGCAAAGGGACCTGAGCCCTTCTGATGCAAGGGGAGTTTGTATGCTGCATGGCTGGGGTAGATAATGACATTAGAAAAGAATCTTTCAGAGGCATGATACATTTTCCTGGAGTGCTGTGCCAATGTGGCAGGTTGTTTAATTGTGTAAAATATAACACTGAACAGCTCCTTTTGTCTCACTTTCCCAAAATGCTTACGCTTGCAAAGAGAAAGTTTGGCATCAGTTTCCATTCATTTCAAAAGATTAAAAAAAGGCTAATGTAGAGATATATTGATTTTTTGAAAGGTCAGCAGCAGATTCATAGGTCAAGGTGCTATTTCTGAATGGCCAAGTTATTATGTGATGGGAGCAACCACAGAAAGAAACAAATACAAAGAAGGAATGTCCTGTAGGTAAAATCTACTATGTTTCTTTGCCTTGTTTCTAAAGAACAATATAAAATTATACATGTGTGTATGTACACATATAAACAAACATAACATCATCATTCACTTTTAAAATTTTAAATAGTGTTCAATTAATTCAATAATGGCAAGAGATCATTAGAAATGTGTTTAAGTTTCATATTATAACCTTACTGTTATGAAAAAAGAAAGGCATACAGAAAAGTGCAAGTTAGGAATGGAATGGGAAATTTAAAGAAAATAAGGGAAAAAGTGGTGTGATAAGTTATCTCTATATTCTGAGATGAATATGTTGGTGGTCATCTATTGACCTTTTTACTTACACATTTTTTTTAACCTGGTTAAGAACACTAGATTAAGAGTGTTCACAAAATTATCCTTTAACATTAGGACAGCTATAAGTAAAATAGTTTAACCTCTTAAGGACAACTAAAGATATTAAAAGTAATAATAAAATTAGGAGATATCAAATAGCAAAATGGGCAGACAACAAAATATAACATATGGAAATACAAGACCTCAAGAAAACACACAGAAAGTGAGAACAAGTCTCCAGAATCCAAACACAAAAAGATGAAGTCAATCAGATGGAGAGTTCACAATTGCTATGATAAGGAAACTCAGGGTGATAGAAAAACTCAGGAAGGCAAGTCAAAAAAATACAAGAGAACTCAGAATAGCTAACCAAAAAAATCTGGAAAAAAAATTAATGAATTTAGAAATACAATCAAAGTGCAGAAAATAGAAATTGAAGGATGAAGAAATTAGGAATTAAAAAAGAACATAACCTTAATTCTGGAGGTAAAAAGCTTAATAAATGAGATCAAAAACTCTAGGGAAAGCTATGATTCAATTGATGATTGAATCAATGACCTTGAAGATAGTCCTTAAGGCATTAAGGATCCAGGTGGAAGAAAAGAGAAATAAGATGTAAAAGAAATGAAGAGGCAATTCAAGAACTATTTGACACCATTAAGAAAGCCAACGTAAGAATAATGAGCATTCAAGATGGGGAAGAGAAAAGGAGAACAGAGATATTATTCAAGGAAATAAGAGAGGATAATTTCCTTCACCTAGGGAAGAACGTAAATATTCAAATCCATGAAGCTAAAAGAATATCTGGTTATCTCAATGTAAAAGGGAACTACCCCAAGACATCTGTTAGTGAAATTTCTAAAATTTCAGGACAAAGAGAATATTGAAGGCAGTGGATGGTAAAAAATAGATAATTCATAAAGGTACCTACATCAGATTTACACTTGACTTCACTGAGGAAACCCTATGAGCAAGAAGAAAATGGAATGATCTATTCAAAATACTTAAGGATAAAAAATGACAGCCAAAAATACTATATCCTGCAAGACTTTCCTTCAGATATGAGGGAGAAATAAAGGCCTTCCAGACAAACAATAGTTGAAGGAGTTTGCAAACACTAGACTTCCCATGTAAGAAATGTTGAAAGGAGTATTCCTACCTAAATTAAAATGAAGAGAAGCTACAGGAAATTAAATTAGTATATAAAATGATAGAATAGACAATAAAGACAAAATGGCAATAGCAAATTTTTATATATTATCACTCTAAAAGTAAATGGGCTGAAATCACTATCAAAATACAGAGTCACTGGTTAGATCAGAAAACAAACCCCAGATTTTCATTGCCTTCAGGAGATATATCTGAGCTCTAAAGAGATAATCACACACTCAAAGTGAATGGTTGGAAAACAATCCTACAAGAAAATGGAACCCAAAAAATGGTAGGCACAGCCATACTTATATCAAATAAAATAAAATTTCAGGTTAAAAAAGGTAATTACAGACAGAGAAGTACATAATATAATGATTAAGGGATCAGTACATCAGGAAGATACTAATTAGTATATATACACCAAATTAAGTTATACTAAATACATAAGACAACAATTAGCAAACTTAAAACGGAACATTGGCTGCAACCAATAAGAGTATGGTCCTTCAGCACCCTATTTACATTAATGAACAAATGAACCAGACAGAAAAGTCAACACATAAATGAGCAGTGATACCAGATGGGCCTGCTAGATATTTATAAAGCACTACATTCCAAAAGAAGCTGAGAGAATCGGTCCTCCCCTGGTGGTGCAGCGGTTGAGCGCTGGTTTGCGAGGCTGCCCACAGCCTCTGCAGCACCAGTTCGATCCCCGGCCACCAGCGAGGATCCCCCCCACACACACACACAAAAGCTGAGAACACATTCTTCTTGTGTACACATAGAATAGAATAGACCACGTTCTGGGTCACAAAAAAGTATCAATAAATTCATGAAGATCGAAATCATAGCAAGCATCTTTGTCACACATCTGGATTTCAAACTATATTACAAGACCACAGGACACAAAGCAGTATGGTTTTGGAATAAAAACAGGCATACATATCCATGGAATAGAATTCAAAGCCCAGAAATAAACCTACATCTAGATGGGCAGTTAGTCTACAACACAGGAGTCAAAAGTATAAAGTGGAGAAAGGAAAGTCTCTTAAACAAATTGTATTGGGAAAACTGGTCAGCCACATGCAGAAAAATGATATTAGACCACTATCTCAGATAATACACAAAAATTAACTCAAAAGGGGTTACAGACATAGATAGAAGACCAAAACACATTACTGTTATATGTAGAGAAAAAAATAAGCAAAACACTCCACAGCACTGGATTTGAAGATGTCTTTGGGGACACAACTCTAATAGCAAGGAAAATAAAAGCAAAAATAAACAAAGGAACAAGGAACCCAATTAAAATATGTGCAGTGAAGATACATAGACAGTTTCTCCTAAGACATACAAATGTCCTACAGGAAATGCAAATTAGGGAAATCCAAATCAAAACCACAATGAGATACCACCTCACTCCATTAAGAATTGTATGGGGAATATAACAATAAAATTTATAAAAAAAAAAAATCATCTAACACAAAAAAAAAAAAAAAAAAAAAAAAGAAGAATGCCCCATACATGAAAAACCAGGAACAACAAATGTTGACCAGGGTGTGGACAAAAAGGAACTCTTGTACACCACTGATGGGAACTGTTGTCTTTTATGGAGTTTTCTCAAAATATTAAAAATAGTTCTGATAAATGATTCATAATCCCATGCTTCAGCATCTATCAAAAGAATACAAAAACACTAATTTGTGGAGATATATGCACTCCTGTTTATTGCAACACTATTTACAATAGTGTTATGAACACAATCTAAATGCCCAACAACAGATGACTGGATTAAGAAGATGTGGCACATATACACAATGGAATATTCAGATGAACTGCCATTTGTGACAGCATGGATGGAATTGGAGGGGATTATGTTAAGTGAAATATGTGAGAGGAAAAAAGACAAATAAGAGATTCCACTAATAAGTGGAATATAGAGAAGCAAAATAAAGAAACTAACAAAACTAAATCAAAACAAAGTGTAGAAATAACTGCAGAATTGTGGCTGCTAGAGGGACAGGGGTTGGGAGAACAAAGTTCAAGGGTGCCCAGTAGTATAAGATTAAGGGATATGGCTGATCTGGGGCAAGTGGGGAGTAGTGATGACATTTGAGGAGGTGTGAGCTTATTCTTCTGAATCATATACAACAATATAAACCAATGTTACCTCAATAAAATAAAATAAGCCAGTTCTCTAGCAATTTCGAACCAGTCCTTTCATAATTTAAAAAACACTTTCTTCCTGTATTTTCAAAGTTCAAAACAAACTTTTTGAAATGAAGTTTGTTTCCTCTGGGAACATCAAGGTTTCTTTTTAAATGTGAAGAAATAACTGCGTTTTTGGCTGACTTTGGAGTTTTAGTGACATTGTACAGGTTACTGCAGGAAGTTGGTTGACATTCCGAAAGCAAGGTATTGCAGTATAACACCTCTGATGGTTTATTTTTGGAACTGACTTATCTTTTATTATGGTGAACTCTTCCCATTTCTTGTATATTCAAGCCCCCCAATCTTTTCATGCTTTAGGTATGTCTCAGTGAAAATAATCCTAACCAGATCCACCCTTCCATCCTCCCTACTCTGATATCTGCTATATTCCATTGCTCATTAATCACTTCTCTTGAACAGAGCACCAGAATTCCAGAGGAAGTGTATGAATTCTGACCAAACTTGCTTAAATACCTTCATCTGAAATGTGGACAAAATCCACCAGTGTGCTCATAACACATCTCAACTCCAGTCCAGTTACTGAAAATCAGTGTGCATTTTAGCTGATTCTTTCTAAAATGGTGACATTCAGACTGACCATAAACTTCTGGAACATAAAAATGTATCTTTTATGCATTTAAATATGTTCTTCCAACTTTAAAGATTACTGTACTAGAAATTTTATGAGTTTAAGTATTTTGTTTTCTATTAGATCTATTGGAAGTGTAGTAAACATATACTCCTTTTATCTCTACACAGAACTGATCCAACATATCTCTGAAATGATTTCCAAAAGAAATAGGATACATATATAGCAGTGCATCGAGTACACTGAACATACCTTAAACATATATGCTTTAATGGCTGAATTCTCTCATGAGCACCCAAAGCTAGTGCAGCAGTTTTGTACAACCTTAGCTAATGAGGTTAGCATAAAACAAAATAAAATTAGGACAGCTCTTTAACAATTGCAAAAGTTCTCTATCAATGAGGACTCTTACATATTAAGATAGAAATTTAAAAATATGACTGTTTGCTCAGTTGTGATCTCTTCCTCTGCCATTTTTTTTTTCTGGGCAATAGTTTTAGATACTTGCAGCTATCAACAGCCCTGTACTTGACGGTCTCCCTAGGCAACCAGTGCACTGAATTGTAAATCTTTAGGTTTACAGAGGCTACTCTCACCAAAGATATGATAGTGGACAAAGGATTAAAGACAGCAGGCATTTAGGAATTGTTAGGAAAATTTGACATTATGAGGGCACTGTAAATGTCTCTGATCTTGTAGGAGTGACTAATAATTTTACATCAGGTAGCTGGAAGAAGCATTATGATATTCTGAAGTGAGTGCAAGAACAGTTTCCATTGGAAGATGAAGAGACCCCAACTCTATAGGATTAAGCTAACTGTTTTGGTTAGTGCTGATTTAGGACTTCTATCTCCAGAAATGAATTCCCCTTCTACATAGATGATGCCTGTACCACAGAGGTGAGAAAACTATGACCTGCCAGTTTAATCCAGCCCATGACCTATTTTGTAAATATAATTGTGTTGGAAAACAGACACACCACTTTGTCTTTTCTATGGCCGGCCTCTTTCCATGCTAGCAAAGTTGAATAGTTGTGGCAGACTGTTTCACTCAAAAACCTAATTTACTACAGAGCCCTTAATTAATTTTTTTTCTTATCCCTGATCTAAAATGTAAAAAAGGTGCTAATGAAATGTTTACTTATAGAAAAATGTTTTCCTTCAGGTTCTTAGTGCCGGTAAAAAATTCATTACTTTTTGCTGCACTGCACCTTACCTAAAATGTCTCTGCCTTAGGAGGGACCTTAGAAATCATGAATTCCAGCTCCCCATTAACTGGAATGTAGCGAGGAAAAAATTGTCTTTCTTCCTCAGGAAGAGGTTAAGCTGGTAACTTAATGTGTAGCTGAGGAAATGATTTCCCCATTTAAGAGAACCAAGAAAGCAGCCTAATTATAAATAAATAGAATTGTGACAAGGAAACCAACACTGCTCTTGTCAGCATTTGATATGTTAATAGCAAATCATTCTTCAGACTTAATTTACTCCAGTAGGGCTAGTGCCTGGCAATATGTTCCTAAATTTCACTTTTTTTCCCCCAACAATAAAAAGCAACAAAGCTTAGTTTCTTTTATGTGTTATATGCTACAAATTTATATTAATTAATATCCTACTTTCTCTAACACAATGAATCAATAAGATTTTGCTGGTTTTTGTTTTAACAAAAGTGCACTTTTACTTCTATATAATTGGAATTCCTGCTATAATTCCACAGTGTGCGGGACTGAAGCTGTCACCAGTAAAAAGGTAAGAAGAATCACACCACAATTCAGTCTTAATTGCCAACGATGGCAAATTGAGATATATGTGAAAATTCTGGAGTCACAAGTCATGTCTAATTTAGGGAAAATATCAGAATTTGGAGAAATTTATATTGTAGCTTTTTTTTTTTCTTACTATTCTTTAAATTGTTTAGGAATGTAATACATACACACACCTTGGTTGACTCCTAAAATATTTTCAGCAAACACTTTAAAAGTTATTTTGAACAATAATGAAATTATTTTATTTTTATAAGTTTTCAATTTCTATTTGCAAATAGAATTATAAAGCAACATTCTTTAAACTACCATCGCTCAGTAGACTAATAAGTTATTCAAAGAAAGGGAGTTAGAGAAAAAAAGGAATTTACTCTTTCATACTTGAAGAATGGAGTAGCCAATATCTTTCTAGGGTCAATCAGTATCTTTAGCTACAGTGCTTGCCCTTGCTTTATTGTATCATCTCACTGAGTTCTGAAAAGTCTACTTTACTCAATTAAACAATCAATGTATTTTTTCTTAATTTCAAGTGTGACCATAAACTAGACCAGTTTCTTCCATGGATTCACTGAGATGGAAGACTATAAGATAGAAAAGCACAGAAGAAATAGAGATTGATTTGTGTGGAGACTTGTTCTAAATCTCACGCTACTATTCCTCACTTGGATCAATATGCTTAAGATGGCCTGTGTTTGTGTTAGAAATCCAAAACATGGCATTTCTTTTCAAATCCAGGTAAATGCAGTCTAAGCACTACCATTGCTTATATAAAAGCTCTTTTCAAATAACCAAGCTGTTGCCATGATGTCAAAGGGTATTGATTGTAAATGAAAATGAACTTTCTTGAAATTAGACCTTGGACTATCTTGTTAGTTACTGAACTCAGCATATGTTCAACCTTGATAGCTTTTGTCAGAGATGTAGAGATGATTCTTGCCTACATTGAGCAATAAACTGGACCAGATGACCTATTTGTCTTTCACCTAACTCTAATATACCATAGATTCATAGAAAGAAGAGAGCAATAAAGGTGGAGTAAATGGACATAAAGAAAAGAAGACATGAATGGAGGAAAAATTAAGGAAAATGAAGGAGAGATAGAAAGAGGAAGAAGATTCTTTACTTGGCATCTTCTATGTGCTCTGGATAGAATAAATATATACCATGTAAGAGTGGATTTATGTACATTTATATAAAGTCATATTTATGCCACATATAAATTCCATTTAATACTACTGATTTTAATTCTTGGGACAAATAAATATTCAATCATATATATCCAAGTATAGATGATAGGGAGTAAACACCTTATACCAAATACTTTGGTAGTCAGCAAAGACACAGATTCTCCAAGTTTCTTGGTTTATCTCGATTATTCACTGTAATAATATAAGAACCAAATACTATATAATTTAGATGTTATAAAAAATGGTATAATGCTGAAGTAGGTAAACCCAGACAACATAGTTACCATTAAATGTTTGCTTAATAAATAATTATTTTATGTCTTTTATATGCCAGACACTGTATTAGTGAGAATTGAATGGTAAATAAGAATGATATAGCCTTATGGACATTGCATATAAATAAGAAATTAATAATCAGATGATTAAAAATAATTGCAAATTGGGATAAATGTCAAAAAAAAATTATGATAATATTGAAAATACACCAATGCTGGGATGTCCCTTCAGAAAATTTCTCAGCTATTTTATATTTCTTTTTCATCTTTTATAGTATATTTCACACATTTTACAACTGCCATGTATTGATTAGTTCTTGTCCTACATGCTTCTGTAAAAATTAGTTATGTAGCTACTGCAATGTTTATAATGACATTCTTCTATGCTTTTGTCTATCCATTTGCATGTATATTTGCAGTGATTCATTGACTATGCCTATATTGATTCTAACACTTTCTCTTACTTAGATTTTAGAAAGTTTTACTGAAAGAATCTGACATAATATTTGTATCAGTTTGAAGGCTTGCATAACATAAATACTTGCAGGTATTAAAATGTAAATCCTGAATCACATATTATTTATGCAAGAAAGAGACATTCAGAATGATTGTGTACATTAATCCATGCATTTATGAAAATTGTATGCCTTCTGCTGTGTTTGACATATTGGGGATATTTGACAGATGTTTGTTGAATGAATGCAGTAATGATGGCATGAGGCTGTTTTGTGTCTATCCCTTTGTGCTAATGTTAATGCTATAAAGATCCTTTCCTTTCAAATTTTTTAAGATTTATTTATTTATCCATACAAGAGCTGGGATGCTGGCCAGAGAATCCTGGATGAGAGGATTCACCAGCAGAGTGGGGAGCAGAACAGACAGATGTACTGAAATACACTGCTGAGGGGAGAAGTGGGCGAGACAGGAAAGGTTTGCTGCACCATGTGGGTCACCTCCCTGGCCGGGAATCGAACTTGTGCCGCAGTAGCTGCCTCTAACATCATAGTGCTGTGTCTTAACCCCTTGAGCCACCAGGGAGGCCCTTCTTTTCATTTCAAAACACTGAAAATGGAAAAACAAAATATTGTAACACCATATATTGGAATACTGTTATACAATAAAAAGAAGGGAACCAGGGAACCCCAAAACTTAAGAACAACAACAAAAAATTTCAGTCCAAAAATAGGCAAAGGACTTGAATGGATATTTCCCAAAATGACCAATAAACACATGAAGAGGTGCTTGATGTCCCTAATCATTAAGGAAAAACAAATCAAACCTCAGTGAGATGTCACCTCACACCCATAAGGATTGCTATTAAAAAAGAGAGAGAAAAAATAGCAAGTATTCATGAGGATGTGAAAAAATTGGAACCCTTGTCTGCTGCTGGTGCATGCAGCCTCTATGGAAAATAGTTTGGCAGTTCCTCAAGAAATTAAAAATAGAGTTACTCTATAATCCAACAATTTCTCTTATGTGTGTATACTCAAAAGTATTGAAAGCATTCTCTTAAGAGATATGTATACACCCATGTTCATAGCAGTATTAATACTAATAGCTAAAAGGTAGAAGCAGTCCAAATGTCCACAGACACATAAATGGACAATCCAAAGGTAATATATTTATTGGACTATTATTCAGCATTCAACAAGGAAATTCTGACATAAGCTCCAACATGGATAAATCTGAAGATATTATGTTAAGTGAAGTGAACAAGTCACAAAAACTCAAATACTGTATAATTCCACTTTTAGGGGGCACCTAAAACAGTCAGATTCATCAAGATAGAAGGTAGAATGGTGGTTGGCAGAGGCTGGGCATGGAAGAAATGGGGAGTAATTGTTTAATGATTATAAAGTTCAATTCTACAAGGTGAAAGAATTCTGCAGATGGATGGTTGCACAATAATATAGATGCTCCAAATGGCACTGATCTGTACACCACAATAATTTTATATTGTGTATATTTAATTACAATATAAAAAATGGGGGAAAAGGAGATAAAGTGCTGAACCATAATACAACATTTGCATTCTCAAAAACAATTATTCTAAATGAAAGAGGCTATTTTCACAAAATTGTATGTTGTAAAAATGTCCAGAATAGGTAAATCTAAATGCATAAAGTAGATAGGGTAAAGGGTAGGAGAGTGGGCTGAGGAGTAACTGTTAATAACTTTGGAGTTTCTTGCTGGGGTAATGAAATTATTCTAAAATCATGGTGTTAGGTGCAAAGCTAAGTAAGTATACTAAAAGCCATCAAGTTTTATAATTTAAATAGATGAATTTTATGATATGCAAATTATATTTCAAGATGACTTGGCACTGTTTCAGTGCAAGATACTCATGTCTTAGTAATACTAATTTATTCTACATAAAGCACTTGTTCTCTTGCACATAGAACTTAGTAATTTGCCAGAGCACTTTCTTATATTTTATTTTTTCATTTCAGTAAAAGGCATGGATTTCTATTCTCATTAGTTCCATGATGAAACAGGCTCCTATGTGTGTGTGTGTGTGTGTGTATAACATATATATATATATATATATGTTATACATATATATGTATGATTAGATCAAGATCCCATAGTAAATGACAGAGCCTAGTTTAAGACCCATTTCTGACTACAAATACATGGTTTTTCTACTACATCATGATGCTTCTCAAGTGGCAATGGCTGAAGTTCTATGGGATACTCTTAATATAAGATAATTTCCCTTGTCAAAGGAAATAATTGGGGTTAATGTGTTTTAGACGACATTGAAATCAATTGTCCTTTTGTTTTTATTCTTGAAATAAGTGGTGATATGTGAATGTCCTCACAGCCTAGAAGCTTGGTGATTTGATGGATGACCATTCCAGGTAGTGCTCAACCAGAGAGAACATTAGAGCCAGATGATCAGTGACCTCACACTTGACAGTAAGGAGGAGACACGGGTAGGGATGAAGTCATTTAAAAAAAGCAGCAGTTAAGACAGGAGACTCACAGAGCACTGGAGTTCAGGGTGAGGAGTCCAAGCTTCTAAATGTCTTCTGGGAGCTAACAGTAACAAAACTACATTCTTGGAGGACTGAATGTGGGAATTGACAGGAGAAAAGATGACACTAAGTTAAAAAGTGCCCAATTTCCTCGAATATGCACACTAAGGATAGCCTGGTCACACCACAACAAGTAAACTACATGCTATTAAAATTGTGGTTGACATTCAGAGAGACAGCTATAATAGTACTGATTTGATGTTTAGATATAAATGTGGATGCCCATAGAAAATTAATTTACAGATAAAAGTTAAATGATCTCTATTGTGAATAGGGATGCAGATCCCTATGCAAGTTCATCAACATAAATTATTACACAGACAAGCATAAAACAAGATATGAGCACAATTAATAATGGTTATCCCTCAAAGTTAGTGGTGATTTTTATTAATAGCAAATTCCCTTGGCTAGGAAAGTTGGGACTTAAGCTAAAGTGTGCTTGTTACCCTTTATTTGGAATTCCTGAAGTTACTGTATTTAATAAAAGTATATTCCTTGTTGTCCTCTCAGTTCTTTTGTGATTTCCATAGTCACAAAGATAAAAAGCAGCTGGGACTCAACTTCTTTTTAACTTATTTTTCTCTATCCTGAATTATATGGGAATATGAGGCGATAGGCAAGTTGTTGCTAATCTCCATAGAGGGAAAGAGGATTTTGTATCCTCTGTCCACTTCTTTCCCCTTCCTTTGAGGTTCCTAAGCAGGAACCTCCCCAACCAGCTGGATTTTGAAAATTAGTAAGAAACTGCCAATAAATAAAAGAGATCCTGAATCCTTTTTTATCTTTGGTGAAAATGAATTGATTTGTGAGAGACAGCAATGCACATTATTAATCAGAGTAGTGAGGTATTGCTTTTCTTCCTGAACATGGAGTTTTTTTTTTTAATTTATTTAAATTTTATTTTTATATTCCCCATACAATTACAACCCCCTTATTTTGACCCCAACCCCTCCTTTCCCCGCTCCCACCCCCCATAGAGTGTCTCTGGTTCATAGTTGTTTGTTGATTTTGATATTTTCTTTCTTATAGTTATTCTTTTTCCTGGTCCCTTATTTAAGTTTTCTAGATTCCTGCTATGAGTGAGACCATCCGGTATTTTTCTTTTTCTTTCTGGCTTATTTCACTGAGCATGATCCCTTCCAGCTCCATCCATGTTGCTGCAAATTGCATGTGTTTATCTTTTTTGAATGCTGAGTAATATTCCATGGTGTATATGTACCACATCTTCTTGATCCAGTCATATATTTTGGGGCATTTGGGTTGTTTCCAAAGCTTAGCTATTGTAAATAGTGCTGCTGTAAACATAGGGGTGCAGGTGCTCTTTGGAATTGATGTTTCTGTGTCCTTTGGGTAAATACCTAGGAGTGGAATTGCTGGATCATATGAAGCTCTATGTTTAGTAGGTCCAGAAATCTCCACACAGCTCTCCATAGTGGTTGGACCAGTTTACACTCCCACCAACAGTGCAGGAAAGTTCCTTTTTCTCCACACCCTTGCCAACATTTGTTGTTGCTAGTTTTTTTAATATGTTCTATTCTCACTGGTGTAAGATGGTATCTCATGGTAGTTTTGATTTGCATTTCCCTGATTACAAGTGATGTTGAACATTTTTTCATATGCCTGTTGGCCATTTGCATTTCCTCTTCAGAGAAGTTTCTTTTTAGTTCTTCTGCCCATTTTTTGACAGGATTATTTCCTTTGTTTTTGTTGAGTCTATCAGCTCTTTGTAGATTTTTGTGATCAGTCCTTTGTCATTAGTGTTGTGTGCAAAAATGAACATGGGGTCTTATAATGATCTAATAGACTCAGACCCATGTCCAATGAGATAATCTAAAGAAAGGAGAACCACAGAGAAAAATAAGAGAAAGAAATTAGGACCCAGGATCTGAATAATACCTGAGAAGGCAAATTCAAGGAAAAAAGGTTAACTCACAATTTAATAACTCTTAAATGAGTCAAAGTATTTTTACACATATTTTTAATTATAAAAGTTAAACACATTTTGCCAGTGAATACTTATAGCTTTTTAATTTTTCTCACTGTTAAATTCTTCAGTTTTTTCCATCAGTGTTATATAACGTGTAAGTTCATCTTTATTTCATTGATTCCTTTTTTCTTCCTCTACCTTCTATTTTAGTAATGAAGCTAACTCTCTAATCAGATTCTTGACTCTAAGCATCAGTATTTCTGCTCCAGTGAAGAATTATCCAAGATTGTCCACTATGTTCAGAGGAAACTATTGTAAGTTGGTAAATTCTATGTGCTAAATAAACACAAAACATATGTACTTATGAATTGTATTTTTGGTAACAATAGTAAAAGATCTATCTTAAAGCTGCTGTAATAATCTAGATGATTGTAGTCCACAGTAAATTAACGACTGTCTCTTTGAGAAAGTTACAATTTGTCAATTGTTATTTACCCTTCCTATGGTTCCTTCACCCGAAGAGTAGTGAGCTAGTCGTATTGTTTATTCATTGTTACGTGACGCTAATAGAACATGCTCAGCAGCTGAATTAAAAAAAAAATATTATCTCCCAGATTTTTTGAGTCAGGAGTCAAGACATGACTTAGCTGGATCCTTTGCAAAGTGACAGTCAAGGTATCAAATGAGCTGTGGTCTCATCAATGGCTCAACTAGGAAAGAATCCACTTCCTTACTCATATAGTTGTCGGTGGAATTCAGATGCATGAGGATTGCTGGACTGAGAGTTTCAGTCCATGGCTGGCACGGTTCTCTCCATGTGCAATTCACAACATGGTGGTTTATTTCTTCAAAGTCAGTAATGTATAGAGAATATTTTAATAAGGCATAACTATCTTATATACCATATTCATGTAACCCATTACCTTTGCTTTACTGTATTGATTAGAAACACATTACTGTTCCCATCTATGCTCAAAAATAAGGGACTACAAAAGGACATGAATACCATGAGGTGGAGATGATGGGCCACCCTAGAGTTTGTCTGCCACTCTTTTCCTCATGATGCTGATATTGCTACCTGATTTTTCCTTGTTTTCCTACTACAGAATGAAGTTTGAATGTAATTTAGGATCTCTTCTTATATAACAAAACTTAAAATTATCATGTGTACCATATACTTACTGTGCAAATCATGATTTAGTGGCAATGATACACTATAGTCTGATCTTAACTTTAATCTGTTATATTCATTTTGCTTATTACATATTTTCTGGGCTGTCCAATTGGATTATAAGTACTTTTTTTCTACATCCTTCAGGTTATCAACAATTCCTTTCTCCCAATTTATATTGATAAGAGAACTACTTCATTTCTGGGTTTATTGTAATTTCTCTTCATTTGGAAAATGAATTTAGCTTCCTCTCCTTCCATTTGAGCATCTATCCCACTGCTTTCTTCAGAGTTATTTCTACCTAGAGATTGCTCCCTCATAACTGACAGTCACATCATTTTGCTATTTTGCCCTGACTTCTCTCTCCAAGGTTGTTAAGGTCATTCCCTGGGATAAGGATTTTGATTATCTTGTGTAGCACCCGAAGACAGAATAAAGATGAATAGAGGAAGTGAGAGGAAGAAAAATTGTAACTCAGTTTGTGGAGGACCTTTCTAATAACTATAGCTCTGTGACTGTCTCTGACGTGCTGAGGCAGGAGCTAGACATTTGTCAGGGCTCCCGGAGAAGGAACGCCAGCAATGCAGCGACACGCGAGAGGACTGATTTGTCCCAGCTTCCTCCTGCCTGTGAGTCCATCATTGCAAGAGGATTTTCTCTGTGTTGTCCTCTTATCCTCTCTAAAGTCTAAGCAATAATGATAAAGTACAATAATAAAACCTCCTGGCATAACCACCAAATTAACATCTTTAGGATGGTTGCATTTCTTTCTCACTTTGCATTTGTACTATGCAATATTAGACTGTCTTCCCACCACCAAATGTATACCTCTCTATTATTACTACTGTTGTCAGTTTCTGTGCTATGATTAGTCTTAGATGCGTCTCCAAATTTTTATTTTTCACTTGTTATATTTTTACACTTGGCATAAACTGACATTAAAAAATAAAGGACCCAATTGGAATTAAGGGACTAAAGGTGAATCTTACCTTATTTCCATTCTACAAACTTCTTTTCTCATCTACCATTTTAATAATCTCTGAACTCAATTGTGCTGTGCTTTCATATTAGGAAAAGTCATCCAAATAGGTTACCTGCATTCCCTTTTTTGCTCTGTTTAGCTTCCACGAGTCAGCCATTTCCATCCCTCTGAGAATTCTCCAATATATTCAATGTCTTAACAGAAATTCTGCTATCCTAGTCAGATTTCAAGCACAGTGTGATTTAATTTTTAATACTGCTATCTAATATCACATAGCAAAAAGACTGTAGAAACTCCACCCAAATAGAAATTGTAGGAGTAAGGTTTAGGTGGGTTTAAGATTAGATACCTTTGAGAGAAGCTTTATTACTTTGTTGAACTTAAATAAATGTAAACGTGAAAATTATGTGCTCTTGGAAAGATTTAATGGGTGGTGTGAGAGCGTATACATGACCTAGGATAATCTGATGAGCTGAGAGAAGGCGCCTCACCACTCAATGTCAGAATGACCTCAGTTGTTAATTAGCCACACAGGATCTGCCCTGGCTGCTAAATATTAGAGTCATAAAAACCTTCATAAAGAGTGTCACATCTAGATTGGTATTGCTAGAACTTAGTTTGTGGAATCATTCTTGCTCCTTTTCAGTATTTCCTGATAAAGGATATTGCCATACAAAATGCCAATGCAGTAACAGGTCCACTATAGACATTCTAAACAAACCAAGTCCTTCTTCCTTTCACCCACCAACCAACTTACTAGCTTTCTATTTTTGCTTAAGCTCTTCAGCAATAAATAATAGACCTGGGCAATAAATAGTATACCACCTGCCATTCCCATTCTTTCAAGTGGAAATCTGGAATTGAACAGCTTTCTTTCAATAAGCTTAGCTATATTAGTTTGAATGCAGGGCCTCTGAAGGGGCTAGTAAGATAAGAATGCCACATTAGCTCTTTATATGGTCCAAAATCATTAAACCTGGAAAAATCTATTTGACCTATCAAATTTACATTTGCCTCATTCACATTTTACAGAACTGCTTTCTTTCCCAAGAGTCATATTTACTTTCTTCTGTTTCCTTAATGTTTCTGTGTTCAATAAAAAGACAACAAACACACACACCAAACCACACCATCTACATCATTACTACCACATATACAGCCAGATACATATGTGCATAGACTTACAAAGATTATTTCATACTTGATTTCTTTTATACCTCTGATAAATGAGCATGTTAATTTATTTTCAAGGCTACTTATGTGATTGAATAGGTGAGAGCTTGAGAAAAAGTTGTGATTTTTGTGTGTGTGTTGGCAGGGGGTAGGAAGGCTATAATCAACCTTGAAGAAAGCTAATATCACAATATACCAGATCCCCACAATCTCCAATAACCCGTCACATTGCTGGTCTCACGAAGGCTGCAAATCTTAGTGAGGCATTCCTCCCCACTCCAATCAGGGGAAGCGTCTTTAGGGTTCTTAAAAGAGATGTCTGTTTGTACATCTCTTTTAGCTCACCTTATCTGATTCCTCAATCTTTTCCCAAAACTCTTGCAAAATGTTTAGCCCTCATAGGGTCCTCAGTGGAGTGACCCACATGGGACACTGCCATTATCTGCCAATGCCCACCCCTCCTAATGACCCATCCCTCTCAGAGTTAATTACAACTACCTTCCAGTTTCATAATGCAGCAAATTAAATGATTAAAAAAATGGAATTTAACAATTCCGGAATTAGTTCTACTTTTTAAATCTAAGTGAAATGCTAATGGATGGTCTGAGTCTAAAATAGATCTTTGGAGGGAAGACTTTTCCCAAAGTTCTGACCTCCTTTGAACTCAGTTTCTCTCCCTTTGATGAACTTCTTTAGAAATCGTTTGACATTGCTTGATCTGCCCACCATTTTGAACTCTTGTAAACAGTTCTGCATTCCATAGGACTTAGAGAGTTACAGGGGTGGGCACCTTATAAAGTAGGCAATCAAATTTACAAAAAATGGAATTTCCTCTTTTTATATATCTACTATTATACTCACATATCACAGACTTCAAATTTTAAGGATGGTAGGACTTTATGGTATCTATTTAGTATGTATTTATGCCAAAGAGCTTAGCAGAAGATATGTAATTATGTTGAAGTAAGATAACCAAGACCTATTGTCTTCTCTGTATCTTGTTACACAAATGTGTGATTTTTATTGATGTATCATTGGCTTACAACACTATATATGATTTGTGGGTAAAGTTTCTGATTTCTTCAAATGCAGATTATTAAACCATGCAGACCATCAAAACACCAATTATCCTCCACCAGCATTCACTGGGTCTTTTTCCTCCTTTGTGCTGTACTTCCATCCTCTCACCCTGAGTAGTAGTATACTGTGTCTATATACCAAATCTTCTTAATCACTGCTCTATCATTGTGCACCTAGGTTGTTCCCATAATTTGGCTATTACAATGGTGCTGCAATGAACATAAGGAAATGCATATATCCCTTCAAATTAGTATTTGTTGGCAGATAGCTAGCAGTGAAATTGCTGAGTCATATGGTAAATCTATTTTTTTTTTAATATTTTGAGAACCCTCCATACTTCTTTCCATAGAGGCTATACTAGTCTACACTCCCACCAATAGTGTACTAGGGTACACTCTTATTCCTGATTTTACTGGGAAAACATCAGTTTTCTCATCATGAAGCATAATATTAGATGATTTTTTTGGTAGATTTTCTTTATCAGGTTGGGAATGTTCTGCTTTATTCCTAGTTTATTGGAAGTGTTTAATATAAATGATATTAATGCTAAGGGCTTTTTAACTAATGAGGTCATAAGCGATAATGTATGACAAGTAATAAATGATTTTTAAAAGCTTATGTATCTTAGAAAATCTGTCATTTAATATATGTAAATTATGTCAATTGGTTAGAAACAAATGAAGCAATCGTATATTTTTACATACATCGAAATCCATGTGGGATTTTTTTTAAAAACAGAAAACTATACAATATCTTTAAATAGTTTTTTAAAAATTTTATTTATGCGTATAAGAGCTGGGGTGCAGGCCGGAGGTGTGAGGGTGGTGAGAGGACTCACCAGAGACAGATTGGGGAGCAGAACAGTCACATCCACTGAAAAACACTGCTGAGGGGAGCAGCAGGTGAGACAGGAGAGGTCTGCTGCCCCATGTGGGTCAGTTCCCTGGCCAGGGATCTAACTTGTGCTGCAGAGGCTGTGGATAGCTTCATAGTACTGGGACTTAACCCCTTGCGCCACCAGGGAGGTCCCATTAAACTTTAAATAGTTATTGATGGTAATACAGTAATTTTTTTCTTATCAATTGTCCTGTCAAAGGTTATAATGTCTAATACCCATTCATTTCCTTAATCATTACAAGAAGTACCATGCAACATGGTTTTAATAAAATGTATATTTGTTAAGAAATCCTTGGTCTGTGTATGGGAGTGCTGCAAAGCAATTTACAACAGTTGTATTACTGGCAAAAACCAGAGGAGAGGATGATATAAAAGCTCTTTGGAAAAGACAAGAAAATGTATATCTTGTGCTTTCTTGCTTTATCTTTCATTATTTAACCTGTCTTTTAATTGCACAAGAGAACGAACTCCTCCCATTGGTAAATGGCTTTGTCCATGAAATGCAAGTGATTTTCACTGCCTCTGAGAGAGTAATTTTTGATTCAATCATCACTGATTTGGGCTATCTGATTCAATTATGTTTGATTTGTTCCTGCTCACTGATGGGTCAATTGTGGAATTACAATCAATATGTGCTACACATTATAGCAATTTTTTTAATTGTTACAATAGTATGATTATTAAGAGTGGACAATAATTTAGATTATTTTAGGACACTCCTATTATTTTGGATAATTTGAATTTTTATTTTCTGGACAAAAGAACTTCCATTCATCTGCTTTCAGCTGTCTGGATATATTTAACTGAGAAATATCCTGAGGAAGAAACAACATATATATATATAAAGATATATATATGTATTTTATATGTATATGAAGTAACAAAGAACAATATTGTTCTTATATATATTGTTAGCCTTGTGAGTCATTTTATCTACTATGACAAAGTAAAATAGGAAAGTAAAATCTATTTTTTGAGACTAAGATTTCCTAGTTACTAATTTAAATATGTGTGTTCATAAAAATCCTTACCTAATGGAATTTGTTATTGTTGCAAATTTGATATTATGAAATAATTTCACACTAAAAACATTTATCTACATTATTTGAAGGCATTTATATAAATTTTATTTTTAAGGAGCTCAGTGTTCTCCAGAACTGTTTGAAAATTATTGATGTACATTAAAAGCAGAACAAATATCTGTCATTTGTATCATAGCACTCTGAATTTGGGATGAAATAAACTACCCATGTTTTGTAAAATTAGTTAATTCTGGTATTGCATCTATAACCTGTTAATTTGAACATGTGGATTTAGTTTATAGTAAAAATGTTTACAAAAATATATTTCCTAAACATTTCAATACATTAAACAATATTATAGAAGAGAAAGTATTTTCAAGGCCTTTGCTATTGTCTTTTGACATACAAATAGGAAAATGTGCATTAGAAATAATTTTCACCTGTTCATTGAAACAGTTCCAGGAGTTTGAAATCCAGACACAATAATAAATGGGAAAAAAAAAATCAAATTAGGGACAACTAGAGTGAGCAAATTGGAATTTCTGGGTTGTTAGTTTATAACTCGGCTAATCCAAGCATTCAGCTGGCGATGGTGCATCTTTTATGCTAGGTACAGGGCTCTTTGTTCAATGCAAGTAAGCAGGAAAGCGGTCTTTGCTCTCAGTGAGCTTAGATGTGGGACACAAGATGTAAACATGTAAGATTGAACTAGAAAGATTTCAATAACAGACTACTAAAAACGATAGTCCCCAGGGCCTCCCCTGGTGGTGCAGCGGCTGAGCGATGGGCTGCGAAGCTGCCCGCAGCCTCTGCAGTGCCGGTTCGATCCCTGGCTGCCGGGGAGGGTCCCACATGGCATGCAGACCTCTCCTGCCATGCCCACTGCTCCCTTCAGCAGTGTATTTCGTCAGTCTGCCTGTTCTGTTCCCGCTCTGGCTTTGGTGAATTCTCTCACCCTCCTGCATTTCTGACTGTACCCAGTGCTTGTATAAATAAATAAATCTTTAAAAAAATTTAAAAAAAAGATAGTCCCCAAAAGTATATTATCAAATACCAAAATAATTCATTAAAAATCTGTTCAGAGGAAGTCATCTGAATTTTCCCATGTAAAGGACAGTACCATACAAGTTCTTTAAAAACTGCAGAATAGAGCCTCCCTGGTGGCACTAGGGGTTAAGACTCAACCTATGATGCTATCCACAGCCTCTGCAGCACAAGTTCTATCACTTGGCCGGCCAGGAAGCAACCCACATGGTGCAGCAGACCTCTCCTGACTCACCCGCTGCTCCTCTCAGCAGTATACTTCAGTCAGTCTGCATGTTCTGTTCCCTACTCTGTCTCTGCTGAATCCTCTCACCTCCCCACCACCTCTGGCCTGTGCCCCAGCTCTTCCATGCATAAAATAAAATAAATCTTTTTTTAAAAAAAAAAAAGCTCTGCAGAATATCGAACTTCTGGCCATCGCTTGTCACCAGGGAAACTATGCTAAGGAGCCGGCAGCGTGCCTGAGTGTGGGGCATGTGGGGAGCCAAGCCTGCATGGAGGTCATTTTCTTTTGGGAGTCACTCCTCAGGACCCTTCGCTTCCCAACCCCAGCTGGAGCAAAGACATACAACACCTCCTGGACTAATTCATGAAGAATTGACTCCTGGGAGTATTTGCCTTCTTATATGTTTAAATCTTCTCACAGGATGCAAGATGTAAAAGCCTTTTTTTCTGGATTCAAACCTGAAAAAAGAACAAATATCCTAAGCCCGACTTTTCACCAGAAGGTATGAGGAGGGCCTGGGCTTTGAATATGTGATGTTCTGTAATAATGTTGAGAAAAGGATAGTTTGCTTGTTTGAAGTAGTTCCTTACCAGCAATGAGCACCTGGATTCCTTCACGGAGTCACCACTGCCATCTGGTTGATACTGCTGTCGTTTTCTGCAAGTAGAGTTGAGGGATTGTAGTTACTGCCGAGCTCAACATCAATTATAAAAAATCTACCCCTCACTGTTCTGTTGTTGTGATCAATAGTCAACTTAGAAAGTTAAAGGAAGGAAATTGTTTATTTCCTGTAATGTTCAGAGTAATGATGACTATACATGCTCAGAGGCAACAAGCATATATGTAAAGCTAGACCCTAACAAAAGTTTGACATAAAAGAGCCTCTGATGAATTCCACACCATTTTGTGAAAGACTCTCCTGTGGAATAAGCTGTTGTCCCAGTTCTGGTATCCTTCCCACTGCTCAGTCCCCCCCCCCCCCCCCATGGGTTGAATCCTGCTAACACTGACCTTCCCCAAAAAACATAAGTATAACTCCAGGAGTTGTGCCCACCATCTGAGCCTTTTCATACAGAAACAGTTCCTGTGAGTCTCAAACAACAACAACAACAAACAAACAAGCAAACAAATAACAAAAAAAAAAAACAAACAGTAACAACAACAAACAAAACCCAACAGTGCAAAACGTTTATCTTGATAATCCTACTTTGTTTTCTCGATTTAGTTTTTTTGGGTCATATTTCATATCACTGTTCCTTGAGATACATCTTTTAATACATTGTTTTACACATTGTCAAGAATAACTTTCACCTCTCAAATGCAAGGTCTTTTTTGATTCATGCAAACAGAAAAGCTAGGAAAAATGTGACTAATATAGGAGAAGAAATGGACAAAGAAGGAGATTTTAGTTGAAGTTTTCTCTTTGTGGGTTACAGTTTGAATCTAAGTTTTGAAGTAGCACCTTGTAGCAAGTAATTGACACTGAGTCAATGAAATGATAGAGGTGTTTGTGGTTGGGCAGGAGGGTATTGGTTCCTTTAGTCAAGGATTTTGAGTTCAGAAGCTTCCTATTTGTGTTCCTTTACTAATCTCTTAATTGGTATGCAAACAGCTTCTCCTTATAGTTTGCTCTTCCTGCCAAAAAAAAAGTTCCCTATTTGGGGGGATAAATTTCTGTTGCCACTGTTTTCTATACTATGTTATCTCTGCTTGAAAGAATTTGACACTGGGACTTAAGTTTTCTCCCCGTTTTCACTTTATCTCTTCATATATCACCATTTTGTTTTTTCTGAAGTGTGATATATTCTATTTCCGGGGCATAACTTAACTATTTTACTTCAATGTATGGGAATCTAAGAGTTAAAACTAAAATTGAATTAAATAATTCAATTAAATAATTCAATTAAATAATTCAGCTATGCATTATTCAATTACTGTCTATCTACTTTGTTTGGCAAGTTCAACCTCCAGCCAAAACCATGTCCTCCTCTTTAAATCATATTAAACTCTTTTATTGTATACATTAACCAACACTATCAACATTTCAGTTCTCCGAATTAAGATTTTAAAGATATTATTCTTTAAAACATGTATACTACTGGGCCTCCCTGGTGGCACAGAGGTTGAGCCCTGGGTTGCGGAGCTGCCTGCAGCCTCTGCAGCACTGGTTCGATCCCCAGCCACCAGCGAGGGTCCCACATGGCATGCAGACCTCTCCTGCCACCCTGCTGCTCCCCTCAGCAGTGTACTTCGTCAGTCTGCCTGTCCTGCTCCCTGCTTTGGTGAATTCTCTCACCCTCCCACGCTTCAGACTATACCCAGTGCTTGTATAAATAAATAAATAAATCTTTTTTAAAAAATGCATACTACTATGTCGTCTTAGAGATGCAAAGAGTATTAGAGGTTGTCTAGCCTATCTATATGAATGTAAGTTAGGATGAAGAAATTCATACCCAGTGAGGTAATAATCATAAAAAATAAGTGGCACTGGTGAGATGGGGCAAACTCTTGCTTGGGACAGAGGCCGGAATTTGGTGAACACAAATAGACACTGTTTGGTGGAATCATCAGCAGCACCTATCAGGTTGTTTAAAAATTCTTTCTTTTCCCTTTCTTCCTTCTCTGTAGCTTCCATTTATCATCAGCTCCTGCACCTGCCTGCCATTTGCTGAATGCCAGTGTGATACTAATGAGTGCCAGAGGCAGCAGATGGGAAGGTAAGCCTACCCTGCCTGCAGTCACATTATCCACTACAATTTCTTGTTCCTCCCTATAATATTCCACTCAGTTGATCACTAAACAGTCAGATGCAGTGTGAGATGCATTTGGTACTTGTTCAATGCAAGGGTCTGAATCAGAGATTACTCAAGTTTCAACTGACTCATGGTTTTTAATTTACTTACTGATCTCACTTAAACCTCAGTCATGAAAGTAATCTTGTGTTCCACCGATGATGCAGTGTATTGATGGCTCACCTCCTAAGTTTTTGTCCTAGACCTGGCTGTTAGAACTTTAATAGAGACTTACATGCATTTTTTACAATAGATCTTCTCTAACTCTGACATTAAAACCAACTTTATTATGCCATAGATCATATCAAATTGCCACCATATCCGTGAAGGAAACCATCTTTCCAGTTCTGTAAAATGGCTTTGACTGTAGTGATCATCCTGTCTCTGATACAGTCAGCTTCCAGTTATTCATTGACTTATTAAGTCCATGGATCAGTGAAGTCTTTAAATTGTTCTTTCTTTCCAAGAGTAACTTTCCTTTTCGCCATTTTGCTGCTTGTTAGAACCCCTAATGGAGTTGGGGGAGGGATTTGAAAATAAGTAACAGTTCTGTCTATTTTGATGATAATGGTTAACAAAATAAGCTGTCATGACAATGGGAAGGATGTGGCAGCTCTTGGATATAGTGAGATTTATGGATTATCTGCTCATCAGTCGTCAAGGCTTACATTCTATCTGTGGGAAACTGGGAAATGTCTATGTAGAAAAATGTTTTCACCTGTATTTACTATCATCTTGAGTGTTATTATTTTAATCACAAAAGCAGTGTTCATAGAACTGTAAGCATCATATGTAGGTATGAAATAATAACAAATCTCCATTTCTCCCATAGTCCCACTCCCAAGAAATAATCTGTTTTAGAGTTTTTATTTTTAGATCTATTGGTGAGCTCCACTACTCTAAATAATATACTTATATCTCTACTGTTTTATTTAACAACTCTAAATCACTATCTCTTACCTATCAACTATGAAAGATAAAGAGTTTAATCTACTTGTACTATCTCTCCTCTCTTCAATCTTATTTTAATTATTTTCAAGCTCTTTTATCCATTATCTTTATAACTAGAAAGAAGTAGATTTAAAGATATGTATATATATGTATGCTACATCTACCTATCAATTTATCCATCTATCCATATCTCTATGTCTATCATCCATCTATCATCTATTTCTACTATGAATAATATTTCTTTTTTTTTTAAGATGTATTTATTTATTTATACAAGCACTGGGTACAGTCAGAAGCACAGGAGGGTGAGAGAATTCACCAGAGCCAGAGGGGAGAGCAGAGCAGGCAGACAGCGGAAGTACACTGCTGAGGGGAGCAGAGGCTGCAGACAGCTTCACAACCCAGCACTTAACCACTGCGCCACCGGGGAGGCCCTATGAATGATATTTCTTAAGATTCACCATGTAAGGCAAAAATTAGTTCCCATTAACTCTCTGAGTTTTATTTATGGAGTTTGATTTTAAAAACTGAAGCTCTAGAAAATATTATTTTTGTAAAATGAAGCAGTGGGGGGCCTCCCTGGTGGTGCAAGGGGTTAAACACCGCAATATGAAGCAATCTGCAGCCTCTGCAGCATGGCACAAGTTCAGTCCCTGGCTGGCCAGGGAGAAACCCACATGGGGAGGCAGACCTCTCCTGTCTTGCCCGCTGCTCCCCTCAGCAGTGTGTTTCAGTCAGTCTGTCTGTTCTGTTCCCCACTCTGTCTCTGGTGAATCCTCTCACTCCCTACCCCGCATTTCTGGCCTGTACCCCAGCTCTTGTATGCATAAATAAATAAATCTTTAAAAAAGTGTTAAAAGAAATAAAATGAAGCAGTGTGAATGTAGCAGCATAAAAGGAAATGTTTTCTTTTGGTCAAAATCTAGAACCTCTTGAGAAAGAATGTCTCTTGTAATTCATTTCACTCTCCATTGGTTTTTCCAAATTATGATACTTTTTTGTTTGTATCATATAGATTGATACACACAATCATACATACATACATACATACATACATACTACGGGTTTTGTTTCTGTTTTTTTTTCTGAAATTTCTAATTTTTTTTACATTTTTATTGTTTTTAAAAACACTATAATTTTGCTTTATCCCCGAAGTTCCTAGTTACTATTACAGAGAATCCATTTCTTCTTTAAAACATCTTTTTTCAGAGTTCTTTAATTACCTGTTCTGATTAACTCCATTGTTTTCCAGCCTTATTTCTCAGTAGCCATCCTGGAAATTTTTCTTTGCTCATGCCCCTTTAATTCCATAGTTTTAGAAGCCCATGTTCAACCCTCTTTTGGACACTCATTCAGTTTACTCTAGTACTTTCACACATACACAAAAAAATGCTCAAAAATTGCAGTAAAATATAAGAAACATTTGCATGACTAAAAGTATTGTGACTTTTCCCTCATGCTTTGCTGATATTTTGACTTAGTTTGTACCCATATAGAGAGATGGTGTGCACATGTGCATGCACGTGTTAAAGTTTGAAGATCTTTGCTGCGTTCCCTTTTGGTATCTAATGATATCGATGAGAAATAGATCTGACAATCAGTTTATTATTCTTTTGTAAAACACAGCCTTCCTCCTTTTTTTTTTTTCTTGAAAGCTTTTATGATTTTTTTTCTGCTATCTTTGAAATCTAAAATTTTATTCACCCTACTTGGCAGTCTACCAGCTCTGCATCAGAAGACATGAATCTACTTTGGTTCTAAGCACTATATTCCATTATTTTGAAACTTACTCCTCCATTTTCCCTTCTCTTTTTTTTTTGTAGAATATGCATTAGATATGTGTTGGATATTCTGCAATGATTTCATAACTTTCAGCTTTTCTATTAAGTGTTTATACTTGTATACATCATTTTATAATCTAGGAAATTTCAGCTGTTTTTTATGGCCTGTTTATGCATTTTTAAAAAACATTTGTTGATCCCATTATAAATTTTTGAAAGGGCTTTCCTATACTCAGATTTCTTTATTTTGATAAAAAGCAGCCTAATTTTACTTTATGTAATTAATATCTTCTTAAATTTTGATTATATGAAATGTGCTAAATAAAATATTTTCAAATTCTTAACCATTCTTGTTTATTATAGGATCACTGGTTTTGTTTTCTTATTTTGAGCTACTGGCTTTCCTTAAATTCTGAATTTAGTCAATGATTAAGATGCTTACTCTTTCTTTTATAGGTTTCAATAACTCTAATATCAGGATACATCTTAGAATTAGTAGCATGGCATATTTTCATTGATAATGCTCTTTTTTGTGGCGTGTAAAGTAATATGTTTTACAATTGTTATTATTTTGGTTGAACTGAAACATGACTTGGTCATCTGCAGTTGGTTATTAATATTCAGAATGGTTCAGTCAGTTTCTTATGCAGTTATCTAGGCTTATTCACTCTAGATGTATCTTTGCCCTAGGTGGTTGTGAGTTTTTTTGGTTAGCAGGCTTCATGAGTGGAGCATGCAGTAGGTCAGTGTGCCCTCAGCCTTAACCTAGCTCCAAATGAATTGGGGAATGCCACCAACACATAGGAATCTGGCTTTTCCCAGGAAGAATATTCCTTTTTTAATAAGAGTTTGAGCTTGAGAATAAATATTTCTACTCAGAAATGGGGATTGAAAATTGGGCATTAATTATTATCATTTTGCTCTAGATAGATTATCATCTTAATTTTTGCCTTATTTTTGTATATCAGCAAACTGGGATGAAAAGTGATAGGAAATGAGGCAAGGGGGGGGGGAGGGAGGCGGAAAGTAGGGGGAGGTGTTGATAAATTCTGAATTCTCCTAGATCCTACCTGTGTGGCAGCATTTTCTTCTTGGTATCTGATTTTGCTTTCCTTCATTGTGATTTATCTATCAATGTCATATTGACTTGTGTGGCTTTTTCACTTACATCAAAATCCAAATTGTCAGCCTTGGCTACACATTTTGGAGCATTATAAAACACAATCCTGGATCCCAAGGTGGGCCTGGCTGAATTTAAACTGATCAAATTCAAAACCTATTGACCTAGAACAACTTTGAAATTGAAAACATCAAAGGGGAAATAACAAAGTACTGATTACCAGTACAACTTCTGTAACCAAATTCCCTGGGTTTTAATCCTATCTCTGCCACATAGTAGTTGTTTGATCATAGGCAAGAAATTTTTCTGTGACTTAGATCTCCACATCTGTAAATTGGAGGTTATAACCATGATAATACATTAATTCATAGGATTGTTAGATGGATTCAATAAATTAATATGAACTTATAGCACAGTGTTACATAAATGGAAAATAAATATACCAGCTATTGAACATTTTTCCTATCTTTTTTTTTTAAAGATTTATTTATTTATTTATATAAGTACTAGGTACAGTCAGAGGCATGTGAGGGTGAGGGAATTCACCAGAGCCAGAGTGGAGAGTAGAACAGGCAGAGTGACGAAGTACACTGCTGAGGGGAGCAGCGGGCAGCAGGAGAGGTCTGCGCACCATGTGGGACCCTCACCCAGGGTCCGGGGATTGAACTGGCGCTGCAGAGGCTGTGGGAAGCTTCCCAACCCAGAGCTTAACCGCTGCACCACTGGGGAGACCCCATTTTTCCTATCTTTTAAGTTCTTAGCTTTTCCAACACATTGACCTCTGCCTTTTTTGAATCTGTCATTCCATTTAAAGTCTTATTTACGTCAATAATCTACTAGCTTACACAGCCCATACTTAGTTCCTCTCTTGACAACATCCTTGATTTTGTAACTGTGTTGTTCTTCTCATGAGGTGAACTGCCATTGAGCCAACTTTCAATTCTTTTCCACTCCTCTCTTGAACTATTGAACAGTGCTGAGAAAAGTGGTGTCTTGATAAATTCATGGCGTGGTACCCTACTAGACACTTCTCAACACCACTGATTTTTTCATGTGTCATGAGTAGACTTTTCTGTTCCCTATAGGGATTCTTCTCTTGCTGAAAACTGTTTCTCTCTCAGCAAACAACTTTTCCTTACTTCATAAAAGCTTATGAAATTTAAGCCAAGAGTAATGTTTTCTCTCACTGTAATTGAAATGTTAGAGGTCATCAATTGCAGACTTCTTCAACTCTCTGCAAATGGAACCATTAGCACATATAGTCTTGTTTTTTTTCCTTCCAGTATTGAGAGACATACCTCTTGCTTAGAGAATGCACGTATCTGTGTTCATGTTCATTCATTACCCCCCCTCCCTCCCTCCCTCCCTTCCTCTCTCTCTCTCTCTCTCTCTCCTCAGTTCCCCTCCCTTTTTGTCCCACTGAAATTAAACATCTGTCCCTTACATTTAACAAAATAATTTGATGACCTGACTGTCAAATCTAATGAACTCTTCTCATTCCTCATCTTGGGTTTTTATATGACATAATGTACATAATAACATAATCTTAAAAGGAGCTTCTCCTTTGGATTCTGAAATATCGATCCCTTTTCATTCTCCTTCATAGATAATCTTTTTCATTCTTCTCAATGGGCTTCTTTTCTCCTGTCCTAGTATTCAAATGGTTCCACGAAAAACATATATATTCTGAAGGATATCTTACTGAAGCCAGAATCAGGTGACAGTATGACAGAATTTCTTGAAAATTGAGTGGTGGGTGGTCAGTAGTTGTAATCAGAGTCATAGCTAGAACTTGAAAGTAAGCAGGGAGTCTCACTGTGAATTGGAACTGAGTGTGACCTATTTAAAATGTTAGGTCCACTTTTTGGAAGCATGCAAACTTGAGGTTCTTTCATGTATTTCCTGGTCACGTTCTGAGTTTGATACCTACACATTCCAAAGGGCTCGCCATGACACCTTACTTGTTTCAAGAGCTACTTTGTTCTTGAGCTGTACCTTCCAGATCTCTCAAATTAAGCTCTAAGAGCTTCAAATTCAGGGAATTCTCAATACTCTGGGAGTGGGAAGAAATAGAAAGTAGAAATTTAAGCCAAGAGTAATGTTTTCTCTCACTGTAATTGAAATGTGTAATGTGTTCAGGGTGAAAACACAAGTATAACTGAATGACCCTGACCATTGTAAAAAAATCCAGAAATATCTTGGTGTGCGAAGTTAAGGATCTGAGAGTGGATAAATAAAAGTGTTGCCAAATTGTGGCATAACCTCTGAATCTATCTAATCCTTTTGTGTTTCCTGCCATGTCTGTGAGTAAGAAATAGTTCTGAGAAACTGATTCTGTGCCTCTCTATTCAAAGTCTTTAGATATTAAGGTCAACATCCATGCACAGTATACAGGCCCTTCTAAAAATCTAGACCCCAGCAATCTCTGCAGCCTTAGCTTTTATCACATTTCTAGTTCTCCAAACAGTGCCAGGCCCATGATGAGCACTCAGTACAAAGGTATCTAAGACAGTCTTCTATCTGGATAATACCTCATCATTCAAGGGTATGAAGCCTTTCCCCTCTCTCCTCCTTCCCTAAATATAGCAGTTACCACCATAGATTTTTATAATAGCACTCATGAGGATTTGAACTCTTTATGCAAGAACAATAACATTCTACTCTGTATTCCCAGAATTTAGCATAGTCCCAGGCATTCATTGAGTACATAATAAATTTTGAATGCATGAGGGAATGAATAAACAAGAAGCTAAAATACAAAGATGTGTGGTGCCTTAACCATGAGCATTAGAACTAAAAGCAGAATTGAAAATTAAATATAAAAACTTTAGCCCCTGCTCTCCTCAAAACCCACCACAAACTCTATCCTGCATGGATCTCTTTTTACTTTGTTTTGCATTGAATATCTATAGCTATATATAAAGTGAACGCCTGGTGAGTGGGCGGCTGGTGGTGTTCACTCTTATTTAGTGAAATGTGAATATGTCAGAATCATAGAAAATAGAAAGAAAGAGGTTTGTGCAAAGCTGTCAGTCCTCATGACTGTTTTTTAATCTGAGATGGTGCTGAGATGGTTCAAACTTAATATTCACATCCATTTTATCACATCAAATATGATCATTAGCAAACAGTGTTTAAATGGTAGCTATTTCCTGACTGACAATAGCCATCCGGTGGTACCCACTTCCCCATATGCCTGGGACTGATACAATTCAGATAGTCGGGAAAACAGTGGGAGGAAGGAAGTAATTAAAAATGAAGGGGATGCTGGGAGCAGGGAGAGTAGACACCAATTATATCTCACACAAGAATATCCCTATACCTATTCTCTTGAAAGTTATGGGTGGGGATGGAAATACTATTTTTAGACCTATTTCATATCCTCAAGTTGGCATGCACTCTTGCCCATAGGATGAGTGTCAGGAAACCCTGAGGGTGGGCACTAGTGTTTAAAATAAACTAAGGTCATAGACTAAGAAAGTGGGAAGAGATTAGCTCTAGAATACTGTGGATGTGGAGGAAGCTGCCAAAGTGGACAATGGCAAAATTATAAATTATAATTCAGTCTCCCCCTTTCTTTACCTTCCCCCCATCAGCCCTATGCAACAGGGGAAACCTTTACCTGTTTCCCGTCATCAGCAAAACCTTTACCACATGGGACCGGGCTGAATGTATGAGAGGGAGGCCTGGCCTTCAGGGTTTCCAAGTGCTACCGAGGCCTCTTGGGCAATATTGTTAGCCAGAAAAGCCGAGGAAAATAAAGTGTTTGGCAATAATTTGTGAATGCCGAAGAGCCAAGGGAGGCAGTTTAAATGGCGTTTTTAATTTCAGGACTAACTGGTTATAAAAACTGGCTGATTGTTCACTAACTTCCTGTCCTGCTTCTTCTGAGCACTAGGCTGGATTACATTATCCAACCTCCCCTACCTGCAGTTAGGTGGGGTTGTGTGGTGAGTTCTGGTTAATAGAATATTAGCAAAAGGGAGCAATGCCCTTATCTAGGTCTGGTTCATAATCTCCTACTATCTCTACTCACAGTCTGAATGAAGAGGATCTGAGCCTCTAGAGGATTACCAACCAAATAGAACACCTCCTGCCTTCTCCCCACTCTTCACCAAAAACCATTTGTATTTTATATGCCATGTTTGAAGCCACTGAAACTTGGGAGTGTATCCTCTACAGTAGATATACAGCCGCTGCTTTCAAATCTTTCATTAAAAAGACTCAAATGGTCTCACATACCATGTCCTTCCATGTTCTCTGTCACTCTCAGGAGCATATTCCTGACATCTCCCCTCCCATCTTGGGCATGCAAACAAACTGTTCGTTCAGAATGTCAAAAACTCATTGTGGCTTGAATAGAAATGATATTCAAATAACCAAGGAATCAACAGAGAATTTCCTTTGGAGAAAAGTTATAAGGAATTGAAGGGACACCATGAGCAATGCTTTTAGTCCTTGTGGCAATCTTCTTTCCTTTGATGCACAAATGTAATTTCCACTAAAGTGCCAGGTCTAAATGTACATAGGCTTCCCCACAGCTTCCGAAAGCTCTGAGATTTAACTAGAATAATGGGACAATTTAAACAGTTTTGAACTTTCAAATTAAGTCTAGGATGTTGATATATGGTTATTCAGAAAAAAAAAAAAACAGACAATAAAGAATTTGTTTGTATCTGGAGTAGTCTTGGGAGACTGTTAAGTTGGATTGAGACCAGGGAAGAATGAAAACAGGGATGCTGATGAGCAAAGAATTTCCTCAAGGTTCTGCTACATATTTGAGACAATCTAGTAAACAAGGCTTGTCTTTACTCAGTTGATTGAGTAGCGCACAGTGCTTCAGTGGAGGGCAAGAGAACTGTCTAAAAACTGGTAGCTCCCCTTCTCATATCCCACCCTTACTCTGATGTTTATGTTCCCTATGCCCAAGGATGAAAAAGGAAGTTTTTTCTTCAACAAAGATGATCCCCTGGTTCAAGGTACTTTCTTACTATTCTGCTTTTTCTGTGGTCATTGGGCTCTGTAGTAAATATAAAGATAAAAGTTCATTTAAAAGCAGAACTATTCAGGATTACAGAGAAGGAAACCTACCAAGTAGTTAATGGAACTGGAATCCTGAATTCCAGGGATCCAGCCAGCTAAGACTTCCCTGCTGGATGACTGGTGTAGGGGAAAGGCATTCTTTCTATTCATTCTGGCTTAGGGTAGTCAGTAAACTGTTGTGGACAGAAAAAACAAACTTTCAGTGTCTCTTTCTTTACTGATATTCAGAGATAGTCTTGTGAGTGGCCTAAATGACTACAACCCACCGAGCACCATGGTCAGGACCAATAATCACTAAGCCTTTGTGATTCTCCCTTGAGGTTTCTTTTCTTAAATTTGCTTCTGGATAGAAATGTTCCTTGCCCCATGCATGCACCTCTTGACTATTTCTTTCTAGCAAGTTTCCTGCCACTACTTTTTTCTCCAATTTGGGAAGACTAGACAATGGAGGAAAGATATCTAAGTGACTGCTTAAAGAAAAATTTCCCAAGACAACCACTAACTTTAAGTTATATTTATTGTTCACAGGAATATTCACTTGTAATAAATCTACCTATCAATTATAAGGATGGCTGTGTGATGCTCTTGAGGTCATGGAATGTGAGCGTATATGCTGCCACCTTCCAGAAGCTTGAGGAAGCATTATAGATCCTGCCAGTTCTCTCGCTTCTGCCTCCCACCATGAAATTGGTCCATCCCACACAAATTTCTTCTTTAGTCTTGGACTAGGAATAAAAAGACACATGGAGCAGAGCCAAATGGAATCAAGCAGAGATACAGCATCTGCAGCCACTGATATATAACATGTTCTGTTGTTGTAAACCACTAAGATTTGGGGATTGTTTGTGGTAGTTATAAGCTGGCTAACATGCCACCTGACCAGGAATACTAACATTGGATCTTGTGATTGAGAGATAAGGTTATTGGGTTAAATACTTATATAGTTTTGAGTTGTTCATTACAACTGTAAGTAATTACCTTAATGTAACCATTGTTATATTTTAATGACCTACCACACCTACTAACCCCTGAAACAGAAAGTGTATCATGATGTAGAGGGGAAAGACCCAGATCGTCAAACTAAATAGGGTTAAAAGCCACCAGTTTGAGACTAATCCAAAATCTGGGACTGTCATGAACATCTATTAACCCATTTACTGTAAGTCAACATATTATAACTGAAGTGTAGTAGTTTTAGTAGCATTTTTATAATAGTTACAAAACTATTATAACTTGGTTTTTCTTTTTGTCACTACCCCGTTTTACTTCCAGATTTGCTAGGTGCTGTTTCTTAGCAATATAATTTTGCAAGGAGCAAAGTTCTTTTAAGTAGACAATGAAACCTGAAGAGACTCTTTCAAATGACCTCTGTATTTCCTAAGAAACTTCTTAGAGTTTCTATTATTACTGGAATCCTTTGAGTTACTCTCTCTCCATGATTTAAGAATATGTCAGCCTTTCAACCTGCTTCTCTCTACTTCCTGTTCTTAATTAGACCTTGGATTCCATGTCCTAGCTATGTTAGCTTTATATGGGGGTATTTTGTCATTTTTTTCCCTCTCTTTTTATATCCAAGTTAACACTAACCTGTAAAATTATATTATTGGGAAAAACAGTTCTCCATAATTCCTTGTGTTTGTGCATGTCTTGTAAGCAGAAGCACTGATAATACTTTGTGACTGTTTTTCAAGGTTGTATGTAGAGAAGAATCTTAAAAGATAGAGATAGTGTCTTCCTCCAGAGAGAAGAACAGGTTTCTTTGGTGTCCAGCATAATAAAGATGTCTACCTGCAGGACAAACATTGTGTGGGGTTGCTTGCAGATTGGAGTTTGCTAAGCTCAGGGTTCTTCAGCTATAACCAAAACTAATTGAGTCCACTCCAAGGCATTCATGTAGGCCTACCTAAATCACCTTTGGGTGTCTTTGAGGACCTAGGCAACTAGCATGAACATGAATCATATGCTACCAGATGTGCTGTAAGTAATAGCCATTTGTCACTGACTTAGGAGTGTCTTGTATTCTGCCAGCACCAATAACATTATGGCAGGTTAATTAACAAGTTGTGTCGAATCTTGTACTTTCCACAGTTCTTGACATATACCATATCCTACATAATTATAACTTAAATTATGATATTGAATATATCACTTCTCATAAATCAATATCTATAAGTATCCATATTTACATGTATCATATAAGATATCTCTTCCTAAAACAAAAAAATGGTTGTAAATCCATAATACACTCATAATACGCACAAACACAATTATCACTGTATGCCAGATGTTTAGCACAATTCCTTGCTTTTATGAAAGGTTTTATTAATAATTAAATTCACTGAAAACTGGGGGTGGAAGCTGTGTATTTAACTTGCTATAGAATTATCAATACTCTTATACCCTTAATTACTCCAAGTGCCTCAATAAAGTGGAGGAAAAGCAATATTGACTTCAAGTCTCCAAGACAGCAACCCAGAGCTAGCTGATATCTCCCAGAAGTGGACATATTGGTTTTAATAAGAATATATAGAGGCATCTCATCCCTTCCTGTCAAGGATAGAGTTGGGGCTTTGTTATTCTCAGTAAATGTTTTTGAACCGCTGTCCCTGACCATGCCATCTGTACAGCACTCACAAACTTTGATTGTTCAGTACCTCATTCAACTGTTTTTTGAGCATATATTTTTTGTAAGGAAGTACTAAGTTCTTGAGATTCAAATAGGTAAATAGGAAAATTATAACTCAAATAGTAATAATGTTATCATACAATTAAAAACTCTGCAGAAGCACAGATGAGGTAACCAATCCAAAAGTAAGAAGCATTCAAACCTAAGTATTGGGGTGGGAATAGCCATGACACCAATATTTATATTCCAACCAAATTTGGGGGCCTTATTCACTTTTATTTTATATCTGGCCTGTATTAGACCTTGCTTATACCATGCTGATATAGCCATCCATTCTTTTTCTTACTCTCCTGATACCCTGCTTCAGTTTTTCCAAACTGCCTTTTACTTTTATAAAAAAAAAAAAAAAAAGCTCTTGATTTGGTTTTTGTGTATCATAGAATTTTACTCTAGGCATCTTATTTTCATTTTCTGCTCAGGTTTTTCTGATGCTAACCACATAGAGTCACCTGTTTGATTGTCGTGTAGTCTGACACAGGACATCTGTGTCTCTGAAAACCCCCAATACATGTTCTAATGTTTAGATATGTTTGAATATTCTTGCTTTAGAATCATCTAAAAGTCCACCAATTCAGAATTAAAATAGGTCGGGTATACCAGCTAGCCCAAGCTAGTATCTGTTTTTTGCTCAGTTTCTCTCTACCTTCCCTGTGACTGCCTTTTCTCCAATTCTGCATTTTGACTTTATGAAAGATAGAGGAGCACTGGCAATCATTGTGTGTTGTTCTGATTAAGGGTTAACAGTAGTTCTAGAAATAGACCTAAAATCCAGGTGTTTTTGTCTCTATTAGTGGGGCTCGCAGTATGACAATATATGGAAAATCACAAGCAGAATTCAGAGCTAACTTTTGTCCATCTTAGACCAGTGGAGAAGAAAAGGGAGGTGGAAGATGGAAGGAGAAAAGATTATAGCTTTTCCATCTCTCCTGGTATAATAGCAAAGAAAATGGGAAAAATGTGGGAGTTGCCATGGCAGCCTGAAGGTCCCCACAGAAACTAAGATCTTTCTTGTCCAGCCAAGGGGGGAAGAACAGTTTTGAGTGAACCTAACCTAACCTGTGGGGCTTAGCGGGCTGGGGTGTGCTGCTGCTACTCTAGAAAGACCACCATAGAGATGTCTTTTTAATTATTCATCAAGTAGCACATTCCTACTATGGCTAGGATGCCCAAGCACAAGAAACCCATCAATTTCTTAAAGATATGTAAATATAAATCAGTCACACTCTTACATTTAAAACATTTCTACATGGGCCTCCCCGGTGGCGCAGCGGTTGAGCGCTGGGTTGCGAAGCTGCCCGCAGCCTCAGCGGCACCGGTTCAATCCCCGGCTGCTCCCCGGCCACCGGAGGAGGGTCCCACATGGTGTGCAGACCTCTCCTGCCACCCGCCACCCACTGCTCCCCTCAGCAGTGTACTTCGGTCCTTCTGCCTGCTCTGTTCTCCGCTCTGGCTCTGGTGAATTCTCTCACCCTCCTGTGCTTCTGACTGTACCCAGTGCATGTATAAACAAAACAAACAAACAAACAAATAAATAAATAAATAAACATGCCTCTATAAAAAAAATAAATAAATAAAAATAAAACATTTCTACATGTAAGTCAAACAGCTGAATTATAATCATGTTACAACAGTCAGGTTTATATTTTAGTCTTTTAGTTTGGGAACTAATTTGAGATAATCCAAAAATCAGAGAAAGCAGCATTACACCAGGCTTCTTGCCTGGATATCTGGGCACCCCTAAAAGCATTAGTGTGAGTTGATAGTGGAGCTTCAAGTGGGCTGTGTGGGTGCAGGGATTCCTATCTTCATGCCACTGTAGTCTGAGATCTGGGGCTAGAGATTGATCAGTTTATTAACTGATTTTTTGATCATTCATGAAACATTTATTGCGTGCCTATTATTTGCCAAGTACTTTTCTAAGTGGTAAATGTATAGAAATAAGAAAAAAACCACCATCTTAATGAGTTTTCAATGTAGACAGGAAGTTACAGTTTCCAAGCATCATGGTAAGTGTTACAGTCATCAAAGAAGCATATGATATATAAGGAAGTATATGTATGTATAAAAAAACTAATTCTTCACTCTGTAGAGACAAGGAGGGATTAGAGAAGGGGGAAAAAAGATGGTGTCTCAGCTCAGGTTTAGAGGAGTTAGAATTTATCAGTTGCAAAATATTGGGGAGTATGTGTAAGCAGGAGGGGATTTCAAAAATTATGAAGTAGGAACTTATGTGGTACAGGTGATATGCATAGTTCATAATAGGTTCATGTAGAGAAAGTAGTGGTGAAGAATTGGTTCACCAAAATGGAATGCAGTTGGGTGGTACACATTGGAGTGATGGTTAGTTTGGAATGAACTGAATTTGAAGTTCCTGTGGAACATCTAAAAAAAGATGAGAAGTATGTCTTATGGATAGTAATACAGACTAAAGACAAATTTGGGATCTGTGGCTAGAAACAGAATAGTAGATTAGATTTTACAAGGGATATTTTGAAGGATTAAATGCAAATCTGGGACTGACGTCTCTCAAGTTTTAGTGTATGTGCAACTAACCTGGGATCTTGTTAAAATACAAGTTTTGGGCCTCCCTGGTGGCGCAGCAGGTTGAGCTCAGCTCTGTGAAGCTGTCTTCAGCCTCTGCAGTGCTGGTTCCATCCTGGCCAGCTGGCGAGAATCCCACATGGCGCTCAGACCTCTCCTGGGAAGTGCCCGCTGCTTCCCTCAGCAGTATATTTCAGTCTTCTGCCTGTTCTGCTCCCTGCTCTGTCTCTGATGAATCCTCTTACCCTCCCATGCATCTGACCTGTACCCCAGCTCTTGTATAAAAAAAATTTAAAAATCTAATAAAATAAAACAAAATACAAGTTTTGATTCAGTAGCGCTGGAGTGGGGCTTGACGGTTATCATTTCTAAGTTACTGTGTGATGCTGATTATACAGGTATACAAGCCAGATTTTGAGCAACAGAGCTCTAGAAAATTCTAATGTTTAAGGACAGGCAGATGACAAGTTCACAACAAAGTACTGAGTAGGGGATGTCAAAGATGTTGACAGAGAAAAGAGAAAAAAGGAGAGGTGTTATCGTAGAATCCAAAGCAAGACAGACTTTCATGAAGAAGAAAATTTTCAATAAAGTTAAAGGCTGCTGACAAGTAGAGTTAAACGTAGACACATAAATGTCGACTGAAACTGGCAATTTGAAGGTAATTTTGAACTTGGATAGGTCCATTTTGTATCACGGAGGGAACAGAAGCCAATTGTAAGGGAGAACGAAGAAAATGGTAGGTGAGGAAATAGAGATAGTGAGTATGAGCTAGTTTTTGTAGAATTGGAAGCAAAATAAAAAGTTGACTTTTATGGGAAAGATAAATTGGGTGATAAGAGGGACAAAATGTTGAAAAGTATCATTTTTCAGATAGAAAAGAGATGAGGTCTGTGCTAAGCCAAATAATGCCCCCACACGCACATAAAGATATTCCTTTCCTAATCTCCTAGACCTATCCCATATTACCTTAGATAGCAAAAGAGACTTTGCAGATATAATTAAATTAAGGATCTTGAGATGGAGAAATTATCCTGGATTATCTGGGTGAGGCCAATATGATCACCAGGATTACAAAATAGATGTAGGAGGGTCAGAACCAGAGAAGTGGATATGTGCAGGCAGAGGTGGAAGTGAAGTTTTGTTGGTTTTGATGAGGCAAGAGGACTTTGAGACAGGGCAGTCTGTAAATGCTGAAAAAGCGAAGAACAGGTTAAGCTCCCCTTAGAGCCTTGAGAAGTAATGAGGCACTGCTGACACCTTGTTTTTAGTTCAGTGAAATTTCTGAGGTTCAAACTATCAGATAATAAATGTGCATTGTGTTAAGCCAACTAATTTGTGGTAACTTGATACTGTAGCACTAGGAAACTACCGCAAGGACCCTAAACATGCTACAGAAAAGAACCAAAGGAGAATTGAGATGTGTCATCTTAAGCAAGAGAAGGGGAAACAGAGATCCAGTAAGACATAGCTACTCCAGAGGTCCACTTTTCCCCATGACTTCCATCAGATAGGAGTATTGGCCAGAGTGATTCTTACCACCCCTTTGCATGTATTATTCCAAGAGCTTCTCTGAGAGTACCCAGCATCAGATGCACTCTTGGCACTGTGGTGGAGAGGGAATACCACCGCAGCTGTCCCCAGTGCAGTCACTTCCAGAGCTTCTGGGACCCAACCCGGTTTCCTTGGATTTCCATTACAGTCTCTGTGAATAGTTGTCAAGATGGTTCTTTCTTTCCAATGAAGATGTGAAAGAAATTCCCTTAGTAAATTCTTTACAAAATGAAATGTTAAATGAGGACATTTAGGCTATAACTGGAAAAAATCTGGACTTTGGTGATCATAGATTTGGGTTCAAATTCCTTTCATTACTAAGTATAAACAAAGAAGGATAAAATCTCTGTGGCTTTTCCCTTCTGTGTTAAATAGGGGTCATAATACCACCATCCTGAGGTTAAATAAGGGAATCTAGGGAGGATGTACAGATTCACTTGAGAAGTGAGGTGTTGGCTCTTTCCACCATTTTAGGTGTGCTCAGTGAAATGTTTGTTTAGCTTGATTGGGGGATAGAGGCTGCTTCATTCTAATTAAACACAGAAACAGAATCCCTTAAATAATCTCCACACTAGGCTGAGCTCTGCTGGGTTCCCGAAAAATTGATCAGTGAGGGTATTACAGGGCAACCACAATGTGAAATGGGCTGCCTGACTATGGGTCCTCACCCTCACACTTAAAAGGGACTTATAATGAGACTCAATACACAAAAAGATTAATAACTTAGGGAGAAATAGGAAGAGATAAATTGGTGAATGTGTCCTACCAGTTCTGCTGATCCAATGGCATGCTGAGAGCTGGTGAGAAACCAAAGATCCCCAAGGCCCACATGTCTGGTTATACCAAGCCTGGCTGCTTAACTCCACCCTAGTTCCCAGCAATCCTCTTCCAAAATGATGACATTATGGGATTTGTAGTCCTTGGTATCTTGGATTACTTTGGTCTGAGATGGGGGTGGAGTCCATAAAACCTGTGTTTGTGGAGTTGTTCAGAACATCCTTCTCCCCCAACAGGGTCACCCTGGGATTTCTTGTTCTGTTTCCTCTCTGAGGGTTCCTGGGCTGAACCCCACATTGAGAAACAATCTCATTTTGTGGCTCCATCTTTAACCTCTCTGCCTCAATGCACTTTATTTCTCAGCAGGTTCATACTGACACAGGGAGGTTCTCCTTGCAACTTCCCCAGACCCTGCCATGCCTCTACCATGGAATCCTATACTGGGACTGCAGGAGAGGAGTGTGCCTCCTGGTTTCCATGGAAACCCTACTTGAAGTCTGGGAGGCTCCCTAGTAGAAGGAAAACCTGTGTGTTTGTATTTAAATAAGGAAGAGTGGAGGGTGGGAGAGTGAAAGAGACTTGTGAGAAAACCAGAGACCTGAGCAGAGAGGATGGGAGAGAAGTAAGTCTGTGGGTATTAAAGGCCTCAAACAAATTGGGAAGTAAAAAAATCCCCTTGGATTACTCAGGCACATCACACTCTCAAGGGAAATCGAAGAGATGGCAATAGAGGGGCACAGGGGTGTTTATTCCATGCTTGAGAAATATCTTCTAAAAACTCTTGTCTTATTTCAGGTTTTAAGGGACAGACTTATGGGGAGGTTCCCAACTTATAGCTTTGCTTAATATCATTTCCAAGAAGCAAGGTAAAGTTTTCACTGTTTTAAGTGTCTCATGTTTTGAATGTTCACTGCTGGAGGAGGAGGGACCATAACTCTTTCACTCTCCACCCTTCTCCCTATAATGTCACTAAATAAAAACTTTGGTTCTGGATTACCTGCCTATTTTTTGGATGAATCTAGAGCAGAGGTTGGAGGAGTTGATTGGGCAGAATATTTAAGATTGAATTGCACAAATGTTCAGATGATGTAAGCTTGAATAAAGGAGGTCTGACCTAGTGAATGTTTAAATGTTGCTGAGTGATGAATCCTCAGAGGGGATCTATGGCAGAAACCTCTATGAAACAACCACAGTGCTTCTTTGAAATATTAAGCAGGTGGCTCCGCTGATCTCTGGCTGCAACTCCCAGAGTGCTGGTGGAATCTCAGCTTTCTGCCTTAATCACTTGAACATTACTTACTGCCCTAGATAACTGTGGGTCACGTGGAGTTTGCACTAAAAAAGGAAATCTTTGAAAAAAAAGAAAAAGCCATTATAAGCCATCAGAGTGCCTGCTGATCTTACAAAGAGAAACCAATTCAATTTAATAAACACATTCTCAGTTCCACTAAGAGTGAAGTGTGTGCAAAGTAAGTGAGATGGTCTTTGTCTTCAAGGTACGTACATACATATTGAGTAGGGAGGCAGATACATTTACAAATGATCAATAGCTCCAGGTAGCAGGTAATAAATAAATACCACAGGGAAGTCCAAAGGGGGTGAAATTAGTTATAAGACAGGAAAGAAAACAACAGTTTATATTAAATGCCTTTGATGTCTAACCTTTTATAATAGATATAGAAGAGAAAAATGTAGGAAAATTTCTGCAGAGTTAGCATAGAAAAATAGTTTAACAAATTGCCAATAAAATGGCAATTTTATAAAATTATCTGTCAGTTGATAAAGTAAGCTAATTTTCCTATTTTTTCTCTTTGGCAACTTCTTGTTTTCTTTCATATTTTTGCTTATATCTTTTTAATTGTGTAATATTGTATTGAGATAACACTGATTTATATCACTATGGTTCAGGGGTATAGGTTCACACCTCTTCAAATGAGTATCACCATACCACACCACCACCAATAGTTTTTTCTTAGTGAGTCTAGCTAGAAGTGTGTCCGTTTATTTTTTTTATATGTGTATATCCTCTCAGAGCGCTTTTGGTTTCCCTGACCTTTTTGACTGTCTTTTTGATTACTATTAAGTTTACTTCTGGTCTAGTTTTTATTATTTCTTTCAGCCTAGTCACTTCAGGTTTTTTCTGTTCTTCTTTTCCCACTTCCTTAAGTGTAAGATTATTTATTTGAGGTCTTTCTTGTTTCCTTCTATAGGCTTGTACTGCTATATACTTCCCTCTTAGTACTGCTTTTGCTGCATCATATATTTTCTGGTAGCTCATGTAGTCATTTTTCCTTCCAAATTTTTAAAAATTTATACTGATTTCCTTGTTAACCCAATAATTATTCAGTATTATGTGGTTTAGTCTATACATATTTTAAAAATTTTCCTGTTTTCTTTTTGTGGTTGATTTCCAAGTTGATACCATTGTGAGCAGAAAAGAGATTTTACATGATTTTAATCTTCATGAATTTATTGACACCTGTGGTGGTGAATTATTTTTTCTATAATTGCAATTAATAAGGGACTTTGTAGGTGTCCTTGCTTGATCTCCATTCCATGTGTTAAACATAATATTTTTGTATCAAGGGTTTGAAATGTAATGTTTTTCACTTTGAAATAGATCCAGAATCTAGAACTATGAGAGACTGTAAAAGTGTGTGGTTCAGAGAAAGAACTATATGAGTATGAAAAGTATTGAGAAACTTGTCTTGTTAGGAGAGGATTGAAATAAAGGATATATTTGTACCCCTTGGAACACCTTTTCAGAATTCTGGTATGGGGAAATGAGGAGGTATATGACAGCATCACAAATGCTAGAGAAATTTTTGAAATACATATTACCTATGGTCTAAGTTTAGTGCATGATCCTTCTAGGTTTTGTTCCAAAATTAGAAAAAATTAAGGAATAAGTTGAAGGACATGGAAGTCAAAGTACATTATTTGACTTTAAGCCTTTGGATAGAAGATATCATAGGTATTGAGAGTAAAGGGGGATGATTGTTTATTAGAAAGGAGAGGAAAAAAAGCCTTATGTGCTCAAGTTAGTCATAGTTTCTGTATCATTGAGATATTGGTTACTCAAGCTTTGTTTTCTGGATCCTATGTTCAGCTGGTTGAGGAATAAACCTATGTTTCAGAAATGTACCAAAATAGTAGTGATTCGGGCCTCCCCGGTGGCGCAGCGGTTGAGCGCTGGGTTGTGAAGCTGCCCGCGGCCTCTGCGGCGCCGGTTCGAACCCCGGCTGCTCCCCGGCCACCGGAGGAAGGAGGGTCCCACATGGCACACAGACCTCTCCTGCCGCCCGCTGCTCCCCTCAGCAGTGTCCTTCGGTCCTTCTGCCTGCTCTGCTCCCCGCTCTGGCTCTGGTGAATCCTCTCACCCTCCCACGCTTCTGACTGTACCCAGTGCTTGTATGAATAAATAAATAAATAAACAAAAACAAAAAAACAAAATAGTAGTGATTCTTAGATAAAAGAAAAACAAAAGCAGATAATGCCATGTGTCTATTATTTTTATTTTCATTGTTTTTACTTTAAATTATATATCAGGGCCTCCCTGGTGTCATAGGGGTTAAGTCTTAGAGGCTAACACCTCTACAGCCTGAGTTTGAGGCCTGGCTGGGGAGTTATCCCAAATATGGCACAGCAGACCACTCCTTTCTCACTTGCTGCTTCCCTCAGCAATGCATTTCAGTAGACCCACCTGTTCTGCTCCCCATTGTTTCTCTGGTGAATCCTCTCACCCCTCACACCTCTGGCCTACACCCCAGTTTTTGTATGCATAAATAAATAAAAATAATTCTTTAATTTAAAAAATTAAATAAATTATATATCACATGGTTTGCTACAGAATCTTTGAACTAGTGTGTTTCCTTTAAGGCCATCTTGCCAAGGTCTGGATAATTGAATACAATGTTCTTGCTTCTTAACTTCAAATAAAAATGCATGGAGGGCCTCCCCTGCTGGCGCAGCAGTTAAGCATTGGCCCGCGTGGCTACCCGCAGCCTCTGCAGCACCAGTTCGTTCCCCGGCTGCTGGCGAGGGTCCCACAAAAAAAAAAAAAAAAAAATGCATGGACACATGGGTACTTCATTCATCCAAACACAACCAAATGTAATTGTAGGATACATTTTTGTTGTGGCGGTCATTGTGACATGACAATTCTTAGAGATGGATTTGGTAATTTAAGGAGTGGTCTGTTGACACCACTAATAGCTAGTAGCAGAGGAAGTAGGAACAAAATAAAATAATAAATTAGGAGAAAATGATTCATAAATAATAGAAACATCGAAGGGGAAAATGTGTGAGAAATAAGAGACGAATGGGGGAGATTTAAGTAGGATAGGAGGATATAAGCACTTAATGACTAGGTTAGACTCTTCCAGTTTACTCTCATTTTGATTTAATGACAAATTTGGAACTAGAAAGCTCTGACAATCATGCACTTCACCTTTCCATTTGACAGACAAGAAAGCAAGAGTCTAGAGGAAATGAGTGACTCCTCTCATAAAAGCTGATTAGTGATGAAGTCAACATTAGCTCCCTGGTTTCCTGACTCCTGGTTCAGTAATACTACATTATTTCTCATACTTATAAAATCTAATTGAACTCAAAGTTTCTTTGATATTTAAAACATTCCTATTTTTCCTTGAACTTCCAACAAAATTTTTACCTTTACATTGTTGCTTTATAGCATATATAAGTTTTTTTATCTTGTTTAACCTTTGCACCAATTCTGGGGGAAGTAAATAATAGCTATTAAATGAGTGACATAGGACTTACATCATTTTTATATAATATGCATTTTTTTCTCTACAAATACTTATCTAATTCTTATTTGTAATTACTGGGGTGAACTAAAAATAAATAGACCATATTGTTCCTACTCTTTACCACCAAATCACCAAGTAGGAACTCATGATCCTTTATGAAAGTGAAACATATAAAAGTAAAAGAATGAAGAGTCAACTGATAAAGACATGAAAAAGTAGTCACATGAATGGCAAATACAAAATTTGCAAGTTGTTGCTATGCATCATAGTGGTTAAATCTGCTGATGATTCTAGACATTTATGACAGGAGAAACACACTCTAGTGTCTTCTGAAATGGCGGCTGTGTTATTCCAGTTTTCTTTGAAGCTGATGAATTCAGTTCCCAGAAATATACCTAGGACTGATGATGGGGAATAGAAACCCCTCCCCCCACCATGTACTACACTCTCAGAGGCACAACCATCTAAGGCAGGATGGTTTCAATCACTCCTGCCATCCAGTCATTGCTGACACTACTTGGCAGCCAGCCTGTCTCTAATGGAATGTGTCCTGCAGTTGGGAATTAGGTCATCAGTAATTCACTTAATAGCATTTTATGAGCTGGGCTCTGACACAAGAGAGTGATCTGGCCTTACCAGCAGGAGCTTTCCTTGATGTGATAGGAAGGAAGGAGGAAAAAACACCATCTTGAAAAATCAGAAATTACATTCATTTACAGAAAGCAGTGGGTGAGGATAAGTAAAATGGGTGTTTCTTCTGATAAGGAATCTGTATGATCTTGGGCAAATCACTTCTCATTTCTGAACTTCAGTTCATCTGAGGTTTCACCAATTCTAACATTATATACTTCTAACTCTCGGGACTCTATGGAAGTTAGAAAATGCAGGGTGTTTGAGGTCACTCCTGCGCCTCAGCTGGTGCTCTCTGGAAAGGAAGATGGATGACTCTACTCTTCTACTACTAGTCTGCTTGGTGGGGTAGGGGGGTGAGTGAAGGGGAAGCCTCAATTTGTACAGTTTGCTGATTTCCATGGTATATTACCAACACAGCTGATTTAAGGTTTTTAGTAATTTAACAGCTGGTCAACAAAATAACTGAAAATTGTAAAGTTGGCTTTCATGAGCTGGCATGAACCCATGCAGCAAACCACCAATTCTCCTGCAACTGGAAAGCACTGCATCAGCTGCGCATAGTCATGTATCTAGATTATCCACACACCATATATGTAGCATGTATATCCTGGTCTTGATTTTGGAAGAAAAGATATTCACAACTGCTCTAGCTGCTATTCTTCATTTATTTGAAGTTCTCTTGGAAATAAGTAGAGAATTCTCATTAGGAGAATGTCCACACTCATAGAGTTCTTCATATGAATTCTCATTCTTTCTGTCACATCTTCAGGGAACCATTTGACTTTTCTTCTGACCTCTGGGTTCCCATATCATTCTTGTTGAAGAACTCAATATGTATTTCATGAATTGTTCAGGAAGTTTCCTATTATACAGGATAAAAAAAATAAAGCCACTAATCTTTCCTCCTTTTCACTTGATATGAGAGAAGCCCTTCTTCTCTACTGGAATTTTACTTCCCAAATCTTCCAGTTCTAAGAAAATTGGGATAATTAAGGCTTAGCTTTGCACCTGAAATCATGTGTTAGTTCCTTTTATCCTTTTAACTGCATAGTACTTACTGAAAGTATCCAATGAGTGTGTAGTATTTACTATATAGACTCATCACTGCAAACTATTGTGAAATAGAAGAGAAAGTGTAAGCTATGAAACCTGCTTCGAAATTTATAAACTGTTAGGGGAGATAAAATTAACATGCACAAATTAATGAAAATCAGTTAAAAACATTTTACAATTAAATGTTTAATGATGTGGCACAGATTCTAAATGCAACAGCAGTTGAGGGAAAGTAAAATTACTCAAAGCAAGCATTATCCAAGAAAACCTAATAACTGGCAGTGGTGCTTAAGTTCCCCTTGATGTGGAGATAGTTTTTACATTGTCTGTGATGGTATGGGATTAACCAGGCAATTAGAAACTGCATTTAAAAGCCTGGTGGCCCTTGTGCTCTGCTTTATAGTTGCCTGTTAATTTTGTTTGTTTGTTTATTTGTTTGTTTGTTTGTTTGTTTATTTATTTATTATTCTTTTTTCCTGATCCCTTATTTGGGTCTCCTGTATTCCTCCTATAAGTGAAATCATCAATACTTTTCTTTATCCTTCTAACTTATTTCACTGAGCATAATCCCTTCCAACTCCATCCAAGTTGCGGTGAATGGCAGCTTTCTTGAATCTTGGGGGAACTACACCTGAGAGGTGAAAGCAAATATTGTACAAAAATGAACAACGACGTAATATATATATAAATAAATAAAATTTAAAATATATTAAAGAAAATAAAAGCCTGGTGGTAAAAAAAAAAATGGGCAGGGATTAGAACTAGGAGGTGATGGAAATGGAGAGAGAAATTAAATCCCTGTCCTAAACTTAAGTCCTAGCATGAGGGTATGTCCAGAGAAGAGAGATGAGAGCAATATGCAAACGGATAATAGCAGATCACATATGATAATACAATTCTGATCTACAATCTCTGCTGTAACCCATGCAGGAAGCCAAGCCTGACCTCTATAGCAATCAGTCCAAAAGGTTCATGACTTGGTCAATGACTGCTAATTTCCTTAATTTTTATATGCCCCACCCCCTGCATCCAATTTTAGACTGACTAGAGAAAAAGCCAGTGATGCTCACAAGACCAATCATGTAGGATGCACCACTCCAGTTAGCTCACCTCCACCTTTTCTATGCCAGCAGTCTCTAATCAGAGCATACCCGAAGTCTTTCCTCCTTTGCCACTATAAACCTCTCCCACTCCCCTGCCTGTTTTTGAGTGTCTGCCAAGCATAAGTGGTAGTGACTGAATGCTTGCAATGTAACTCTAAATACAGAGTTTGTTCTCATTTTTGTGGTTTTCATTTATTTCCATGGTAGGAGGGAAACATAGGTGTTAGCATAATCTCACATTCTCTCTTCTTTCCTTACAACCCTCCCTCCCTTCCTCATATCTACACTCGATCTGGGCTTTCTTACCAATTTCTCAGAAATGCCCATAAAAGAGAAAGATGTAAAGGCATCTATTCTCTACATTTCAGAGATAAATAGCATGATTTGTTCAGGGTAGTTTATGCTGAGGGCATTTATTTCCTTAGGATCTAACTTGGGGGTGGAATGTCTCCATCCTATCCTCATTTTTGACTCTGACTAATCTTTTAACTCAATGAAAGTTCCTTTATTCTTTTAATAATAAGCTGAATGTTGTGAAAGATTTTGTCTAACAATAATTAATGTTTTTCTAGTATATTGTAATTTAAGTCATCTAAAACAGTTGATCAGAGTTTCTTATCAACACAAGCTAACAAGCATTGCTATTATGCTATTAGGTTCTTTGAATCAAAGAACGTAAGTTTTAGGGCCTCCCCTGGTGGCGCAGCAGTTGAGCAGCTGGGCTGCAAAGCTGCCTGCAGCCTCTGAAGCATGGGTTCGCTCCCCGGCCACCGGTGAGGGTCCCACATGGCGCGACAGACCCTTCCTGCCACGCCCGCAGCTCCCCTCAGCAGTGTACTTTGGTCCTTCTGCCTGTTCTGCTCCCTGCTCTGGCTCTGGTGAATTCTCTCACCCTCCCGTGCATCTGACTGTACCCAGTGCTTGTATAAATAAATAAATTTAAAAAAAAAAAAAGAACTTAAGTTTTAAATAGACAGTACAACACGAACTCTGATAAATAGTATGCATTCTACTAGGGTTTTCTAAAATTATGAACATAACTAATTAGTCCCTATCTCTAGCCATACATTTGAGGAGTACTTAATGATTCTGGGAGTCTCAAGTCAAAATTAGCCCTTTGATGATAGTATAATAATTGTAATGATAATTTTACTAATTCCTAGAAGCCCAGGCCTTTACACCATGTTCCAAAACTCAAAGGCAAATTACATTTTGGGTCTTACAGGTAGAATTTTATCATTTTGGATTTTCAAAGGAATTTTATCTAATTAACATAAATCAGTTGGAAATGGACATATAGCTAGCAGTATTTTTTTTTTTTTTCTAATGGGATAGCCTCCTTTTCTCCAACTTATGTACAAGAGTTTGGACACAGCAAGAAGTTGAATAGGAAGATTTAGCTTGACTATCCTAAAGCTGCCCATGTTTTTGGTTCCATTTAAACTCTTGGATCTGAAGCTCAGGTCTGAGGACTTAGATACTCCAGTTTTTCAGTTTCTCTTTGAAAAATTATGCTTTGGTGAATTTTACCACACCCTGTTATGCATCCTTTTCTTAACCCTGAGCATTTCCTTCATTGCTTTTATTCCCAGCACCCTATATCATGAGAAAGAGGTCATTATGTCACTCTTAGAAAGAGAGAATATTTCTTTTCTTTAAAAAATGTCTCTTGATGATGATGCCTTTCTATAACATGTATAATCTTGTTAAATGTAATCATAGAGCCTAAACCTTCTTCACCAAGTGATCCTGTTTTCATCTTAAACTTTGGTTAATCATCTTTAATCATAAGTCTTAGAAATGTATTTTGAATCACAAATTAGTGAAGATGAGCTAGGCCATTGTAACCAACGCAAATTGCATAATGGCACCATTATGCAATAATAATATGCATAACCACAAAAGATTATTTCTTTTTCATTCAACATTACAAGGCGAATATAGCACCTGACTTTCTCTATCTACTAATTCAGAAACCAATGCTTCCTCCATATCGTGTCTCTACCATTTCTAGGACATTGCTATCTTCCATTGACTAAAGACAGATAGAAGAAAATATCTTTGCTTCTTGACGCTGCACTGGTACATACACCTTCCATTCACATTCTGTTTGTGAGAGCTAGCACAGGGAGTGTAAGAAGTATATTCTATCTATGGACTGAGGACAAAAAGCAAATGAAAATTTGGTGAACAGTGAACAGTCTCTGCCTTCAGCATGTGTAGTCTCTGCCTATTTCTCTCTAAAGATATTAGACTATGAGTAGAGATGTAATGAAACCATTATGAATATGATGATCTCCTTTTCCCTGGCCTCACTAACTTATTTAACAGGTAATTGTCCTTGTCTTTTATGAGGGAGGAAAAATTTAAATAGATAAGCCATCTCTAATTTTCTCTAGTTTGCTAAGTTAAGAGGAGGATGAATCTCTCTGATGTAAAATGTCCTCAGCCATTCTCTCCTTGGTGAAATCGCAGGGACTGTACTCCACTACTATGCCAGCTGCTCTTGGTGGAAGCTTCTTTTGACTTAACCTTGTTGCTCTGAGGTTCCTCAGCAATCGAACAGCTTGGAGTGATGCTTTCAACTCTCCCTCTTAAAGATCAACTCATGGCTTCTAGGTAGTTAGATTCTCCCAAGGGCAGCTTCCCTTTGACCCTGCATTAGCGAATAGCAATGGAAAGGTCCAGATAGGTTACATGCCCATCTCCTCTTCACCTTCAACTCTCTGACCATAGTCATGCCACAGCTGAATAAAAAGGGATTTGATAACTATATTCTTTCTAATTTCTAAATGATTGCCAAGAGTCTAATATGCCTTTGCTAGTCATGAAATATTTACCATTTAAAAACATTACACACACTCTAATGGCAAGACATGGGCAATGTAAAAGGTGAGTAACATGTCATACTTAGTGGATAGCATGCCACATTTGGGCAAAAGTCCCTTTTCTTTATTGCTCAGAGCCATAGCTTTGGATATCCATGTTTTCTGTATGTGAAGAAAAGTATATGGAATAATTCATTCAGTGATGTGTTTGCTTTTTATTCAACACATGTTTTTCAGCTCCTACTATATTTCAGCAATTGGGCATATAATAGTAAACAAGACATTCTTAGTAATTATATGACATTGTTAACTGGGGTCCCTGGCCCCCATAAAATATGGTGTGTATGAATTATCCAGGAGATTTTGAGCAGCTCTATCTCTAAACCACAGCCTATCTCTTTTGCATTCCTCTATACTTCATTGCACAGATTTTAGAGTAACCCAGAGAATCATTTTCCTGAGGTAACTGACTTCAGTCATAAATAAATCAACATAATTAAAGGACCTAGCAAGTTTCCCAAATGCTGGATAAGACAGTTAGATGGTAGCTATTATTAATGGCTGCTTTGTGCTCTTTTGGAAATCATGGGAGGGAATTTGGTCCATTTGACAATTTTAAATTGCTTTAAAAGTGCACTCAAACCTTAGCAACTCTCTTGTGTGGCTGACGCAAATGATTTCTCCAGTTGCTTACTCAGGTAGCAGTCACCAGTTGCTTGTGAACACAGATATGAGGTCAGCAGACAAGAACTGGTCAAATATCACAATGCAGTTCAGTTTTATCTGAGATGTCCATGAATCCCAGGATAAAAGGGTAACTATCTGTGATGGGAGAACTAACAACATAGTGGAGGGATGCTGCTAACCTTCAGAAAACATGATTAGCCACTGCTTCTCCGCATTCTGATAATGACTCTGCAGGACACAAAGGATAAAGGTTTGGAGACCAGGAGGTGGTATGGTTGGAGAAGGAAACTGGTTGTTTTTGCTGATATTTCTACATGCTCAATCTTCCCCTCCTATGTTATGCCTGCCACTGTATCCAAGGAAATGGAGGTCTGCAAATGAATAATTCATGAGGATTACAACCTCAGCATGAAGATGCTCTGCAATTATCATCAGGGATGATAATCATTGATCAATCTAAGTATTCAGTGAGTCTTCTTCTGTGTCCAGAACTGCCTGGGATACTGTGGAAGGAGGCAAGAGAAATTTATGATGCTGTCTGTGCCCTTCAAGAATTTATAACCTCCGTGTGGAGACAAGGCAAACACACACAAAAAAACATTTACAGAACACCTCAAACTCTTTGGCACTGACTAGAATGTCAATTTTAAGCTCTGGCTTGGTCTTTGTAGCCACCTGCAAGGGAGGCAATGCATGATTATAGTGGAACACAGGTTTATTATAGTCTAGCACACCTGGATTTGAAGACTCACTCTGCTATTTAATGAACTATATGACCTTGAAAAATTTACTTAGTCTTACAACTTCAGAGATTTCATGTGTACAATGAGTGAAAGCTTTTCAATAAGATGTACGTGATCATTCAATGAGTTAAACTAGATCAACTACCTTGAAAAAAGGCACACAAAAATGTTGATAGCTGTCCCTTATCCACACAGATGTTCCAGAAGAATCTTAGAGACAAAAGTGTTTAAGTCCAGGCACATCATCTTTTCCACACCTCCCAACACAGTAAAGCTTGCTTATTTGGCTTCTAATTTCTCCCCTGTTTCTGTTTATGGCAACACAACTTTTCTAGTCTTTAAGGTGTGAAACCAACACATCATCTTTGGCTTGGACTCTCACCTTCACATTCAATCTATTTCATAGTTCCATCTATGTTCTCTTACTTTACTTTCAATTTCTCTCCAATCCCGAGGTTGATTGTGTAGGGTCATGCATGGGCATTGAAAGGTCTGTAAACCACATGATATTCTGTGGGAGGAAACTTCATAATTTTCACAAACTTTTAAATGTGTCTTGGCTCAAGTAGGTTATTTGTCACCCCTTTACTTCTTTTTTTTTTTTTTTTTTTTTTTTATAAATTTTATTGTTATATTCCCCATACAATTGCAGCCCCCCATTCTGACCCCAATCCCTCCCCTCCCGCCCCCGCCCCCCTAAAAGTGTCTCTGGTTCATAGTTTTTTGTTGATTTTGATTTTCACTTTCTTATAGTTATTCATTTTCCTGGTCCCTTATTTAAGTTTTCTAGATTCCTGCTATGAGTGAGACCATCCGGTATTTTTCTTTTTCTTTTTGGCTTATTTCGCTGAGCATGATCCCTTCCAGCGCCATCCATGTTGCTGCAAATTGCATGTGTTTATCTTTTTTGAATGCTGAGTAATATTCCATGGTATATATGTACCACATCTTCTTGATCCAGTCATCTATTTTTGGGCATTTGGGTTGTTTCCAAAGCTTAGCTATTGTAAACAGTGCTGCTATAAACATAGGGGTGCAGGTGTTCTTTGGAATTGATGTTTCTGTGTCCTTTGGGTAAATACCTAGGAGTGGAATTGCTGGGTCATATGGAAGCTCTATGTTTAGTAGGTCCAGAAATCTCCACACAGCTTTCCACAGTGGTTGGACCAGTTTGCACTCCCACCAACAGTGCAGAAGAGTTCCTTTTTCTCCACACCCTCGCCAACATTTGTTGTTGCTAGTTTTTTTAATATGTGCCATTCTCACTGGTGTAAGATGGTATCTCATGGTAGTTTTGATTTGCATTTCCCTGATGACAAGTGATGTTGAACATTTTTTCATATGCCTGTTGGCCATTTGCATTTCCTCTTCAGAGAAGTTTCTTTTAAGCTCTTCTGCCCATTTTTTGACTGGATTATTTTCTTTGTTGTTGTTGAGACTCATCAGCTCTTTGCAGATTTTTGTGATCAGTCCTTTATCATTAGTGTTGGGTGCAAAAATGTTCTCCCAGTTGGTGGGGTTTCTCTTTGTTTTTGTTATTGTCTCTTTTGCTGTGCAAAAGCTCTTTAATTTGATATAGTCCCAGCTGTTTATCTTTGCCTTCACTATCACAGCTTTGGGTGATGTGTCTGTAAAGATGTCTTTGATGTGCAAATCACGTAGTGTTTCGCCTATATTTCCTTCTATATATTTTATGGTTTCAGGTCTTATGTCTAGTTCTTTAATCCATTTTGAGTTGATTTTTGTGTATGGTGTGAGGTGGTGGTCAAGCTTCATTCTTTTGCATGTAGCGACCCAGTTTTCCCAGCACCATTTATTGAACAAACTTTCTTTGCTCCAATGCATAGTCTTTGCTCCTTTGTCAAAGATTAGTTGACCATAAACCTGTGGGTTTATTTCTGGATTTTCTATTCGATTCCATTGGTCTGTATGTCTGTTCTTGTTCCAATACCATGCGGTTTTGATGATTATGGCTTTGTAGTATAGTTTGAAGTCTGGGAGTCTGATGCCTCCATTCCCTTCTTTTTTTTTCAGGAGAGCTTTGGCTATTCGGGGTTTTTTGTGATTCCATATGAATTTCATCAATAATTGTTCTATTTCTTTGAAGAATGACATTGAAATTTTGATTGGAATAGCATTGAATCTGTATATTGCTTTTGGAAGGATGGCCATTTTAATAATGTTTATTCTTCCAATCCATGAGCAGGGGATGTCTCTCCATTTCTTTGTGTCTTCTTCTATTTCTTTTAACAGTGTTTTATAGTTTTCTTTGTATAGGTCCTTTACCTCTTTTGTTAGATTTATTCCCAAATATTTGATTTTTTTTGTTTCAATAACAAAAGGGATGGTCTTTTTGATTTCTTCTTCTTCAGATTTATTGTTTGTGTATAGGAAGGCTACTGACTTTTGCGTGTTGATTTTGTATCCTGCCACTTTACTGAACTGATTGATGAGTTGAATTAGCTTTTCTGTGGAGTTTTTGGGGTTCTCTATGTATAATATCATATCGTCTGCAAATAGTGATAGTTTGACTTCTTCTTTTCCTATTTGGATTCCTTGGATGTCTTTCTCTTGTCTTATTGCCCTGGCTAGGACTTCCAGTATTATATTGAAAAGCAATGGTGAGAGTGGACATCCTTGTCTTGTTCCAGATCTTAATGGAATTGCTTTCAGCTTTTCACCATTGAGAATGATACTGGCTGTTGGCTTGTCATAGATGGCCTTTATGATGTTGAGGTATGTCCCTTGTATCCCAAGAATTTCAAGGGCTTTTATCATGAATGGGTGTTGCACTTTGTCGAAAGCTTTCTCAGCATCTATTGATATTATCATATGGTTTTTATATTTCTTTTTGTTGATGTGTTGGATAACGTTGATTGATTTTCGGATGTTAAACCATCCTTGTGCCCCTGGAATGAATCCAACTTGGTCGTGGTGAATTATCTTATGGATACATTGTTGGATTCTGATAGCTAAAATTTTATTGAGGATTTTTGCATCAGTGTTCATTAGGGAGATTGGCCTGTAGTTTTCCTTTTTTGTGTCACCCCTTTACTTCTATTTCTTCTACTATCATGTAGTGGTAGGTTTTTATTATTGTTTTGTCCAAATACAAAGCCTCTTACCTCATAATCTTCCAATTCATTCTTTGTACCTCTGTCAAGGCTATCTTAAAATACAGTTCTCATCATGCCATTTTCCCAATTAATAGTTTATGACACTTCCAACTTTCTTTCAAATAAATTAAAGATTCTCAGCTCTCCAGACTAACTTTAGAACTTTTGTACTATACTACTCCCTTCACATATTCCATGTTCTAGTAAATTCAGTTGCTCACCATTCTTTGAGTATTCTTTGAGTATACTTTTGAAAAAATAGTTGGCTCTTTCATAATGTAAAACCTAGGGAAAATTGCAGAAAAAATCATTAATGGACATGAAGTGCAGATTTTCAAGAGATTAATTTCAGATTTTCTTTCCAAGATGTTCCTCCCTCTTTCACATGCCTTTGTACTGTGTACTTCCCTATGTGTTAATCACAGTAATCCAACTTATAGCATGGATGCTTGGGATAGGCATGCCTTGGAACAATCATGGAAAAGACTCAACTTTTGCTATTTCAACATAAAACCTCCAAAGAATTCCTTTCTATGAAATCTGAGGTTGTTAAGCAAATTTCCTGTACTTGCTGCAATTCACTGCATCTCTTGGCAGATTTGATTACCTATAATGCACAATGTTTGAGTGTTCATTCAGTTTTTGACCAGCTCCCCAACTCTGAGAATGCTCTTAACTACCTTAACACACATTGATGAATCTCTCTCCAGCAGCCATGTCTACCCCTTGCCACTGCTCTCTGCCAGATGTTGACGAATTGGACAATGAGTGATACGTGGGCAACCTGGGCTGATCACATTTCCTGCCCAGACATGGCATGCACCTGAAACTCTAAGATAGAAACAGCAGGAGCTGCTAAGGAGATGCAAAATGCTGCTTTGCATTCAGAAAGTAAAACAAAACAGAGGATCTAAAAAAAAAAAAATAAAAAGAAATAAAAGGATGCCTCTTCAGTTCCTGGTTTCACACCTTCAAAGGCTCTGGCCTTGAGTTCTCAGAGTTCTCAGAGACATGCCTTCATCTCCCCTTCATACTTCTCTATGTTTAATCTAACTTGAATTGATTTACCATCCTGAAAATCAGAATCTGGTTCCAAGCTGCTATTCTCTATCCATCCTTTCTCCTTCATGCTTTCAACACACATTGAATGAGCTTTCACTACAGACACTCTGTTAAGACTTCCTGTCTCAGGGAGACAAAGGGATACTTAAATAAGTGATAGCCTCTATCAAATATATGTGCAAAATAGGTTGATATGACAAATAGATGGAGATTGAGGGGAGGCAGAATGGGCATTCTGAAAGTAAATGATCCCTAAACTTAGCCTTAAGTCAAGACTTTTTTCAATGAAAGAAAGGAATAGTACCAGGGTAAAGAACTATATGTGCGGAAGTGTGGAGGCAAGCTGAACTTGAGCTGTTTTAGGAAATACCAAGTCACTTCTAACACTTGGAGTCTAATGTATATACATTAGGTTTCTTCATGCAGAGATGACTGGAAAGATGTTAAGACCTGGCTCTGGATAGAATGTGGTCTACCAATGCATGGATTAGCTCTTTGGGTTATAGGGGAATTGAACATTTTCGGCAACAGATTTATGAGCTACGATAGCTCTAGCACACCAGCTTTGGGTGGTGTGGAATTTTATCAAATGAGATCATGTAAAATAGCCTTATTAGCAAATAACTTAGGATTTGGGTATAACTATGTCTGTGTCTCTCTCTGGAGTAATTACTTTGTTACGTGGGTAAAATTCCTGTCCTATATTTTACCAATTGTTATGATTTTCTTTTATTTCTTTTCTTTTCTTTTTTTCTTTTATATATTTTTTACATCATTTCTCATTTTTGCACAATGTATGCATTTTCATCTTGGTTATATTCCTCATACAATTCCCACCCCCCTTATTTTGACTCTAATCCCTCCTTCCCCCTCCCCATAGTGTGTCTCTGGTTTATAGTTGCTTGTTGATTTTGATTTTATTAAAATTAGTCTTTTTCCTGGTCCCTTATTTAGGTTTTGTAAATTCCCGCTATGAGTGAGACCGTCCGATACTTTTCTTTTTCTTTCTGGCTTATTTTGCTGAGCACGATCCCTTCCAGCTCCATCCATGTTGCTGAAATTGCATGAGTTTATCTTTTGATTGCTTTATTTTAATCTTTTTTGTAATATTCCATTGTGTATATGTACCACATCTTCTTGATCTAGTCATCTATTTTTGGGCATTTGGGGTTTTTCCATAGCTTAGGTATTGTAAATAGTGCTGCTATAAACATAGGGGTGCAGGTGCCCTTTTGAATTAATGATTCTGTGTCCTTTGGGTAAATACCTAGGAGTGGAATTGCTGGATCATATGGAAGCTCCATCTTTAAATACCTTCTATCTCTTCTTCTAGTTCTCTTCATATATATCTTATTTTCAGTCATTTTACAATTCTGAATTATAATATCTTTTATGATTTATCTCAGCATAAATCATTTTCTAATTTATTTTATAGTAATTATTACAATTAGATTTTAATAGTAACTACATAGCAGTGAATCTTACTATAATTAAAAATGACATAAAATTCAGAGGGATATAAAACATTTTGGATGTCAAGTCAGGACCCAAAAAGATATCTACAAACTAGAAAAAATTACTGAACTCTTGGAAAATCCACATAATATTATTAAAAGTTAAGGTTCACACTTGTGTTCTAAAAATACCAAATATCCAATAATAATATGGGAGATAGATCAAGCAGGAGAGTTTCTAGTTATCTGTAAGTCCATTGTCCACCTGCAGTTTGCTGCAGTCTCTTCCAAAATAGTTACATTTCAGGGCACATTAGTAGATATATACCTGCCTAATAGCAGGAGCCAGTGGTCCTGCCATTCTTATGCCAGTCCTATGACACAAAGAATGTTGGACTCATTTAGGCTCATATTTAAAAAGATACAGAAAATTTTTTACATGTTTAGAGAATTATGAGTGAGATCAGGAAGGGATCCTCAAACAGTAGTGGTTTATTGTATTTAGCTTAGAGAAAAGAAGATTCAGTTGTTTTAAAATATTCAGAGAACATTCATGTGGAAGAGGAAAAGGAATCAAATTTGTACTTTCAAGGCTCAAAGGAAAGAAATAGAAATAACAGGGTTCAGTGGGACATGCATGTAGATAGACTTTGGTTTCGAATAGGGGAAATTTTTCTAAGGGCTAAGTATGTCTAATGATAGAGTTGGCTGTCTCCAAGAGGAAATCCTCAAGGTTGTAGAAAAATACTGATTTTAAGGAGCTATCTTCCAGAGTCCTATGATGAATCACTGAATTCACCTTATTTTTTCATTCACTCATTTATACATACATTCAAAAGAGGTAAATTGAATTCTTGTATCAGTGGCCAAGTCAGCCATATAAAATAGAGGGTTTGAATAAACATCTTGAATGCAGTTAGTGAGTGAATGAATAAATGACTCTGAGTATCTATATACACCTGCCTCCTGGAGTCTTCTACACACTGTAGTAGGCAAGATGGAAATATGCATAGCTGCTTATAACACAATGTGATAAATGTTGTAACAGAATGATATCAAAGTGCCAGGGAGGAGGCATATTAGTTCTGCCTGACAGTTGTGTCAGGAAATGCTTCACACTGGGAACATTTAACTCATATACTAATGAATTAGCCAATTCAAACAGTTCCGAAGCCAATTATAAGAGTCCATCATACAATGATTGACTTTAATGTTTAATTTTTTTTTAATTTATACCATAATGACTATATAATCTAAAATTCAAGAACCACAAAAGAGGATACAAGAAAATGTCCTGTTTCATACTTGTCACTCAACTATTCATCCCTTCATTCCCTCTACTGGAGGCTCTTAACTTAAAAGTATGTGATCAGTGTCCAGGGATACTTTATATGGAGACAAGAAAATGTTTGTAGATATAAATAGATAAAATAAGAAGATATATATCATATATAATAAGATATATAATAAGCAAAGACGTGTCTGAGTACACATCTAAGCATACGCACATGTACAAATGTACAGTTGTCCTCTTTTCCCCAGGAATGGTAATACACTCTACAAACTATTTTGCATTTTGCTTGTTACAATTAAAAATGTTTCTTGTAAACCACTTTCCTTCACATGTATGTCCATTTCAATCTTTTTCTATAAGAAAAAAAATCTTGCAACAAGTATTTCTATACATATTATATTTTGCAGAAATAATACCAAGAAAGAGGATTACATGGTCAAAGTGTAATTACATCGATTTTGGCAACTTGCATCACCATGTATTCCATTGCATCACTATGTATTCCAATCAGCAATGTATGTAAGGGTCTTTTTCTCCATGTTAGCATTAGCTATTCATTATTAGCAGTTAGTTGCAAAATGTTTTTTTTTTAAATATTTATTTATTTATTTATTTATTTATTTATTTATTTATTTATTTATACAAGCACTGGGTACAGTCAGAAGCGCTGGAGGGTGAGAGAATTCATCAGAGCCAGAGTGGGGAACAGAACAGGCAGACTGATGAAGTACACTGCTGAGGGGAGCAGCGGGCATGGCAGGAGAGGTCTTAGAGCCATGTGGGACCCTCCCGGTGGCCAGGGATGGAGCTGGCGCTGCAGAGGCTGTGGGCAGCTTCGCAACCCAGAGCTCAACTGCTGCACCACCGGGGAGGCCCAGTTGCAAAACCCTTTTAGTGTTTGTTAATTTATTTTGTCTTCTCTGCTTTAAGATACCTTTCATATCATACATTGAATTTCCATCTATGACATAGATCTGTCTTGGGTTGATACCAAAATCAGATAGTAAACTTATCTGTCAGGGAGAAATGGCACCCTGAGTGTATTTGTAATCTTCACCTGTTTGCCTTTGGAAGTTTAGAAATAACAGACCAGATTACATATTAAAAATTGCTCTAATATAAATTTGGGAAATTTGTAACTTTTAGAAAATTGAATATTCTTATCAAGGAACATGGCATACCTCTCTTTTACTCAAGCTCTTCTGTCAAAAATATTCATTTGCTTTATCACTCAGATCTTGTACATTTCTTCATTTTCTTTTAGTTAATTCACATTTAGTATTTTTATTATAACTACATAAAGATGTCTACTTTTTTATGTAATGAACACTCATCACATATTCATACTTAAAATATGTTTTTTGGTTTTTCAAGACCTATAATTGCCTCATATATTTTTCTTTGTGATAAGATGTCCTCTGACGAAGTCTTCTCTCATTCTCTGTTGGTTTTGTAAAGCATCTCTCAATGTACTACATGTTCAAACCTTCAGATATACTAGAAGTACTAATTGATTTTCCTGATGAGATGCCTTCTAGAGAGTTTGATATTCCCGCTGTCACTGTATTTGTTGCTCTACTATAAAACTGCCATTCTAAAACTTCTCTTTCTAGCTGCCCTCCTGCATCCCCTACCTCCTGATACCATGTCTTCCTCATTCTTGGTTTTATCTTCCATTTTGCTGGACCATAACCTCTAGTAACCATGAAAAAAGTTTTTGTTCTTCCCTTACACTTGACACTTGCTTTGTCCTAGCAAAAACTTTCTGGGCTAACAATGTTTCCTTCATCTTTGAAGTATTTTGAAGATCAGTATCCAGTATCTTCCAGATTCTGACTTGTGGCTTCTGTGTCTAAAGCTACTTTCTGTTATCTGTTTTACTCTCTGAAAGCTTTGAGGATCTTGTTTTTACTTCTTAGGTTTAGAATTTTGATATGAAATCTCTCTTTTTTTTCCCCTACAGTTACTGTACTGGGGATTTAGTGATCATGATATTCATGAATTTTGGTTTAAAAAACACTCTTATTTTTTGAGAAACTGTTCCTCATCATCTACTTTTTCCCCTCTGACATTCTTTCTAATTAAATTTTAGACCTCCTGGTGTTATCAATGAGTATAGACTCACTCACCAAATTTTAGTTCAGATGAATTACATTATAAAATTTGAAAGTACTCCTTTCATGAAAGGTACACAGAAACCACAGATAAAGTGGTTAAACTAGAACTATTGTGTCTCCCTGGTGGTGCAGGGGTTAAAGTCTTAGTGCTATCAAGCTTTTGCCAGTCACTGATTCATGTCTTCTATCCCTAGCCAGGGAGCTGAAACACATGGTGTGCCAGACCTCTCCTGTCTTGCCCATTGCTCCCCTCAGCAGTATATTTCAGTAGATTTGCCTGTTCTGCTCCCCACTCTGTCTTTGGTGAATTCTCTTACCACCCACACCTCTGGCCTCCACCACAATTCTTGTGTGCATAAACAAAAATAAATCTTAAAAAAAAAAAAAAACAACTAGAACTGTTGATATATATGTTTTAAGGGTTTAAAATGTATGTGTGGGACCCCCCTGGTGGTGCAAGGAGTTAAGATGCAATCTATGAAGCTCACTGCACCTACTGCAGCACGAGTTTGATCCCTGCCAGGGAGATACCCACATGGTACAGCAGACCTCTCCTGACTCGCCTTCTACTCCCCTCAGCAGTGTATTTCAGTCAATATGCCTGTTCTGTTCCCCACTCAGTGAATCCTCTTACCCCCTACAAGTCTGGCCTGTACCCCAGTTCTTGTATGTATAAATAAATAAATCTTAAAAAAATAAATAAAATATATGTGTGTTTTATGCATAATGTTTTAATCAGCTATGATGACAAACCAGCCTGGGTTAGAATTTTGCTCTAACTCTTAGTACCCACTTAAGTTATTTTCTGAGCCTGTTTCCACATCTGCAAAATGGGCATGATAATGACAGTTGCTATATTAAATTATAACATTTAAATACAAAAGGCTTGAAGAACTTTGCACAATGCCCAGCATCTAGTAGGTTGTCACTAAATGCTTTATGCTGTTACTGATGGAATAGGTTAAAAGAATGTGAGTGTTTAGAATAATTTGCATACTTGAAATTGTTTTCATGTGTTTCTTTAGAATAGCATATTTTCTTATATCCCAGAAGACCCTCTTTGTTATAGTGTTGATGAATAGCTCAAGAAGTTCTTAATCAAATAATGTAATTGACCTGTGAAGGAGGGCAGGCCACCAAAGGAAGCAAAAAAGGTGAACCCAACTAGAAAATGTGGTAAAAGCAAATGAGGTAAAGCAAATATAGAGGGAACCAAGATCAAAGATAGGAAGTTTCCAGAGGTTTGTAGCATCTTGATTCTGTTGTCTAGTTATCTGCCTTCATTTTTCATGTTCTCTTATGAAACTGAAATTAAGAGAAAGGAGAGGTACAATAATGGAATTACTTCTAACTCCTGAGTGGTGTGATATTGACACTAGCACATCTGATCATCCCTGAGGCCTCTAATATGAACTGAATGTTTGTTCCAAACCCTGATTTATACATTGAAATTCTAGTCCCTGATGTGATGGTATTGTGAAATGGGGAGCTTAGGAGTCATATTAGGTCATGAAGGTGAAGCCCTCATGAATGGAATTAGTGTCCTTATAGTAGGAGTTGTCATTTTCCAAACTGGATTATTCAGGATTGCCTTGCTGATTATGGGGAGCTTTAACCATATTATACCTCTGCTTTATTATACTTACTGCTCCCCACAGCCATGACTCATTTAACTTACTGTTGTCTGTGTCCTGGACATCTCTGCCATTATTGTGGCACAATGGAACCATTTTGACTATCCTCAGCATCAGCAAGCAGGAGTAGGAGTGTTTCTAGGATTTTACACGAGTAGTATAATACTCACACTGCCCTTTGCTATCACTAAGGGATTTGTCAAGGCCACCATAGTAGGCCAGATGAGTTTGTTCTTCCTCATGGCTGTGATGTGCATCACTGGAGCTGGCCTCATTCTGTTGGGATTCTCAAATGCTTGACTCTTGGAAAATTTGACATGTGGTTCCAGTTTCATTAGATTTTCCATGTTCAGGTGGTGGCATCTGTCCTCCACTTTAACCAGGTCTTCAGCCTTTGGCAATTCCCCTATGGCCTCTAATGTAGTTACACTGATGACTTGTTTCTCTGAGGCTTCCTACCTAAGGGACAGAGAAGAAACTTCCTAAGTGCTTTTAAACATAAGTGCTTTTCAACTTCTTTGTGGAAATGAGAGGAAGAGCCAAAGTTGTCTGTTTCTGGAAGAATCCTCAAAGAGAATTCTGTACCAACTAAGCTTCAGCCCACATTCATACCCACAGGACAATAAACACTCCATTTTCCTAGCCAAAGAGGATAAGGGTGGTAAAACTTACCCATTCCCCTCCTCAGCAAGTCAACAACTGTCCCTTTGTAGAGACAGTGCTTTGACACTCGTATATAAGATTTTCTCCCTCCTCCAGCCATTTTGGGAAAAAATTACAGACTGAGACTCTTCAGAAATTCTGTCACTTCTTTACCTCCATCCTTACTTTGTAACCTGACTAACTACAGGCCATCCATTGAAAAACACACATTTCACTCATAGCAGGAATCTAGAAAACTTAAATAAGGGACCAGGAAAATGAATAACTGTAAGAAAGTGAAAATCAAAATCAACAAAAAACTATGAACCAGAGACACTTTTAGGGGGGCGGGGGCGGGAGGGGAGGGATTGGGGTCAGAATGGGGGGGGCTGCAATTGTATGGGGAATATAACAATAAAATTTATTATCTAAAAAAAAAAACACACATTTCAAAAATAATTACAACCTTGTCCCATCTTTCTGGAACCTGGATATGCTCAAAAGCAGGTAAAATAAAGCCACCAACTTTTACATAGCTGGCTAATCGTGGAATTATCTCCAGGCTTCAAATAATTTGACTTTTCATGTCTTTTTTTTTTTTCTTGGAAGACTTATTACAAATCTAAAGTGAGGAAAGATATCTAGTATTTAATATAAAGTTTTAAAAAGAAAACTTATAATTTCTATATCTCTTCATACAAAGACTAAGATGATAATAAACAAAAGTACAGAAGATACTTGGCATTTAAAAATAAGAAAGAAGAGTAGCAAAAGAGATCTTTCCCTGTATCAGGTGAGGCTACAAGCAAGAAAGGACCTTCCTTTACCAAGAGCCTGTCAAGCACCCTGAAGGGTTGGATTTCTGGATTTCCTTTCAAACTATGAAAATAAATGCTTATTAGTTAAACCATCTAGTCTATGATATTCTAAAGGACTTGGTTTCCACTTGGGGCTGTATTAAAAGTAATGAACTGCCAAGTATCTGCTTAGTAATATTTTTTCTATGATACTTGATCCTCACTTCAGACAAATCATGTGGCTGTGGCACAGATAGAACAGTTTCCCAGTTGTGGTTCTACCAGTTGTCCTTGGGAAAGTCTACTAACTTCTCCAACACTTCACTTCCTTTATCTGTAAAGTTATTTTATTCAGCCAACTAAGCAAGGACCCTTTGAGAATTGATAACATCCATAAATCACCTCCTTAGAATCACTACAAAATGATAGATTAGCAAGAAGTGAACACATACATATAGACATCCTCTACAAAGCTAGATTGGATTTCTAATTTATTCATCCAAAAATATAAAATATTGGGGAAGTAGGTGCCATACAGAGCAGGAGCAGCTGTGGCTGATCACAGTGTCATTTTTCTTGAGCTTAAGTCCCTATTAGGGGGTGATGACACTCCGCAAATTACAATCTTCCCTGATGGAAGAGGGGTAATACTGAGCTACTTCCCTTTTGTGCTCAGGGCTGACTTCACCACTGATGAATTTACACAGCCTAGGAGCTTCTAGCAGGGAAATTTTTACAAAAAGTTTGTTCTTTATTATTTGAGTTATGTTCCGTCTACTCAGCCCCATCCCTACTTAGGAAGAAAGCAAAGTCAATGGTTTGACTTCCACCCCTGTTTTACAGCATTTCAGAAAGAGCACACACACCCCCATACATTGGCACATATTATTTCAGAGGGTTCAGAGTTCCACCATCCACCCCAAACTCCAACTTACCTAAGGGACTCAGGATTCAATGTTTCGGATCTACATGATCTTTACCTTCTGACCTCTAGAATGTTTTCATTCTAAGCAGGACATTTTACTCATCACCAATATTCCCTCATATGACAGTGGGAGGATTTGGGGGTGGAATGAGCAACTTTTATCTTGTAGCTTTCCGACCAGCAATGTAACATTTTCTTTTTGCTCTATTTCTTTTCCTACTTTAATGGTAAATTTGACAGAATATGCAGCTATCGTGAAAAGTTCAGAATGACTTCATCTCTCACTCTTGTTCATGTTAGAAATTACTAGAATAATATTTTTGAAGTCCAAGGTGAAAGATTTGGGAGAGTCATTTTATGTTGACTTCTGTTGAAAGTAAAATTATAGTCTATATTGTGGTTTATATATCAATAACCTACTAACTCTGTGTTGAGAGAAGTGAGATGTCCTACACTTCATGTTTCATAGGAAATTTCATCTCTGTGCACACACCCTTATTTAACCAGGAATTGGCTTGTGTTCGTGGTCACCATCATTAGCAGTTCATTTAATACTGTCCAGCTAAGCATGCAGGGTGGTCTTCACTGACCTGTTTAGCCATCCATTTCAAAAATTCTTTATGGGATTGAATAACAGTTACTGAGAACTCACAATGTTCTGGCACTTTGCAAATGGCATCTCCTAAATTATTATTTTGATAGCTTTTTTTTTTTTTTTTCAGGGATCTGAAGATCACATTTTGCTTTCTCATGATTTTGGCCCAACAGGTCATAACTGTTTGTGAGATGTTTTTCATTTCTATGAAGGGTTGGGTCATTCTTGCCACTGAAGCAGCTACTCCTGTGGCTGATAAGAAGGAAATGCTACGAGGAAATTCAGCATCAGGAGGAGTACTGGGTTTCTGATTATCCTTAGGAGGTGACCACCGGAACCTCCATCTCAGGAGAATGAAATATTTTAGATGTGGACATGGATCAACCAAATGTGTAATTGCCTACCAAGTATCATGCTAAGTAATATTTGCTTTACTGCATTCCATCCTCACTTTATGCGAGATGGATGTTATCAACTTTTATTGCAGAGGGCTGAGGTTCAGACAAATCACGAGGCTGTTACACATAGAGCTGGGGTTTTGCCTAGGCCCTTTAGCCTTCAAAGCTAACCCTCTTTCCTATGCCTCACATTGGAGAGGAGAGAAGAGGAAAGAAGAGAGAAAGACATGAGGAGGAAATCATGCTTTGACAAAAGCAACTAGAAGCCCAGAAGTTGAGATTGACTACAGAAGCTGAGCTGTGTCTCAGAATTCCTGACTTAGATGCTTCTGGAGGCTGGGTTAACTCCTTGATAGGAAAAACTAGATGCTGAACAGCAGATACACAAATAAGTGCTACATATATATTTGACCAACTGAAAAGCCCTGTTTTAATCATTATTTTAGACTGAGCAACATACTTTGACAATAAATGCTATGTCATTTTGAGAAGCTGATCATATTTTTTTTCAAAAAACATTTTGTCTCTTCTTACTTACCTGAATGGTTTAATAACATATACCTAAGGGATGATAATACCTAAGTAAGTTAGCACCTGAAAATTCTTTTGCCCTTTGCAAGGGAAGTCTTGCCAAGGAGGGAGACTCTCGCTATCACAATTTAGGGTCTTTAAAATCAGAGCAATGAGAAATCATTTTAATTAAGGAAAATCCCCATGTCTTCCCCAACAGCTGGTTTGCTTGCAAGTAAGACAGCCTAAAAATGAATTAGAGAAAAAGGGTTTACACAATTTCCAAAATAACTCGATATATTTAGAAGTGTGACTCTGTGGTGTGTGTGTTCTTGTGCAAATGTAGAAAACCCGAGAGCTTGTGTGAGAGTCTTAACTGTGTTGTAATTTTCAGAATCCTTAAATATCACATGAAATACATCGTTCTCAGTTCTATATGCAGTGTTCTATTATGTCTGCCTGTGAACTCCATATTGCTCTAGCAGTGTGTGAAAGTAAGGATTTAATATTTTTAAACTCGGGAAATACAGCTGCTGTATGTGCAGGCATGGCAAGGAGTTTGCCATAGGTCTATGATAGTGTATGACTAAATGCTGGGGACATGGTACATTAGGGAAATACAACATATAAACAGGTGCATGCACCCTTTCTTACCCTCTATAGTCTGTGATGTTATTTGTTGGTTTGTCCACAGAACAACAGGTGGTGCCTAATGTTAAAAGCTGAAAAGCAGTTACTATGGAAACCAGATGCAAATTTAGATGTTTGCGTCCACTCTTTGCTGTATATAGACAAAATTGTGTTATAATGGAAATGAAAAAATACTCAAATATGATTCACATCCACGTCTTCTGAATCTTAAAATATCTGCTAAATACTGTGAGATGTTGAATAACTGAAAATTCTCAGCCTCAGGTTCCTGTCAAATTTATGTGTTGAAATTAGGTAACATTTCTGAGATTCTTTGCATTTCTGCATTTTTCTAAATTCCCATTTCTGAACATATGCCTAAAATATTAGCAAATCTATTTTTAGAGTATAAAAAAATTCTACATATGTATACATATGTGGAAAAATGAAAGAAAAAATTCAAATTGCTTATAGCAACAAGACTCAGAGAAAATAGCTCCTAGCATCTTTGTATTTTTTCTTGAGTTTTTATGTAATTATTTAATATACTTGAGATCATACTGTATGTACTTATAAATACATGCTATGTCTTCTGTTGTTTTTTTCCATTCGACCTACTACCATGAACTGACATATTAAAAACATTTAATGGACGTAATTTGATGATAGCATAATATATGATAATATAGATTAAACTTAAGGTTTTTAGTCTTCCTTATTTTTTTGACAAATCAGGCATTTGAATTTTTTTGTTAGTGTAATGTTATAGTGGTTGTGTTTCTGCATAAACTTTATTCACATTTCAGATACATGCCTGTAAGTAGAATAACTGGGTCACTCTGTCTCTGGTGAATCACCCTCCCATGCTTCTGGCCTATACCCCAGCTAGTGTATAAATAAAAAAATAAATCTTAAAAAAAAAGAGTACAAATGCCAGATACATGTGTAGTATATTTGAAATTTTAACACATATGGTATAGAATTCAAGATACAGAGACACTTTAAAAAAGACACAGAGAGGCTCTTAAAAATTGTGTTATTTTTATTGAGGTAATGTCTGCCAGGTCTTATATAATTCAGAGGTACAGGTTCACACATCTTTAGATGTATGTTACCACAGCACACCTACCACCAAACCACCCATAAAGAGACTTTTTCAGTTACAAATGACAGAACATCAATTTAAGCTGACTTTAAAAGAGGGTTCAAACAATGTTAATGATAACAGTTAACATTTATTAAGCACTTTCTCTATGTCAGGCACTATTTGAGTGTGTATATTATAAATTCACTTAACTCCCACAGCATTACCAAGGAAAGTGCTCTCATGATTCCTATTTTACAACTCACTGTCTCTTGCTCTGCTCTCCTCTGTGTGGCTTCATTCCCAGATAGCAAAAGTTCTAGAATTAATTCTGCATGGACCTGACTCATGACTTGGCCTTGGTCCCATTCTTATCCTTGAACCAATCACCAAGGGACCTAAGCTAAAAGCCCAGGAAGTGACAATGGGGTTACCTATAACAAAGTGCATGACCTCAGAATGGGGATGGAAGAATTCCCCCAAAACAAACCAGGTACTATCATCAAAAGCAGAGTGAGTAGAAAGCAGATGGTCAGAAACACTACAGCAGCAAATTCCATTACAGTGAGAATCCAGAAATTTGTATTGCTTTTAGAAAATGGAACAATGGAAACACATAATCTTGAAAAGTATCTCCCTGGTAGCAGTTTCTGAGGAGTAGTGATAATTATTCTTCACATTTACAAAACAGAGGACTAATTTTAATCTAAAAGAACTGCTCAGATGCCAGACATACCTAAGATAAATGTGCTCATTCTACATGCAAAATTCAACTGTATCTGTAAAAGGAAATTTAAAGAAACTAAAGGATTCACTCTTTCCAGCTTACAGCACGCATTATTATTTTCCTAAACCTATGTGATATGTTCAAGAAACTAGATAAAGGACATTCTTTCCACCTGTAAGACAAAATTTTGGGTTGTGTTTGTTTGTTTTTTTTTTTACTGATTTGCCAGTTTTGGGGGCCATCATATACACTGTAATGATTCTCTAATTAGAATAATCAGTCTCAACTTCAGTGGCTGAAGTACCACATTGCATTTACCGAGCATGTCTGTTTATTAATCTTGGCATTCTTTGCTATGTAATGGAGGAAATGTAGGATAGGAGAGAAAAAATGCCTGAGCTGTACATGGATTGCCATGGAAACAGCAGCTGACCAATCAATGGCGAGTACTTAGAAATATTCTTCCTCTACTAGGAGTTCTGAATGAATTGGTGTTCTAATATCACAGTCCTTTTGGTGCTTGTGCTACTTGTAGTGAGTTTTTTGAAATCTGAATATTTGACATGTGTCTGTTATTTTAAAAATCATATATATATATAATTTCTCAGTGATAAATTTTTCAAACTCCATGTACATACTTCCTTCATTATAGGCAGTTTTTTTTCCCTCTGAAATGGCCCCTAAATTTCTCATACATTTTCTATTTCCAGTTTTATTCAACATTTCCTCACACTCTTCACAAGTTTTCCCTCCCACTAACTATCCCAAGCCACCTCAGTCTATAGTATCTAGCCATTTTCACAATACCCCAAAAATATAGAAATACGAAATAATTTAAAATTCTATTCAGTTTTAGACATAATAGGAAGAACAAGTGAAAAATACATTCAGAAGAAGTATAAAAGGGTCAACCACCAAAAACATGAAAAAGAACAGTTTTTATATGTCCTACTGAATCCAGAAAATGAAAATAACTGTTTTTCAGCAAAGCTTGAGAAAAATGAAAAATATAAAACAAGTTAGAGACTTTGGCAGCATAATGTAATTTATAAAAACAAATAAATTATATACTTCAATAATCTTCCAGTTGTGCAACTAGCCCCATTGATTTGAAAAGGTGTTTGTAGATGGCCCTCAGATGGTGAACACTTGATCTATGAAAAGTTCAGTTTGTCTGGATTCTTAAATGAATCTCTTGTGGAGTGATATGTACTTTACAATAGCTTCAGTGAGTAGGAAGGGCGATGTGCCATGATAATAGAGACAAAATCGCACTCTCTGGTTTTTGCTATTGTTGTTGCATAAGGATTTAAAGAACTGACTACCAGTCAGATCACACTGTCTGTGGGGATGATGGAACACAAGTCTTATTAATAGTGTCCAACTGACTCACTGGTAGAACAGTGATTAGTTTAACAATATTATTTATTATTTGGGGTTACCAAAGAATTTTAAAAAACAATTATTTTATATATAAAGCAAGATTTTCAAATTTTTCAATACTCATCTCCTTGACTTTGCTCAAGGAATTGTTTTCAGAGTTTGGAATACATCATTGAGTAAAGAAAGATTTTCTGAGCTCCGAGAGTATACATTATCGGAGAGGAGGCAAAAGACAAAGTAAGTACATATGAAGCAAATTTTTTTTTTTTGCCTACAATCTTTTTTTTTATTTTTTTTATTTTTTTTCTTTCAAACACGTATTTATTTTATTTTATTTTTTTAATTAATAAATTTTATTTTTATATTCCCCATAGATTTATCTTTATTTATTTATACAAGCACTGGGTACAATTAGAAGTGCGGGAGGGCGAGAGAATTCACCAGAGCCAGAGTGGGGAGCAGAGCAGGCAGAAGGACCGAGGTACACTGCTGAGGGGAGCAGCGGGCGGCAGGAGAGGTCTGCGCGCCATGTGGGACCCTCCTCTGGTGGCCCTGGAGCAGCCGGGTATCGAACCGACTCTGCAGAGGCGGGCAGCTTCGCAACCCAGCGCTCAACTGATGCGCCACCGGGAGGCCCCATATGAAGCAAATTTATTATTATTCTAAATATGTTGGAAAGTGAATGTTCCTTCTAGATGGTCATAGCCTCTTAATTACAAAAGCCTCATCTTTCTTGATTTCCTCAGTACGGTTTGAACCTATTCTCCTCATTCTCTCATCTTTTATTCCATAGATGGACAAATACAGTGTGCCAGCTAAATACTAGGGTATATGCTGAGTGCTGCAGAGCCAGCAAGTGTGTGGTAGATTTTACCATGGTCTATCCCCTCTCATCTAGTAGTCCCTCACTTTTCTTAAGACACTTTCTCTCTCTTTTTGGGAGACCCTTTCTCTTCTGTCCACCCTATAAATATTAGGGTTCTACTTCTACAGAGTTTTATCCATAGTCTTTTCCTTAATACACATCCGTTTTCCATGACTTTACCTTTCCTGAGGCTTCACCTATTATTAATGTAAATGATTCTCTCTACATATTTCCACAATTCACTTACACATTCAATAAATAGCCATTGAACATTTACTATTTTCCAAACACTACACTAGGAATAGGAAGTCAAGAATACATTAGAAAGATGTGATCTCTGGACCTCCCTGGTGGCTCAAGGGGTTGTCTCAGCACTATGAAGCTATCTGCAGCCACTGCAGCACTAGTTCAATACCAGCTATGAAGCTAATCCACATATGGCACAGCAGACCTCTCCTATCTTGCCTGCTGCTCCCCTCAGCAGTGTATTTCAGTCAATCCTCCTGTGCTGCTCCCTACTCTGTCTCTGGTGAATCCTCTCAACCACCCCACCTCTGACCTATGCCCCAGCTCTTGTATGCATAAACAAAATAAATCTTTTAAAAAAAGAAGATATGATCTCTACCCTTACCTTATAGAGATTACAATCTGGTTGGAGAAGATAGACAAAAAAATAAGTAATGTAAAAAAGAAAATGGATAAAATAACCATAAATTATGATAATTTCCATGAATGAAACAAAAAGGACAATGAGAATATAGAGACCATTTACTAGGTAGGATAATTAGGGTAGATTCTGAAGAAATGACATGTGGGAAGAAACGGAATAATAAAAAAGAAAAAGCCCTGTGAGAAACTTTAGAGAAAGAACATTTCAGGTGAGGGGTATAGTATGAGCTTAGGTCTTGAGGTGGGAAAATCTTGCTGACCTTTATTAATGGATGAAGCAGAACACAAGAGTGTTGCCAGATTAATTTGGACAGAAACATAATAGCTAGATGATGCAGAATCTTGAAGTCCTAAAAAAGAACTTGGATTTTATTTTAAATAGAGTTGGAAATCATTGGATTATTTTAAGTGAGTGATTTGTACAATCTGAGTCATTTTTACTATTACTCTTGATACTAAGAAGAAACTGGAATTACAGGTGAAGAAACAAGAAATCTCTTCCTGAAAATGAACCAATGAAAAGTCTCTTCCACCTACAATTATTGCCCGAAACTTCTTTAACTAGAAACAACTTTTCTCCACAAATAGCATTAAAGTCATTGCAAAAGATGGAAATACCAAGGAAGGAGGAAAAATAACCTACTAAATTCCTGGCAGCACTCTTAAAAATTATCCATGTATATAAAATACAGTGTGAATAATGTTTTATTCTAAAATTTATGTAAAATAAATTGGCTGATGTAGAATTGATTAGTTCCTGTACATTTAACTGAAAGGGAATTTTCTTATTGATCTGTTATAGGACGGGGAGAGGGGCAGCCCAAACCCCGCAAACCTGCCTATTCTACATGGGTTCTGCCATCCGCCGCATCAACACAAAACATATGAGACTTTAATGGGAAGGATCTTTAATAAAACTAGGAAACAATACAGGTAAGGCAAAGAGTCCAGTTTCTAAATGAAGCACCCAAAGTTACCCGTCCCCTCGTGGGTAAAAGTCCATCCATATGGGATCGGCCCAGAGCAAGGCCCCAAAGCCTGCCACAAGTCTAAAGCATCTTCCAGTGGGGACCCACAGAAAAGGGTCACAAACAACCGGACAAGCCCAGAAGGAAAAGAGCAAAATCAACATCAAGATAAAAGCTGCCATTGTCACCTCCCCACGGGTCTCACCCACATCTGTGTCACCCAGTCCATGACCAAAAGACAAGCGCAGTTTCTTCACGTGTCTCTAGGCTCCATGTGCCTCCTCCAGGTCTCCTGGCTCCATCCTGCTTCCTTCCTCAGTCTCTTCTGAAGCTTCTCCTCTTCCTGCTCAGCTCCACCCTCCCTTGGGTGGGGCAGGGAACCTCCCCCTTTCCTGGGGACCACCCTGTTACATTATTGGATTCCAATTTTTACTGATTTCTATTTTTAAGTGAAAGATTTGTTTTAATGGCTTATCAGCCAGAGTAAAGGAACAGGGGTCCCAGACTTGACCACATGAAATCCAATTTTCCTAAAGCCCTTTTAGTTACATTAGAAAATTTTAATTACTTGGGTATATTGTAGGCAATTAAGCATCTGGATAAACATAGATTTCTCCCATTAAATTAGGAATGCCTAGTCATGTTTTAAACTAAAAACCTCAGAGTCTTCTTGGAAAACACTTAGAACTGAGATTTGTCCTTCCTCTATATGCTACTGACTAAGAAAAACACCATAATTATATTCATTCATTCAATACTTACAGGGAACTAGACTATTAGCTCTGCTCATGCAATAGTGAACAAGTAGCTAAAATATCTAATCTCTCATGGGATTATATTCTATTATAGTAGGGAGATAATAAATAAAACAAATAATAATAAATGGTATCAGGTAATGATAAGTATTATGGGGGAAAGCAGGAACAGGAAATGGGGAGGTTGGAGGTTGAAATCTGAAAAGAGTCTGGGAAGACAAAAAAGGTGGCATGGAAGAGAAAAACAAATGGAGAAGAAGGAAACCACATTGGTATCTAGAGAAAGGCTATTCCAGGCAGATGAAACAACTGTTCCCAATGCCCTTAATATAGGATGTGACTATAATGTTCAAGGGTTAATCTAATGAAACTACATGGAAAAGTGTAAGATCAAAGAAGTGCTGGATGACCTTGTAAAAACCTTTTATTTGGAGTAAGATAAAAAGCAATTGGAGGGCCTCCCCGGTGGCGCAGCGGTTGAGCGCTGGGTTGCGAAGCTGCCCGCAGCCTCTGCAGCGCCGGTTCGATTCTCAGCTGCTCCCCGGCCACCAGAGGAGGGTCCCACATGGTGCGCAGACCTCTCCTGCCGCCCGCTGCTCCCCTCAGCAGTGTACTTCTGTCCTTCTGCCTGCTCTGCTCCCCGCTCTGGCTCTGGTGAATTCTCTCACCCTCCTGCACTTCTGACTGTACCCAGTGCATGTATAAACGAAAAACGAACAAACAAATAAATAAATAAAAACATGCCTCTATAAAAGGAAAAAAAAAAGTGATAAAAAAAAAAAAAAAAAAAGCAATTGGAGGCTTATGAACAGGGAGAAATGATCTTCCTTAGTTTTTCAATGATTAATTGACTGTTGTGTTGAGAACAGACCATAGTTGTTAAAGAGCTGAAACAGGGAGGTCAAAGTTAAAGATGATTGCAGTAATGCAAATGAAATCATTTGAGTAAACATCAGAGTGGGAAGTGGTGACAAATGGTCAGATTCTGAATATATTCCAAAGTGGATTTGCTGATATATTAATTGTGGGATAAAAAAAAAGGGTAGTGGGCCTCCCCGGTGGCGCAGCGGTTGAGCGCTGGGTTGCGAAGCTGCCCGCAGCCTCTGTGGCACCGGTTCGATCCCCGGCTGCTCCCCGGCCACCAGAGGAGGGTCCCACATGGTGCGCAGACCTCTCCTGCCGCCCGCTGCTCCCCTCAGCAGTGTACTTCGGTCCTTCTGCCTGCTCTGCTCCCCACTCTGGCTCTGGTGAATTCTCTCACCCTCCCGTGCTTCTGACTGTACCCAGTGCATGTATAAACAAAACAAACAAACAAACAAATGAATAAATAAAATTTAAAAAAGCCTCTATTTAAAAAAAAAAATGGTAGTGATGGATGGCTCCCAGGACTTAAAACTGAGCAAGTGGAAGGATGGTGCTGTTGTTTATTCCATTGCAGAATTCTATGGGTACTTAAGTTTGAGGGTAATAACTAGAATTGAGGTTTTTAGACACACAAAGTTTGAAGTGCCTACCAGTTAGGAGGAGGTTACTAGTCTAGGGTTCAGAAGAGAGGTCCAGACTGGAAATAGAACTTTGAGAAAAACATAATTATACAGAAGTTATTTAGAGCCAAGAAACTAGATTAAATTACTAACAGGAAAGTGAATATAGATGGAAAAGTGAAGAAGTTCAAGACCTGAAACCGGGGGTTCTCAAAATATGAGTTTGCTGATGTGAGATGAAACCAGCAAAAGAAGTGGAGAATGTGTGGTAAGCAGGATTCGGAGAAAACCAAGATAATGTGATGTGATAACCCAAGGAGGAGGTCAAATGGAAATCACCGACAACCTTCTAACCATGGTCTCTGTGCTATGATGGAGCAATACCTGACTGGAATTAGTTTTAAGATAAGAGTCAACTGAAACCAAGAGGCCTTTGCTTGTTTTTAAGATGGGAGGAATAAAATCATTTTTGTAAAATTGTAAAGTTTACATAGTAATAAGTAAAAATTTGATGCCCCAATATAGACAAAAATATTGTAGCTAATGTGAACATTAACCCTGGGAACATGAGCCATAGTACTCAAAAGAAAGAGTACATGGACATAGTTTTTAGTAGGTTGGCTAAACATGGTAGTGAAAGTTTATGGAAGCCCTCTTTTGATTTCTTTCTTTCTTTTTTTTAGTAAACTCAAAAGCAAAGTGATGAGATGAGATAGAAGATGGGGGAGAAGATATGAAATAACCATCTTGGAGAGTGAGAGAGAATAGAAGAGGAAAATAAGTACCTCTCTGTAGGCCTGCTTGAGGACAGTGATCAAGCATTTTGTTTGTTTTCTTTAGTCATTTTAAACTACAAGAATCCAATAAGGTATGGGTGGACAGTTAGAATTAAGTAGCAATGCAATTTTGTTCAGTTGCTCTCATGACAAGGTGAGGAACCTGCAAGTTTATGTGTTCTAATGATGGACTATGGAGTTTAAGCTGTGTAATGAGGGCCGTATGGATAAGAGCCAGGAGACCGTGAAACAGTGGCATGAACTGTTGAAGTCAAGGTTCTAGAACTGCAATTATAAAAACTATAGTGACCTGAGAGGAGATGAAAGGAGGCCAGTCATGGAACTGAGATAAGGCAATTGGAAGAATTGTCTATGTGGATATTAAAAATGTTAAGAATTATGACAGGGATAGTGTGGAGGATAATGACAGCAACCCCAGGACCAAAAATCTGGTTTGGGGAGAAGTTAAAGTGTTATTTCTTTTCTTTATTCAGGTCCTTTTCTTTTCACTACACTGCTCCTCTAGGAACAGGATGTCCTTCTCTCTGACCCTTCACTTCCCTAACCTTGTTTAAAAAAATCCATTTTTCTACAACCTCTGCTAATATACCAACTCTTTCTTTGCCTCTCCTTCTCTATAATTTCTATGCCAGAATCTCAATATTCATAAATAGAAGAATGAATATGGGGAAAATAAAGGTGAGAATGAAGGCAATGGTAAGAGATAGGAATGTGAGAGGAAAATGGAACTGATCTATCTAATCTATTTCCTCTCCTAAAGTATGTTCTACTCAGTTATTCACTAAGTTCAGATCAGACATGGCCCTGTTGTATTTACGTCTAGGATGCAGTGTAAAGTGGCATGCGTGAGGCTCAGTATCAAAGCATTCCCTGAATAGATATAAAATGCATGCACAGAGGGGCAGAGTAAATGTGATTATGCATTTTGAAAATGTACTTAGGCTTCCTAAAATGGATGCATTTTTACAGAATAGCAGCAATAATGATGATTACTATGGCATCTACTGCAGTAACAACAAATGAAAAATCAGTTCTCTTCACAACTGAGTTGAGTCCTTAGATTCTGACTACAGTACAACACTACTTAGTAATCAGCAAAACCTACTATTATTTACCTTATCCATGACTTACATAGCATGGAGCTTGCCAATTAGCATTTTCAAAATATTTAGAGTATAGACAGTGACCCTAATTACAAAAGATTGCTTTATGAGGAGAAGGAAGAGGTGACAGAATGACAACTAATATTCTCTAAATGCTGAGTATGTTGTTTTATAGACCTTTACATATGAAATAAAACATGGGGAAAGCAAGATAAATTTTTAAAATGTTATCTATACCATGATTGCAGGTAAACATTCAACTTCTCTGTGGTGTCAAACTAATTCATTGCAGTTGATTTAATATTCTTTGGCATTAGCATTAAGACAAATTAAAAAATGTTACACATATGTTATGTTACATATGTATACATATGTTACACATATCTACAATCTTCCACTTGTGTAGTTATTGTGTATCCAAACATAACACTACAGCACAACCTTTATTCTCACCTTTATTTTCCCCATATTCATTCTTCTATTTATGAATATTGAGATTCTGGCATAGAAATTATAGAGAAGGAGAGGCAAAGAAAGAGTTGGTATATTAAGAGAGGTTGTAGAAAAATGGATTTTTTTTTAAAACAAGAGTTAGGGAAGTGAAGGGTCAGAGAGAAGGACATCCTGTTCCTAGAGGAGCAGTGTAGTGAAAGAAAAAGACCTAAAAATAGATAAAGATATTGATGATTGAATATTGCTGGCATTGTTTTAATAACTATATAATACTCCCCTTGCTACATATATCCCTACTACCACAGGACCTTTTCCCCAAGAGGCTGGAAAGCAAGAGTCTTTAAACACATTTTGTGAAAGACATGTGCTGAAGTACTGTGGAAAGGTTCAACTCATATATGAAAGTTCTGCATCTTTTATGGGATTGTTCCTATATGTTTGCTGCTGAAAATGCTCAGATTACCTGAGCATCATCTGAGATCAAGTTAAAAGATGCTCCATCACACTTACTGAGTCAGGCCCACCTTAGATCTATACAAAACCTGCATTTGAATAAGATCTTCAGGTGATGCATATGCACATTAGAATTTGACAAATGCTCATCTATGTGATTTCCTTTGTGGATGTTAATGAATAGAAAAAGAATACATGGAAACATGCAATGAACATTCAAAAAAGATTCATTTACTGAGCATGTATTTTTTGAATTATCTTCTATGGGGCATTTCCTATGTTGGGAGCTATAAATAATTCAGACTTTGTATGTACGGGGGTTCCAATTGTGTAGATACTTTGCTATGAGTCCATCAATATACAGGGTAACATAATACTGCAACGGAAGTATAAATAATTTTGTCCAATATTTATTTATAAGCAATTAGTAGAAACTGCAAGAATTTACAAATTCACAGGCCCTACCCTCAAGAAGTTTATGTATAGTGGTAAGACACATGCTGCCTTCAGGGAATTTGTAATCCAGGACCTTAGACCAGTAAATTCAGCATCAACTGGGATGTTATTGGAGACCCAGACCTACTGAATCCAAATCCAGATCATTCATATGTACATGGAAGATTGAGAAGCACCAGTCTAGGGCATTTCATCAGTATTCCCATCAGAAAACATTATTTGAACCCAGTGATTTGAAAGACCTATAAATTCTGCAAGGAAGAAAGCCTGTAGGCAGGAGGCTGTTGGACCTGGGTAAGGGCTGCTGGAGTGAAAAGAACTGATTGGAAGCGCAAGGTAGATCACTGAGAATAGGAAAATGAAATTTTCTGGGCAAGGCATCAATAGCCACTGGCTATCACACTGACAGACCATTCAGTGTCCTCACAAAGATTTATGTTACACATATCTACAATCTTCCACTTGTGTAGTTAATGTGTATCCAGACATAACCTACAGCACAACCTTTATACACTTGAAAGTTATAAGCACTAATGAAACAGAGGAATTAATATGTTGCTTTTTGTATGTTGTGGGGACAATACCTTCTCAAGCAAAGCAGTTACTCAGACTTCCTGCCCTATGTATTTTGTAGTTAAACACAAAATCGAAAACATAAATGGTAGACTGTTTCATATTTTCTAATATATGCATGATCTAGAATTTCTCAACCTGCTCCTATTTAAATGCACATACAAATACATTTTAAATCTGAAAAATTTGAACTGAACTTTATACCATCTCTACTATATTCAGAATTAGGACTTCACTTGTCTTAAAAGTGTGTTACATTAACTACTTCGTCATTATCCATATTTCTCCCTAGACTCTATCTCTTTTGCTCTGTATTTTCCCCTTTGCTCTCCCTTCCTTCAGGAGAGTTTTCTTGTTGTTCTGACGTCTGGAATATATGCCTTCGTAAGCAAGAGTGACTCCAAGACTGAGTTCTAAGCAGAGCATATAACCCAGTATAAGAGGAGATGACTTGGAATTTATAATTAGAAGCCTATTTTAGCTTCTTTTGTACAACTGTTGAAATTCCTTTCAGGGGTATCTTGACTACATTGAAATTGAATGTTATTGAGGTTTTTGGTTTGTTTGTTTTTTTGCCCTCTCTTGTTTCCTTGGCAACAGGTTGGTGATGCAGCAGCTGAAATCTACTGTCTCCCTGGAGATACTGGTGCAGGCAGGTTGAAAACCACTGGTAATGCCTTGAGGTAGTTACTGAACTTGACCAAATCTTTTCATTCCAGTCAATGTCTGTCTCTCTGTTTCTCTCTGTCTCTTTCTGTGTCTCTCTCATATTCTCTCTCTCTCTATATATATATTATATTATATATATAATACAATATATAAATATATATAAAATATGAAGAGATCAGCTGAATAGAAGAATTACTTTTCAACATAATTTTTGGGATGATTATCAGTGAGGGATGTGTTTCAGACTGCCTTTGAAAATGCTTATCTTTGTACATAAATATAAAGTCTTGAAATGTAAAAGTTTCAGGTTGTATATATCAATTCAGTGTCATATTAATATATTGGGGAAAAATGTTCTGTGTTAGTATAAAGTCTGAGAGAAGGGCACAAGCAATCAGGGGTCAGGACCCTTTCCTCTGGATTTATGTCAGGCATATGGTCTTCCTTGGGCAGCCACATCCAACAGCCTCTCTTCATTCCTTGAATGTTCTGAAACAAATTATGTTTGTGATCTGCAGAGAAAGCATGGCGGACTATAAATGAATATCATCTGTCAGTGGCCTCCTCTGGAAGACAGGGAAGGGAACTGGAGAAGAGTGATCAGCAGTGAGAGCTACACTTAGGGACAACATATAAGATGGCTGGAGGGACAGACAGCCACGGCTATTGAAGATGCAGATGGGCATGGCAGCTGGGACACAGATGGACCTGCTACCAAACACAAGATTGCTTAGACGCTCAAGGACATTTGAATGAAGGCTTTAAACAAACATGATAAACAGAGGGAGATTCAGATAACAAAACCATAAGTTTAGGGCAACAGGTGAGCAGAGAAGATGGGATCAGACAAGGGAAAATTGGTCTTGAATTCAATTGAAAAGTAGTATTTTGAAAATAATTTTATTATTTTTTTAAAAAACTAAATGCAACCAACTGCTGAATTTTTGTTGAGAACTAGATCCAGAGAAAAAGAAAGCAAGAGAATGTGTTTAATCTGAAGTGTATGCAGCAGGGAGAGAAGGCTGAGAAAACAATGAGTGTGGGAGCTGTTTGCTGAATGAGAGACAGAAGGGTGTCACTATGTAAAGGAGAAATGGAAAAGGAAAAAAGAGGTCACATGAACAGGAGTGCTGGTCATAAACCATCAAAGGAAAGAGAATACCTACCATGGGCAATTTAACTGAAAAAAAAATACACTAAACATCTAACACAAATATTTAGTAAAGTTGTATACTAGTAATAGTTATCATTAAGCATACTAAGAGTATTATTAAAAAGTATGAATTTTGCATTGTCCACATTGTAGCTTGTGAATTTTCTGAGCAATGAGTTCCTGCTGAAGTCTGAAAAATTATGCAGGTAACTTGCTTTTTGTCCTCCCAGGGTTGTGGTCAGTTCACGTACTAAGTAATAAATATCTTGGAAAAAGATATTTTCATACATTTTTTTAAGGACTTGTTCTCACTGACCTAACCTTTGACCTAAGCAACACAGCCCAAATGAATCAAAACCATAATTTTCCTTCATGTTAAGCTGAGTATAGATTATATAGGGATGTGAAGAATAAAAAGAAAACTATCAAAGAATCCTTTTATTGATATATTTAGTGGTGAATTGCCTTGACTTTGAAGTCAGGTAACCTGGGTTGAGATCACTCACCTAGCTTGTAAGAGACATAGGTAACCTTGAGGGATATATGTAATTTACTCAAGCATTATCATATCTATTTTTAAGATGGTGATAATAATAATACCTACTAAAAAAGCAATTCTTAGATTAAATCAGGAAGTGTGTGTAAAGCTTTTACCACAGTTCTTATCACATAAAGGAAACAAATATTTTTTTCTCTTTTTTTTAAAGATTTATTTATTTATGCATACAAGAACTGGGGTACAGGCCAGAGATGTGGGGGGTGAGAGGATCCACCAGAGACAGAGTGGGGAACAGAGCAGGCAGACTGACTGAAATACACTGCTGAGGGGAGCAGCGGGCAAGACAGGAAAGGTCTGCCTCACCATGTGGGTTGCTCCCTGGCCGGCCAGAGATCGAACTCGTGCTGCAGAGGCTGTGATTGCTTCATAGTGCAGTGCTTAACACCTTGCACCACCAGGGAGGCCCAGAAACAAATATTTTGTGATGATCAGCTACTTAAACCAATTTTGGAACACCAGGTCACTATTAAGTTTACATCTGAGTTTAATAGCTATGTCAAACAAAATGGAGTAAATGTTTCATTTCTAATTATTTATCTGATAGTACCTCTGGTTCTATACTATATATGCAACTGGGCTTTCTAATGCCTTCAAAATCAATTTATTAATATTAAAATGTTAGGGATGATAGAGAGATTATTTTTCTTCCATCACACTTTAAATACTTCTATGTAGTAAATAGCATTTGAATTTACATCAGTGGATTTAAGTTATGCTAGATTTAGAGAAACTCCATCTTTTTAATCAAATGATGAATCATTACACATATTCACTGATAATTTTCAGTGAATTTTCAGCATTTTAAAAGCTGCTTCTGATCTCAACTTGTATGGATGTTTTTAATGAAAAGGAAATGGAATTAAATCCATCTTTGCCAAGTATGTTTTAATGTAGACCTGGATCAGATACTTGATAAAATAGGGGTGATGTTCTAGGTTATGTTGGCACTATCAACAGCAGCCTGAGTATAAAGCAGGATATTTGAACCAGGAGAAAAAGTCAGAGCCCACAGGATAGTGAGTAGACCAAAATCAGTACAGATGAGAGAAGAGAATGGGGCACATCAGCATCAGGTTGATGAGGGAGACCACAGTCTCACTACCAAAGAGGAAGGGAGATCACCATCATGATAGCTTGTGAAATAAAGGGATCAAAACCACAAATAGGAACCCTGCTCAGAAGTGGGTCAGGAAAGAGCTAAGTGACATCATGAAAAAGCCCAGCAACCAGGGAGCCATTTGTTTCTTCTGCAGGGGCTTTTGTCCCACACAAGATTTCTTAGAGACTTTGTTGGAAAAAAAACTGTGTGGACAGCCCAGAACTGCTAAGTTTGGAAAGTCAGTCATTGAACTAGAAAGAAGAGATAACAGCTTAAAATTTTTTGATGAGCTGAATGCAGGTTAACCATCAAGATCAGATGCATTGTTAATTAAAAAACTGCAAAGAAAAATCAACAAGCAAGTATAAACCAGAGACACACTATGGGGGGGAGGGGAGGAGTGAGTAGGATCAAAACAAGGGGTGTGGGAATTGTATGGGGACTATAACCAAGATGAAAATGCATACATTGTGCAAAAATGAAAAATGATGTAAAAAATGTATGAAATAAAAAAATGTTCAAAAGTGAAAAAAAGCTACAAAGAAAGCATATTTCAGTGAGAAACTATATCAGTTTGGTGGTATGAGTGATGACATGAGTGTGAGTCAAAGATATATTACTTCAAAGTGGATGCTTTGAAGCCAGATTAGGGTGGGAGTGAGGAGGATATTTATTTTTTCTATAGGGATTTAGACTACCTATAAATTCTTGCTTATCTTTCTGGTGAATGTATGTGTACATAAATTGTGTGTGTGTGTGTGTGTGTTTGTGTGTGTTTCCTTGGATCTTTGAGTCAATTAGTAGAGTTTTAGAAGCCTAAGAAGAACTAAGGTTGGATTTTCCCTTCCCATAGTAAAACCCGCTTCAAGGAGCTAACCATAGCAAACCAGTAGTATGCACTCTAGGTCACCTATACTTTGAATAACTTAAAAGTGATAAAGAGTACCTCATAATTCCATTACTAGCTCTAAACCAAAGAGAAATGAAAACATATGGCCAAATGAAACCTTGGATATGAACTTTCTATGCGGTAGTATGAAATAATGCCTCTGTCTGTCAGCTAATGAATGAATAACAAAAATATGGCATATCCATACAATACATTATATTTCACCATGGAAAGAATGATACTGTAATACATGCTATCACATGATGACTTTATAACATTATGCAAATTGAAATAAGTCAGTCATATAGGACCACATGGTATATGTTTTCACTTATATGAATTGTCCAGTATGGGCAAACCTATGGAGATAGAGTAGATCTTTGGTTCCCAGGGAGTGCCAGGGGCAAGGAGCAGGCATTGGGAATAATGCTAATGGGATTTTGCGGGGAGGGTGATGAAAATGTTTTGAAATTGGATGGAGGACATGATGTACAACTCAGAGAATATACTGAAAACCATTGGACTGCATACTTTAAATGAGTGAATTTTAATGCATGTAAATTAAATATCAATTCAAAAAAACTAAAATGACTCAGAGTTTGGCCAGTATACTTCTTTTGTATGTGAAGCTGGGTAGCAGCATGTGCTCTGGAATCAGACTGGATTTGAATACCAGCTGTGCCACTTAACAGTGGTGTTAATCTTGAACAAATTATTTAACTATATTATATTTCAATTTTCTCATCTATAAAATGGGGGAAATGATTTTACAAATCTCATAATATTGTCTTGAAGATTATATTAATAATATAAGCACATAGAACAGTGCCTGGCACTTATAACACTTAAGCACTTGTTTATTGTTTTCATTAACATGTTCACTTATGCATTGCATTGAAGATCTGACAACAGGACTATAACCTACTAGGTAGAAAGTGATGTTTCATTTAAGTTAGAGATTCTTCCCGTTGGTGGTAAACTGCTGACCTTTGGATAAGTTGTAAGATTTTGGAAAGTAAGACTTAACATCTCACCGAGAACCAGCTCCTTTTCTCTGCATCTGTGGCTTCTAGCACAATAATTCTAAGCATGTATACTTGAACACATTCCTCTCAATGAAGTGATATCAGTTCCTAACTCACAGAAGGGCTTGGAAGAAGCAAAAGCCATATTGTTGGTCAAGGAATGATATAAGGAAGCTGGAAATATGCAGCTGACCCTGAGCTCTGAGAGCAGTTGCATCCAGAAATAGTTGTAGATCACACAATAGACTTTGCCTCCCTTCTCCCACCTGTACCACCTTTGGGAAAGTCCTACTAAAAGGCACATCCTGTACTCAGCTATGCAGTGCGGAGTCAAGACTAGGGTGCACTTCTAATTTGCAATAGAAGAGGAGAGTCTCTGACCCCATCCCCATTGTACCCCAAGGCTAGGGAAGAGAATACAGAATTCACTGGAGAGGTCAGAAGTCCCAGGTTCACAGCAGGAGATCAGCAGAGATGCAATTAGTGGTCATTAGAAGCAGCAGAGGTCTCTAAGTCCAGAGCACAGATGACCAGGGGGAAAGGCAAGAGGTCAGATGGACAGGGGACTCCTAACATGACTCTGAGAGGACTAGATGAGGTAATGTAAGGACTGATGTCCTACTCTGCTAGCGTGAATGTCTTAGGACTTTTATAAGAGGTGTACTTAGGTCACAGTCATCTCACACATTCATTTATAAAGGCTAATTTTTTTTATATGTGCAGTAATAAAATTTTCAAAAGTGAAGCCCTGAATTAAGATTCAGACTTCCAAAATCAGTTCCATTCCATTTTTCGTAAGAAGAAAACTTCTTGGATCTCTCAGGATTCCATCGACCCTATATTCTGCATTTGCCTTTACCTCAACATTCTGTATTTGTTTTATTTACGCTATCTTATGACTGTTTACTTGTCAATCTCAAACACAGGTTATGAGCATCTTGAAGACAAAGGCTGGAATTTAATTTTTTTCCCCTTTTGCTTGTTAATTTCTGGTTTGCGATTGCTTAACTGAACTCTTGACTTACAATAAGCTCCCAGGAAGTACTTATTAAATGACTAAATCACCAGTGAGGATAATTTATATGTAAGAATCTTATTAGTCAGACTGCAATGAGTTTTTGGTGTTAAGGTGAGATCCAGTAGTGTTTTTTTGTGTTTCTTTCCTTACCCTGAGATCTGCTAAGCTGTCTTTTGATGCTCCCTTGCAAATGAGTTCCTCCCCTTTTCTTACCCTCTCTCTGTTCCTTTGTGCCCTCGTAGGCCCCTGATAACACTACCAAGAACTTTTCAGCGAGGCTCCAATATTTTCTAAAAAAAAAAAAAAGTATCTTTGCACATCTTTTTTTTTTAACCCTGTATGCTTTACCTCTGAGATTGCTCTATTTTAACCCCACTAGCTGGATTATATTTTTTTATTTTTTTTGTACAAATGTTGATGTTTCTAGAACTAGATCATTTAATTTCTTCTTTTTTCATGCTATATCTGCTCTTCTTGAGTGAACCGAGCCATAGGAGTAAGGGGGGAGTATTGTGGAGAGCAAAAAGATGAGGTCAGATTGCTTGAGTTGGGAAACAGATTGGAGACAAATATTTATGGAATACTATAGATGCTTAGTTTGTTTATTTATTTATTTATTTATCTGTTTGTTTGTTTGTTTGTTTATTTATTTTTTGTGGGACCCTAGCCGGCAGCCAGGGAACGAAACGGCGCTGCAGAGGCTGTGGGCAGCCTCACAGCCCTGCGCTCAACTGCTGCGCACCAGGGGAGGCCCCCTTAGTTTATTTTTTTAAAGCAGGATGATGAGTTAAATAATTTTTTCTGATATATTTATTTTTTTTAATTGAGGCAACATTGGCTTACATTATTTGGTATTTTAGAAGTATAGGCTCTTCCCCATCTCAGGTGTCACCACCATAGTATACCAGCAACCAAACCACCCTTAGTCCATCACCGTCGTCATCCATTGTGTTTTCTTCTCTCTCTGCTCTCATCTATCCCCCAACCCCTCCCTCTCAGGATGCTTCAGTTCTATAATCTACTTTCAAGGGTTAGTTTTTAAGTTTGTCTATCGGACCCTTCGCTTGATTTCACTATATTCTACATGTCAGTGATATCATCCAGTATTTATCTTTCTCCTTCTGGCTTATTCCATCTTCAAGCTCCATCCATATTTCTGCAGATGGAGTCACAGAGTAAGCTCCTTAATTCTGAAAAATAACTGGTGGCATGTTTTCAGTGGTCTAGTGCTAGCAGAATTTGAGTCAGGGAGATCAGTGAGATTAGTTGATCATGGGAAATGGCAGCAGATATATGTCAGGGGAGATGGAATTTATGACATTTCTAAGGACAAATGTGTAAGATTTAATGATCTATTAGATGTAAGATACTAGAGAAAAAAGTCAAAGATGACTGGAGCTTCTGGCTTGCATAATGCGCTACTGGTGATGACATGCTAACAAGGTAGGAAATAGGAAAGGACAAGAATAATTTGCCATGATCTGATTGGTGGTGTTAGTGGAGTAAGCGATGTCCCTAAGTTTCTGTGATTTGTGTATCACATGGATGAGTGGCTTCTAATCAGTTCAGTTGGCACAAATAACAAAAATATATCAACTGACATTTTCACTGAGACTTCCTAGCACTTTCCACATTAACCAGGATCACCAAAAAGATATACATAAGACCACTAATTAAAATTGAAATATTTTTGAGTCCAAATTATGCCACTTACCAGCCATGGACTTTAAAGAACTTCACTGTATTGAGTCTTTATTTTTCTAATCTGTAAAATGGAAAGATGCTTATTGTACTGATGGTATGTCTGAGATGGAGACTTAAGCATTTTCTAGTTGTATTTTTCAGATGATGTGTCAAGGGCCAGAAAATTAATAAAATTTTCTGTGTTCACAGAGGCCAATGGGAGACTGGATGAGTCCCTGTGCCTCTCAAATCCCAGCTTAATACTGCTCTGCCATATCACAGGGCCTTTCCATTGCTTTTGAGAACAAAACCTCTCACTTTGACCAAAGGCTTATCTTTAAGGGCTGTCTTGTTTCTTTTGTTTTTTTGTTTCACTTTATTGGAGTGAGAATGATACCTGTTATAAAACTAGTATTTGCTGACCTAAGCTGCTTTGCCCAAACTCTATTTCCTACAATCTTTCCCTAGAAATTAACGTTTTTTTTCTCTCTTTCAAAAAAAAAATATTAAAGCTATAGATGAAAAACTTATACAACTACTTCAGCATTTCTAAGCTCTAAGGGGGACTAGGGTAAGGAAAACTAGAGAAGGAGATTTAGACTGGCAAGGAGGAAGGGCAATCGGCACCTTCTAGTCTTGCAGTTATGGAGAATTCACATTGTGGAAAGTTTCAAAGTGATAGGAAATTTACTTTCTCCGCTTTTCATGCCACTCCTCCAACCTGGCATAGCAAATAAGGAAATTGTATTTGAATTGTTTGATCTTTGCCTTCTCCATTCCTATAATACTACTTCTTAACCCCTTATTAAGGATACTCTTAACAGAAGCTACCTTGACATCTGACTGAGTGAAGAAAGAACGTAGAGTAGGAAAGGGCTTCTGGGTCCCATGTTTGACAGGTCTTCCAGGTCACGCAGAGAGGGGAATCTTGTGTACTTTCAGACACATTCTCCTCTGATAGCTGGAATCTGCTACAGGAATTTTTTTTTTTTCTACAAGAGCAGGGGTATAGGCCAGAGGTGTGGGGGGTGAGAAGATTCACCAGAGACAGAGCAGGGAGCAGAACAGGCAGACGACAGAAATACACTGCTGAGGGGAGCAGCGGGCAAGACAGGAGAGGTCTGCTGAGCCATGTGGGTAGCTCCCTGGCCGGCTGGGGATCAAAGTCGTGTTGCAGAGGCTGTGGACTGCTTCGCAGTACTGTGCTTAACCCCTTGCGCCACTAGGGAAGCCCTTCTACAGGGATTTTTTTTTACATGGTAAGTCAGAACAGTGAACTAAACGCCGACAAGGTCCTGTTCACACTCTAAGGACAGGAACTGTGCTTTATTTATTTTAGTATCTTTTGCACCTGTTTCAGTGCCCTGCATTGAAAAGAGCATACAATACAGGTGTGTGTGTATGTGTGTTTAATTTATTGAGATATAATTCACATAGAACAGGTACAATACAGCTTTGCTGAATGAATAAATTTATTCAAATGCTGGTAGTATTCTTTCAGCCAAGAACATTTATTGAGCCTCTGATAAATCTTCACCCACTTGTTTGTTAATATTCTAAATAAGGAGGTTTTTTTCCTTAAATTTCTGATACAAGTATTTCTAGACTAATAAAATTTAAATATTTTTATTATGGATGCATACCATGCTAATCATTTTATATGCTTTTTCTCACTCATTTCAACATTCCTTTGATGGAAGCACTTTTATTAACTCCATTTTATATCTGAGGAAACAGACTTTTAGCGGTCACATAATTTGTCTGAGGTCTAAGAGCTAATAGGGAAAGAATAAGATTTGATTCAAGTTCTGTAGATGCCAAAATCTCACTTGTTAGACTGCATGAAGAACTTTCCAGTTCTTCTCAGGTGATCATTGACACATTAGAAAAAAATAAATGTTTATACTTTCCACAGAATTGAGGAAACTGATGTTCAAGTTGTATTAAACTTTGCTTCTCTCCTGCTAATTAGAGGCGGTCTCTGAGCCAAGAACTTAGAAAGTTAGAGAGAGAATTCTTTTTCCTCCCCTGCCAACCAAAGAAATAATTAACAACAACAACAAAAATTTGCAAAGCTGACATAAAGAGGAGACATTGAGACCTGGGAGACTATTGTAGTCCTTCATGATTTTACTGTGGATTAGTCTTGTGTGTTAAGATTAGATAGACTAGGATACTAAGGGATTGTCTTCCACTGTCTCTCTCCAGAGTCTTAGGATATCTGACTTGATTTTGACACGGACATCTCCAAGGTATTTCCCCAAATGAAATTGGAGCCAGCAGATAAAATCCTAGCAGTTTCCATTAGAAAAAGTTGATATAAGTATCTTATAATACTGGAGGCTGAAGGTGGTAGGGGGTGTTGATAAAAAGGACTGAATAATATTCCATTGTGTATATATATACCACATCTTGATCCAGCCATCTATTTTTGGGCATTTTGGGTTGTTTCCAGGTTTTACCTATTGTAACTAGTGCTGCAATAAACATAGGGGTACCTGTGTATTTTTGAATCAATGTTTTTGTGTCCTTTGGGTAGATCCCTAGGAGTGGAATTGCTGGGTCATATGGTAGCTCCATTTTTAGTAGACTAAGGAACCTCCAGACAGCTTTCCATAGTGGCTGGACCAGTTTGCCCTCCCACCAGCAAAAGGAGAGTTCCTTTCTCACCACACCCTCGCCAACATTTGTTGTTGCTTGTTCTTTTGATATGTGCCATTCTCACTGGTGTAAAGTGGTATTTCAATTTTTTTAAAAGATTTATTTTATTTTATTTATTATACAAGCACTGGGTACAGTCAGAAGCATAGGGGGTGAGAGAATTCACCAGAGCCAGAGCGGGAGCAGAGTAGGCAGAAGGACGGAAGTACACTGCTGAGGGGAGCAGGAGAGGTCTGCGCGCCATGTGGGACCCTCCTCCTGTGGCCAGGGAGCAGCCGGGGATTGAACCGGCGCTGCAGATGCTGCGGGCAGCTTCGCAACCCAGCGCTCAACCACTGCACCACCGGGGAGGCCCTCAATGTGGTTTTGATTTGTGTTACCCTGATGATAAGGGATGTTGAACATTTTTTCATATGCCTGTTCGCTATTTGCATTTCCTCTTTGGAGAAATGTCTTTAAGTTCTTCTGCACATTTCTTGACTGAATTGTTTAATTTGTTTATGTTGAGTCATGTGAGTTCTTTACATATATTTGTGATCAGTCCCTTATCAGTTGAGTGGAGTGCAAAGGTTTTTTCTCAATCAGTGGGGTGTCTCTCTGTTTTGGTTAATGTCACTTTTGCTGTACAGAAGCTTTTCAGTTTGATGTAATCCCAGGTGTTTACCTTTTCCTTGACTATCTTTGCTTTGGCTGATGAATCTTTAAAGATATTACTGAGCTGTATGTCTTGTAGTGTTTTATCTATATTTTCTTCTATATATTTTAGGGTTTCACGTCTTATGTCCAGTTCTCTTATCCATTTTGAGTTGATTTTTGTGCACGGTCAGAGGTAGTGGTCTAGTTTCATTTTTTTGCGTGTGGTGGGCCAGTTTTCCCAGCACCATTTATTGAACAAACTGTCTGTGTTCCACTGCATGTTCTTTGGTCCTTTGTCCATTCACAGCAACGTGGATGGAGCTAGAAGGAATTATGCTCAGTGAAATAAGCCAGAAGGAAAAAGAAAAATATTGGATGCTTTCACTTATAGCAGGAATATAGAGGAACCAAATAAGACATCAGTGTAAAAAAATAATAACAGTACAAAACACAACAAAGCAAAAACAGACAATTATAAACCAGAGACATCCTGCAGGGGAGGGGGAGGGAGAGGGATCAGAGGGAGGGAGGGAGGAGCACAGGGGACTGAGGTGATGGTGCACCGGTGCATTGGTGAAGGAAACTCTATGGGGACTACACCTGAGGGGGTGGGGAGAAGCAAATATTGTTTAAAAATGAACAGTGATGTAAAAAAATAATAAAAAAAGCAAAAAGACAAAATTGTAAAAAGAAAGGACCAAATAGCAAATGTCTCATTTTTAATATTTTTGAAATGTGTATCTATTATATATACATATATATGTAATTTCATTTATGTAACTTTTTGCTTGCTTGCTTTTTATCTTGCTTATAATTTTTTTAACTCCTAAGTAGTCCCCTCAACCGCAGCAATAATTTGGTTGAACCAGAGAATCCACACATTTCACACTGGGTGTGAATGGACCGAGTCAAGCTCATATAGAACAAAAACAATTTTTAATTCAAGTACATAAATGGAATTGGGCTGAGTGTTTTTCCAAAGGGAAATGAGAACAAGAGAAGGCTTGAGAGCAGGAACCAGAGGAGAACAAAAATAGAAAGAAGCACAAAGTTCAGTGGACTCAAGTCGAACAGGATGTTGGATTAAGTGACTGAGGAGATTCAGGCCACGCATAACAGGGAGACCCTTCAGGTTTTCAATTTTCTGGACCCCATCTATGACTTGGTGAACATAAGACACAACACAGGGGTAGGGGGGCGGGAGGAGGGAGTAGGATTAAAACAAGGGGGGTGAAAATTGTGCGGGGACTATAACCACGACAAAAATGCATACATTGTGCAAAAATGAAAAATGATGTAAAAAATATATAAAATAACATAAAAATAAATAAATAAAATTTTAAAAGTCAGGTTATTTCTGATTTGTGCATCTTTGAATAACCAAAGCATACAAGAGATTGAAGAAGCCACTGCATTTTCCGAATATGAAAAAATCAAAAAGGCTACCTTGTTATGTTGTGCAGGCTGTGGGTCTACTTGTTAGAGATCTGAAATTGCTACCCACTTGTTGCCAATGTGTGACAGATTGAATGATTGTTTTAACTTCTCCATCTCTAAAACTGAGACACATTGAGCTCACTCTTACAACAAAGGAAGGCAAAAGCATATAAAGCTATCTGAGCATTTTGGTAGGTATCAACAATACCGCACAACATGAGTTCCACATTCCATTTATTTAACCTATATAAGTATGCTACCTTTTGCCCACTTTCATTGGTTTCCCAAAGTGTGTGCCTATTAGGAGGGATATAAACTTGATAGCTCTCTTCTCTCCTATTTCTTAAGTTAACCAAATGATCCCTACAGTAGTTTGAGGAGGGTGGGGCAGGTGGATTAAAATATTAATCTGTTAATAATTCAGATTCTCAGGCCCCATTCTATACCAGTGGAATCATAACATTTGAATTGTGAAGTCTGCTTATCTGGTTTTTAACAGGCACCCCAGGAGATGAGCAATGAAGTTTAAGAACTACTGCTGTGGACTGTAATCCTTTAAAATAGAAACAGAAATACATTCATTATAGTAGCCTTTTCAGTGTATTGAATATAATAGGTGGTCAAATATGATCTATAGTAAACAAAGGCATGAAGAAAGGAATTATTTCATCTTTGATCCTTCTTGTGCATGTTTTCATAATCAGGAGCCTTAGCAGACTGTGTATAGGGTGAGGGGAAGAAAGCTTTAAGCTATACCCCCTGATGAGGAGAGATCTTTATATACAGGAAATGCCCCATTCAAAATGATCCAGAAGGGCTTTCAAGAAAAGCCTCTAGGGAGCTAATTAAAGTGCTAGAGGCAGACAGGCTGCTGAATTAGGTCTTTGGTGGGCCTCTGAACTCAGGGGTAAAAATCATAGACTGGGAATAGCCATGAAAAGCCTAGAGGCTGGGAGCTATATGCTGGTAACAAAAGATTAGGCAACAGAACCTGAGCAGTAAACTGGTATCTAGAAGGTATAAGGCAGCCATATGTCCAATTTCTAGAAAGCACTAAATATCTAAAGCAAGAGAGAAAACTGGAACTTGGAACACTTCTGAATCTACCTTTAGTGAACCTTGGGTGATGGGGCAGGGGTAGTATGGGGCCAGTAGTGCAGCAGAAGGGAAGAAGTTAAGTGAAAAACTCGATGCTGTTGGCTCCCTAGTTGTAATATGACTTTCCCTATTTGTGGGTTGGTCCCTTTGAACAAACACACCGTTTCTGCAGGGCAAAGTGAAAATGGGCCTCCCTGATGTTAATTGTTACAAATTGCTCCTTTATGATGATCATATAATCACATTTTCTGTGCTAATATTGTTATTTTTTAAGCCAAATTGTAGTGTTACCCCTAGTGAACTGTGTTCCATGCTGTTATCCCACATGTCCTCACATGCTTTAATATTTACCAAATACAGAAATGCTTTTCCTGCTTGTAGTTAGGTAGAAGCTTTATACAAACCAATGTAGCGGGAAGAATTTAGGAAATTCTTCTAAGAGTTAAGTGTAGCTGTATGCAAATGGCAGGGGACCGTGGCAGTCGGACCACACATATTGCTTCATCCATCCCTTTGCAAAGCATTGTAGGAGTCCAGTAAGGGTGAATGATGTAATTACTCTGAAACAGGCAATAGACTCCCAACTTCCTTCATCCACCTGCTACTAGATCCTCCTTGACTTCAGATCTCTAAAGCCTTCCAATACCATTAGAGAAACCCTAGAAAGGAGTAGATCTTCCCCAGAATTCCTTTAACATGCCCAGTCTTGTAGAAACCACACAGATCACACTCATACTGCCAAATAAAGCAGCAAATCCTTCTAATTAGAAAGGCCAATTAAAGAATTCAAAGGGAAATAGTGAATTCCTTATGGAAGGGGAAGGGTGTTTTCTCTTCTTTCAATAAAACATTAGTCATCTGTGTGGTATTATCCCAGGATAAGTGCCCTCAAGATCTCTCATGACCAGCATTATGACAGAGAGTGAGTCATCTAGGACTCAACCACACAGCCTTTTCTCTGTTTATCTAGGGTTCAGAAATTTTTGGTCAGTCTTCTGAACCAATTTTTTGCATGGTTTTCTAATAGATGGGAGTTAGTAAGGTGGATAAGTTAAGCAAACTATTGGTATTACCTGCTGGCAGTGAGTAAAATAAAACTAGAAGTAACTGGTGCATCAATCCATCTAAGGAATGGCTTCCTGACTGGGAGCTTAAGGAGATGCTTCCTATTGGCCCCATTTAGGTTCTCTGATAGGAAAAAATTACTAATTTGTCTTGTGAGGGAGCTGCAATGGAAATACATCCATTTGACATATTAGAATGATGCCGACCACTGTCTTTGTTTTTTAAAGATTTATTTCATTTATGAATACAAGAACTGGGGTGTAGGCCTGAGGTGGGAGTGGTGAGAGGATTCACCAGAGACAGAGTAGGTCGCAGAACAGGCGGATCCACTGAAATACACTGCTGAGGGGAGCAGTAGGCGAGACAGGAGAGGTCTGTTGCGCCATGTGGGAAACTCCCTGGCCGGGGATCAAACTCATGCTGTAGTGGCTGCGGCTAGCTTCATAGTGCTGTTTCTTAACCCGTTGTGCCACCAGGGAGGCCCTGACCTCTGTCTTTGATCCACTTTTGTACTAGCTAATAAGATTTTTGAGCAGTTTACTGGGTACTAGACTCTGGTCTACACACTTTCCCTGAATTCTCTCCTTTTATCCTCACAAATTTTATATTTACATACTCTATAATCTTCTTTTGAAAGGTGATAAAAATGGAGGCCTGGAGAGGTTAAGTAATTTAGCTAAGAGGAAAGTCTAGTGAGCAGCAGAGAGAGGGCTTGTGCCTGGGCAGTGGGATGCCCAGCAGGTTCTCCTAATTAGCTAATGCACTATGCTACCTTGGATGGGAATACCTTTGCCAAGTGTTTGTAATATAAGGTCATATCCACGCATAAAATATTCTTATTATTATTATAGCCCCCAGTACCCTGATTCACTGAGATGATGTAATAGACCGATCAGAATTTAGACATGAGAAAATATGAAACATATCAACATATTTCTAATGATAATGTATCTAAGTTCAGTCATTAAGGAATAGAATATTTGGTTGTGATTTCATCTCATTTTCATTTTATCTATAAAAACTAATCTAGACTCATTAGACCTATCCCCTACTGAAAATTAAAGAATGTATGATTCAAAATAGCAAGAAAGAAAAGAAATATAAGCAAAGCAGTTTGTAACATTATTTAATGCTTTCCTAAATCACTTGAATGATTCTGTATGAAGACAAATGATATGCCCTTCTTTGAAACAAATTTGCTTGTTTCCTTGATTCTGAGATTTGATTTTTTCACATCTTGATGTTTTTGAAATTAGTAGCTACCTTATAATCAATAAGAACATGTAATGTCGAATTCTTTATCCTCCTTCCACTTTCCACAAAGCCACTATTAAAACTATGCTGCATCTTAAAATAGGAGAAACAAAGTACTTTGCATTTTATTAAGATTTATAACACCAAACCAATCACTATAGATTGCCCACTGTTTTGCTTGATGGATACATTTAACTTTCCCCAAAATGGCACTTCAGACATAACAGAAGAAACACTGAATAATCTTTTAAAGCATGTATTTTAAGATCTAATAGCGCCTCTACACTTGGGATTCTTTTTTTTTTTTTTTGTCTAATTCTTTATTGTGGAGTGCAAGAGATTCATCAGTGATCAGAGTACATATACTCTTTTTTTTTTTTAAGATTTTATTTTATTTATTTATACATGCACTGGGTACAGTCAGAAGCACAGGAGGGTGAGAGAATTCACCAGAGCCAGAGCGGGGAACAGAACAGGCAGATTGAAATACACTGCTGAGGGGAGCAGTGGGCGGCAGGAGAGGTCTGCGCGCCATGTGGGACCCTCGCCCGGTGTCCGGGGATCGAACCGGAACTGCATAGGTTGCCGGCAGCCTCGCAACCCAGCACTCAACCGCTGTGCCACCGGAGGGCCCCTACACTTGGGATCCTTAGTGCCATTCCTCCACTAAAAGAGACTAGAGCTCATTTTAGAGCTGGGGGAGAGAAAAACTATAAAATGAGCTTAGAACATCTGACTGTGCTCCAAAGTAAGGAAATGTTGGAAAAATGAAGAAGTCAGACAAAAGGACAGAAGCGCCAACTTGAAAGAGCTTCTGACCAAAACTGCAACAATTTGTGCTTTGAAATGGTGAATTATGATGATTTATAATAACCCATTGAAAAAATAAGAATCCATGAGTCCATATAGGTAACAAATAAATAGATAAATAAGCAATCAGGGAGAAGGGGAAGCTCTTCTTAGAGAAGAATCTTACATAATGAATGAAGAAAGATTGATAGAAATTAAAAATCACTACCTTGCAGTCATCCACAGTAATCAAATAAGAATCATATGTGATGTTATACTGATTGGCCACAGTTTGATAAGGAAAACATATTTGTATAGTCTCTAAATATCTCTCCCACAGATTTCTTGTTAATACAAAGGGGGAAATGGTACTCTTACAATGGAAAATCTGACATGGAGCGCCTCAACCAAGTGATCAAAGTTAATATCACCAGCAATGGGACAGCCTGATGCCATATACCTCCTGATGGGATGCCTGGAAGGACACAGCATGTTGTTTTTTTTTTAAATAAGCCTCTTTTTTTGTGGGGAGGGGGGTTGCTGACAGGAGAGGTCTGCTGTGCCATGTGGGAATCTCCCTGGCTATTTGGGAATGGAACCGGCGCTGCAGAGGCTGCAGACAGCTTCACGGCACTGTTCTCAACCTGCTGCGCCACCGGGGAGGCCCAGGACACAGCATTTTTCACACACTGTACCTGCTGAAAATGCAAAACCTGCATGGAAACATGAAGAAATATCAAACATACTCCACACAGCTGGTTGGTGTTCTTTTAAAAAGGTCAATATCATAAAAGACAATGAGAGCCTGAGAAACTGTTCCAGATTAAAGGAAACTAATGAAACATGACATCTAAATGAAATGTGTTACTTTGGGCTGAATTCTGAATTGGGGAATGAGTTGGAGAGGATTGCCACGATGGACGTTAGTGAGACAATCAGTAAAATTTGATAATGAACCTCCTATTAGGTAATAGTGCTGTGTGCGTAGTAAATGTCCAAATTAAATCATTGCCCTACATTTACATAGGAACATGCCCTTATGGACCGATATAAAGAACCCATAAAACTCCACAAAAACAAAAGAAATAATCACATCAAAAATGGGTAGAAGAACTAAACATATATTTCTCCAACGAAGGTATACGGACTGCAGAAAGGCACATGAAAAAATGTTCACCATCACTTATCAAGGAAACGCAAATCAAGACTACAATGAAATACCAGCTTATACCTGTGATAATGGCCCATATCAAAAAACAACAAGGGGGTAGAGAAAAGGGAACCAACCCTCCAATACTGCTGTTGGCATTGCAGACTGGTTCAGCCTTTATGGAAAGCAGTATGGAGAGGTCTCAAAACATTAAAAATGGATTCTCCTTATGACCCAGAAATTCCACTCCTAGGCATCTACCCAAAAAACTCAAAAACACTAATTTGAAAAGAAACTTGCACTCCCATGTTTATTATAGCACTATTTACTATAGCTAAGTTATGGAAACAACTTAAATAGTGTCTCAAACAGATTGAGTGGGTCAAGAAGATGATACACACACACACACACACACACACACACACACACTGGAATATTACTCAGCAATCACAAAAGACAAACTCATGCCATTTTCTGCAACATGGACAGAGCTGGGAGGGATAATGCTAAGTGAAATCAGTCAGGAGAAAGATAAATACTGCCTGGTGTCATTAATATGTGGAATATAGAGTAAATAAGCTAAAAGTCAGATAAAGATAAGCTTAAAAACTAATCCTTAAAAGCTGACAATAGAACTGACACACCCAGATGGGTGAGAGGATGGAAGAGGAGTAAGAACAAAGAGGGAAGGAAACACAATGGACTGTGGTGTGTGGCTGTTGGTGACTTGGTGGTGGGTACATGACAGTGGCAATGCTGATGGGAATATCCATATATTACCTCAATTAAAAATAATTAAAAAAAGAAGATGCTCTTGTTCTTAAAACTGTAGTAGTTGGGGGTAAAAAGGCATGATTTTTACAGCATACTCAAATGATTCAGGACCATATCTATAATGTGGAAAGAGAAAGTGAGAGAAAGCAAATGTAGCAAATGTGTTAACAATAGTAAAGTTGGATTAAGAAAATATATGAGTTATTTATATTCTTAAAACTTAAACCTAAAATGATTTTAAAACATAAGTTAAATTAAATCTATTTGTGTTCTGTTTAGTGTTTTTTTTTTTTAAGATTTATTTATTTATTTATACAAGCACTGGGTACAGTCAGAAGTGCGGAGGGTGAGAGAATTCACCAGAGGCAGAGCGGGGAGCAGAACAGGCAGAAGGACTGAAGCACACTGCTGAGGAGAACAGCGGGCGCAGCAGGAGAGGTCTGCGTGCCATGTGGGACCCTCGCCCGTGGCCGGGAATCGAACTAGCACTGCCAAGGCTGCAGGCAACTTCGCAGCCCAGTGCTCAACCGCTGCACCACCGGGGAGGCCCTGTTTAGTGTTTTTAAGTAACTTCTGAAGCATTTGTGTTAATGGATCTTTGAGAGACTGAGCTAGAAATTTGTAGTAAAAAAGTAATAACTAAACTTAATGAGTAAGTTGATGATCAGCCTTAGGTTTTAGAACAGATTCTTATGTAATGAAAAGCTGTTAGTGGAAGAAAATTCTATTTAGAAAAATAATATAACATAGTACCTTGGGGTCTTGTTGTGTGATTGTTCTTAATACCTGCTTTTGGAAGTTAAAAAAACAACATCTTGAAATATAAAGAATTTATAAAGTAAACAACAACTAGAATATTAATGGCAAAATCACTAAGCAAAATGGAGTCAAGTTCCTGTTGCAGACATTTGATAATAAGCCAATACATTGAAAAACAGAATATAAATCCTGGAATGTTTTTGACTTTTGGATGTGCAGGGGGAAATTTTCCTACCCTTCTGAGTTCTCAGGCTGGTGAAGCCAACAAATTAACATCAGACAAATTAGTAGGAGTAAAAGAACAAATTTATTTATATATATATGGAAATTTTATATGGATTCTAAAGTAGATGGAACAGACCAAGCATTTCTTATTCTTAAGCTAATGAGACAGGGGTCTGGGGCAATAAGATGAGAGAAAGGGACTTACATGATAAGGAAAGGCTGATTCAATATGAAACTAGGTGTTCTAGATGTATGTCCTATTTTAATATGTTTCTCCAATAAAAAGATTATTTCTGGGTAATCTTCATTCTTTAAGTTACTGACCTTAGCTCCACACCAAAGTGACAGGCATTGGTGAAAACCTGCTCTGGACATCTTGGGAAAAGATCTATGTGAACATTTTTTTTGGGGGGGAGGTGCCTATCCTTCAGTGTGTAAGAAAACATTTTGGATTGATTGTTTTATAAGCATCCAGAACCAGAATTAAATTAAATACATGGATGATGGTATTTTAAGTGTCTTACTGCAGCATACATTTATATTTCTTAAGCTTTTTTTTTTAAAGATTTTTTAAAATTTATTTATACAAGCACTGGGTACAGTCAGAAGTACGGGAGGGTGAGAGAATTCACCAGAGCCAGAGCGGGGAGCAGAACAGGCAGAAGGACCGAAGCACACTGCTGAGGGGAGCAGCGGGCGGCAGGAGAGGTCTGCGTGCCATGTGGGACCCTCCTCTGGTGGCCGGGGAGCAGCCAGGGATTGAACTGGCACTGCAGAGACTGTGGGCAGCCTCGCAACCCAGCGCTCAACCGCTGCGCCACCGGGGAGGCCCTGTATTTTTTAAGCTTTTATACTGTATAGTCCTCCAAGTAGCCTATAACTTCCTATACTATCTTCTGCTTAATTTTTTGCATGCCATAATTTATTGTTTTTATATATTACTTCTTGTTCACTGTTTAACTCTGCTCTCACGGTAAAGCTTTATTTCAAAGGAGAAAGCAAAATTGGCTGTAGCATGCACTATGGTATAGGTCCTTGATTGTTCGTGATGATAGTCCAGGGAACCATCTAAAGATACTATCATTAACTTGTGAATGTTACCTGACATGTGCAAAAGTTGCAAAATAGTTTACTTTGGAAGTCAAATCTACAGAACACTGAGAAAATGTCATTGGCTCCTAGTGCTTAGAGGACATGACTTGCTCTATCTGGTACATGTTTCAAGGTCACACTCGTTTTTAACTCAGATCTTGCAAAACCAATGCTGGCATATGCAGGAACACCTTCACACTTTCCTTTGGTTATTGCTCATACCAGTGATTATGATAGGTATCTCTGGGGTCTTTGAAACAACTGACTTTTCTTTTTTAAAACCATATAAAGGTAAGAGTATAGAAAAGTATTCCCCTCCCACCCTCTTGGTAAAACCAAATAAATCCATCTAAAGTAGCAGATTTCTTATTCTAATCTCTAAATCTTAAGAACTCAAAATACTTTGTTGAATAATGAGGTTGATGTTGACACAGGCATTGAGAGCCATAGTTACAAACTCATCAGTCCACGACAGGTTATTGAATAGAATATGGGAAGTATTGTGCTAGCAGCTCTGGGGGAAATACAGTTAAAATAAATTTTGCATTTCTGGAGCTCAGCTCCACTTGGCAGATGATATATTCACAAAGTTAGCTGCAGCACATGTAATATATTCTGAGGGTGCTGGCAGTAGTGGAGGATTGTGACCAGTGAGTAGCAGGGCCACCCGTCCATGCTGTATATCTCTGAACCTAGTTATATTATTAAGGGAAAGTCAAAGACCACTGATTACCAGCCCTGGAAGGAGCCCGCTATTACCACAAATGAGAAAACGAGACTCAGAGAGGTTGTTACTTGATAAGAAGGAATGTTACAATTCAAGCATCCTACTTCTTCTGATATGAACAGAAAATTTTTCTTAGTCTGGTTTCTTAAAGAAGCTGGGGTGGTGGCAAAAGGAGTCTGGGGATATGGGACACGCTTCCAGAATGGTCTCTCTTTTATTATAATTATGACACTTAATCATTTACAAACTCATTTTTCTAATTGTAAAACTGAGTATAATACGATAGGCTTTGCATCTCATACCTGGTGGGTTGGTTAGCAGAATCATGTGAAACTAAGTGAAATTACTTTCAAAATAATTAAGTGCTATAAAAATGTAGAAAATTATTAATAGCATCTGACATTTATTAAGTACTTATTATGTGCCAGACATTGTGCTGACACTTAATATTCATTACCTCAGTTAACCCTTCTGCAACACTCTGAGGTAGATACTATTATCAACATCTCACTGAGAAAGAAACCAAGGTTTATAGTGATTAATTGCATAAGAGTAATTGCATAATTGCAGAGAGATCTCAGGCTCAGGCAACCTGATTCAAGAGTCCACATATAATCACTCTTTTTGCCAGCTCTCGATTATGGGAAAAGCCAAAATGGATGAGTGATCACAGTCTACAACTGGACCACAGTAAATTCTGCTTTTGCTGGGCAAACAAGGAGTGCCAGGAGATGGTAATTCCTGAGAAAAAGAGCATTTCTTGGGAGACTCATGACATCCCTTCCTCTCATGTATGCACAGGCATGCACACTTCAGCCCTTGGTGTTTAACCAAGCTAATTTCAAACTAATATTCAAGGCTCACAATGAAGATACTGATTAATCTATTAGCTGCCCTTGGTAACAAGCTCAGGAATTATTGCTTCAACTGCTCTTTTCCTGTTCAGAAGCCCAACAGGGCTGCTCCACGTGTTCTTCATTGCCCTGGATTCAGTGGAAACCTCTGAGTGAACCAGGCCACTCTGAGACAGCGCTTGAGCCAAACAAAGAGAAGCTGGAAAGGCAGCAGCTGATTCATAGGGATTTTGGCTTCTGTTTATAAAGGTGAATAAGTACTGCTCTCACTCTCAAGTTACTTGAAAAAGCCTGAAGCCCAGAGCAAAAGGTGAGATGACACTTGCAAATAGAACCTCAGTGGAAATGTACATGTGACTTATGTATTGCGCTGGAGGAGGGAGGAGAGAGCAGACTGAAAGCTGACTGTGAGAGAGGGGGCTTTATGATTATTGTTGGGGTGGTAACATTTCCAGCTCTGATGGAGACTGACACCAAGAAAGCTTCTCACATTCAGTGTTCCTCTATCCTCAACTGTAAGATCTCCTCCTTCCAGGCCTCAAAAGAATCTAGACATCTTTCAGAAGTGTGCACTGACCAGAGAATTAACTAGAGATGAAGTAACTAGAGTTACTGTGCAATTAGATAACTGCCTCAATGCTATCCAGTCTGGAAGAGAAATCTTGGAAGATTCTTTTCAGTCTAGAACAACAAAAGCTCATCACCCATGATACTCTGCTTTGCCCATATCCCTAACCTTCCTAATGCCTGTTGAATAAATAAGGGAACAGAGGTGATGGAAGTGGATTGGGGTCCTCTGACTTCCCTCATACAAGCCAGGAGGCCTCCCAAGCTGCCCTGAAACCTGCCGCCCTTAATTGGCTGTGTGTCAGGCATTGTATTAGGCACTCAATGTAGATTGTTTTAGGTAATCTTCACACATTCCTAAGAAATAGATGTTACTATCTTTTACAAGTTTGGAGATAAATCTCAAATAGATTAATGACATACATTAGGGCACACAGATACAGGAAATGAAGATCAGGGTTAGAACACATTTTGTCTAATTCCAGAGCTTGAGCACTCATCCATACAGCTTACTGCTGAACTGCCATGCTTTGAAGTTGTCTCAAGCAAGATACTGAAAAGGAAATTTGATTGTGATGATCTCAGGTTGTGTGCACGTGTGCATGCATGTGCACACTTATGTGTAGTGTAGGCAAACATGGTGTGTGTAAGCACACACATTTTGATTGCCTTTTTTGTCTCTTTTGCCCAGATTCCCACGTCTCTGTAGCTCATATGTATCTCTACTTACCTTGGAAGTTTTCTTATTCTCCATGTTCTTGACAACTGTCTAAGAAGTTCACTCACATACATGTGTCAGAAACTTAGCAATTTAACTCAGCCTTGAATATTTACATTTTAAGGAGAAATAAAGAAAGAATGACGCACTGATAAAAATGTGCCAGTCCTTCAAGCAGCAGTGGATCCAGATGTTTTCAGGAAGAAGGGAAAATGATATTCGGGGAACATAAATCCCCATCTCTGGCACAGAATAAGTGGCATAAAAACTCAGGCTATCATCAGAGGCGCATGTATTAGAAGCGGAAGAGCAGACTGGCCTGCTGCTACCTGAGATTGCCCAAATAAAAACAGAATCCTCATGGGGCCTAAGGAAGAGAGATCTCTCCATGGCTCTGTGACACACACCAGGCAGGGCTGATCTGCAAGGACTGAGCTAGGTGAGCACGTAGTCACCCCTGGCGATGATGTGGGGGCCTGCTGCCCGCACAACACTCCCAGGTCAGGCAGGCTCAGCCTCTCTCTCTGCCTGTGCCAGCCGTTCCATGGCAGCCTGATGTTTTGGTTCAGGGCTTCTGTGAAAAGCCAGTCCTACAAGTCTTATAGCTTACAGAAAACATCCTTTCTACTCTCTCTTTCACTGTAGAAATGCAGGCACCACATAGGGGAGGGAGTGATGAAGGTTAGGGGACAACTAGAGTATTACCATGGTAACATTCTTTCCTGACATCATTTTTTTCTCCAGTCCAAACCCAACCTTAAAGCTCCTTTTTAGAGCTAAAGCCCTGTGCACAGAAGACCATGCAGAGTGCATGTCATGTATCACATCAATTGGTCTGTCCCTCTGCCTCCAGTACATATGTTCTCGATGTGAGTCTAAGTGTGTGTTTGCCTATTCTCTTCTGTTAAATAGACCTAGTCTTGGTTTTTTTCCCTTTTACCAAGCACACATTCCTCCCTAAATCGAATATAACAAGCCCTATAAGGACTAGAATTTTTGATAATGTTGTCAACTGCTGTATTCTAAGTGCCTAGAACTGTGCCTTCACATAATAGAGGCTCAGAAAACATTTGCCTAATAAGAAAAATAATGAATAAATAGGTTTCTCAGAAAGTATCTACTTTCATTTTAATATCTTCAGACACCCATCAACATAAAGTCAAATGTTACTAGAGGTTACTAGAGAAGTATTCAAAATTCCCCTTTGTGGGACAGAATCTCAGCCATGTTAGTTGCTTGCTAAGGTCAAAGCACCAGGACAGGGGTTAACAAGACTTGGAAGTCAGTTACCTTCCATGGATCCTTTACCCAAGATCTTCACTACCTTAGCTTCTGAGGTTCTGATCAGAGTCATAAAGCTAGCATGTAGTCTGCTCATTCATTTACTGAGTGAGAGCTGGTACACAGGTTCCAGGTACTGCAGCCTCAGCAGTGACCAAAACATAGACAAGGAGCATATAGTCTAGTGCTGCCATTTACAAAGAAGGGGTTTCTTCAATAAGATCGTCCTGACTCATTATTTATGGAAGATATTTGGCTAGTTGTATAACCAAGAGGTTATATTTTGTCTAATAACAAACATCTCACAGATGACTGAGGTGGAGAGGATACCACCCGTTAATCTTTCATTCTTTAGTGCAACTAATTGGGAGGTAACTGAGGATTTGATTTAAAAGAACAAGAAAGATGCTTCTGATGGGTGGCTAGCATTGAAATTTCGGAAAAACAGAAGATGGCCAGAGGGCAGATGCTGAGGCATTCAAGCAAGTGAAAATGCAATACCCCTAACTTTGTGATGTGAATTTGTTTCTTACTGACAAGAAAGCAAATGTGAGAGCAAATCCTACTTCAACCTTTCCTTAGTTCCTGGTCTGGACAAATTCCCTAACCTCAATAAACCTCTATCCTCACTTGCAAAAATGGGAGAATGATATTATTACTCTCATACAGTATTTTGTGATGTCCAAGATCCTAGGTCATTGTGGGAGTTTGACAATGAAAATTATGCTGAACTACTGAAGAATAAGAGGGAGCAGAGATGGAAGGAAGATAAAAAAATCCTCCAAAAATAAACCTTAGTCCTGAATTTTGCTCAAACAAAATTTTGTTCCTGCTCTAAGAAACCAAATATTAATATGACTTAAGAGATAATAGGTCTCACACTCTATTTCTGTCTATCCTGTTACAGTAGTGATATTTGAGCTTTAGAATACAAGTCACTCCATCAAGCCTGAGAAACTCACAGGTAGTAGATTTGGGACAAGACCCAGGGATCTATATTTTAAAATGATAACTAAAGTTAGGTCTTTTCATGAATGATGGATCTGTAGATCCTACTTTGAAAATTATACCAAGGACTGCAAGGTAAGGATTATCTAAACAAATCCAGGACACAGAAGTAGCAATGCATCACAAACAGAAAGTGTAGGCACAGGTTAATATTAGCGTGTAGTAGTAATTATATTTGCAAGAAACCTGACTCAGGATCACATCTAAAATATATGGCTTGATGGACAGAGGCCCTGCTATTTTACAAACTCAATAAAGTGGCTATCAGTTTGTTTTTCTCTATGTGATTGAAAGCCCAAAGATAATCCCAAACATATATTGGTAGTCAGATGGTAATCTGATTGTAGATGAGAATTTTATCTCAATGATTCAGACTCATGTAGTTGACCGTAATCCCTAAGACTTCACAACAATTCTAGGCTTAAGTAAGTTATTTCTGTAATCAAGTAACTATTCACAAATAACCTATTTCACAAAATTAGAAAGAAGACAGGAAATAAGCAAGAGCAGACTGCCATAAGTAGCACATTTCCATGTAGATAATTGCTAAGGACTATCTCTTCTCAGAATGTCAATATAACCAAAGGAATCTATGTAGGAAAAAAGAACAGGAGCAATTATAATAATGAAGACAATTGTTTTTGAGTAGAAAGAAAATCTTATAGCCCAAAATAGAGTTAGTCAGGTCTCTTTAGTAGTGAGGGGATATCAGTTAAATAAAAGCTTACTGGCTGTGCATTGCCATTTAATTCTAAATTAAGATGTGTTCAAGAAGAATGTAGTTTGTGTCCCAAGGATGCCAACATACCCAGTTGAATAGTGAAAAAATCAAATCCATCAGGATTTTGTTTTCTACATCCCCGTCTTGCAGGCCTTTTTTCTCTACCACATTACAACATGTATTTATGTTTTGCTTTAATTCATGAATTCTCCTTCAAAGGAAAAGGAAACTTGGAAGGACGTTGTCATAGATGTGGGAGATTACATGGTGGCATCCCCTGAACCATACCTATTGCTATTCAGTCCCCCTCCTACAAAGATGTATGAATTAGTCGATGGTTTGGTCAATGAGATATTAGCAAGTATGACTCAGGAAGATGCTTGATAAATATTTGCATGTTGACACTTGTCTTTTGGAGTGCTCAATTTTGGAAGCCAGCTGCTATGTTATAACGAAGCTCAGTGTTGACTAGTAAATAATCAGAAGACAAGTAGAAAGAGGCCCTGGAGGACCATTGGACATTTCAGTTCCAGCTGAATGCAACTCCCAGCATTCAGCTCAGGGTAGCCATTTGAGTCAAGGCAGCTCCAACACATGCAGCAGAAGAATGCTCAGCTGAGCTAGTCAACTCAAAGAATTGTGAGAAATAACAGAAAATTGATATTTTGAAGCCACTGGTTGTGAGTGACAGTTATGAAGCAACATATAGTCAACATAGAACTTAGCATCTAAAAGTAGAGTGCTACTGTAGCAAAAACCTAAAGCATATGACACTGGATTGCTTTCAAGGGTATCTAGGATTTATTTGTATTCAAGGATAATGAGATCAACAGATCAGATGATTGTCATTAAAAAGATACCTTGTTAATCAGTTATCAAGAGGGAAAAACACCGCACTATGCAGGACCACAGATCTGTCGGGAAGCAGGAGTAAGTGCAAAGTGTAGAAAACAGCCTTTATTGTGGCTTTTGTGAGACAGAATGAGCAAGGCAGGTAATCATGCTAAGCAGGTTTAGCAATGAATAATTTCAGTAGGTTTTGGGGTATAAGGAATCGTCTTGAATTGTACAATAACTGGCTGTGGGAGTTATAAGAGAGCTCCGTAAATAAGGTAGTTGAAGGGTTTGGGATCTGAATTGGTCTGTCTGCATATGGAAGATGTGCCTGTGGGGACAGTCCTTTGCTATCTCTAAGAATTAGCTAGGCTTGGGAGGGACAGTCTCTCTTGGATCAGCAAGGCTATAAGATATCAAACCACCATGAAATACAGAAGATTAAAAAAAAAAACATGATCAATGCAGGACTTAAGACTAGATGGAAGAGAAAACCTAGAAAAACAGAGAGAAGCATGAGAAAGTACCATTGTTAGTGAACAAAAAGAACAGAACCTCAGGGGACCCCCAAATCTTGGACTCTCCAAATGGGTCCACCATCCATTGCATAAAGACAAAACATACTTAGTGTGTAAGACCTTCAACCGAAGGGAACTTTAATAGAATTAGTGTGCAATAGAGAGAAGAGAAAAAGAGTAATCATTTCTAAAAATACCCAAAGTTACCCATCTTCTGATGGGAAAATACCCAGCCAAACAGGGCTGGTCCAAAGTGGGGCTACTGAGGCTCAAAATCTTGACACAAGTCTAAATAAGGCACCTTCTGATGGAGAACTGTAGGAAAGGGGCAGAAGGGGTCAAGCAAGTTTGGAAGTAAAGGAGCATATCAAATTAGAAGTCAAGATAAAAGCTGCCATTGTCACCCTCCCCACAGGTCCTAACTCACGTCTCTTCTAAGTGTCTCCTGCCATGATCCCCAAGTCCCTGGAGCAAGCACAAGGCTGAGAAGCAAGCGCGGCTTCTTCTTCGTATGTCGTGGCTCCATGTTTCTCCCCCAAGTCTTCTCTCCTTACTCTTTCTCTCCCAAGTCCTTTTTAGTTTCTCCTCCATGCTCAGCTCCACCTTCCTTAGGTTGGGCAGGGGATCTGGAACCTCCCCTTTCTATGTGATTGTGCTGTTACACTATTCAGTTTTCAAGCAGAATTTAGAGGCAATATTTCCAACTCTGAATTTTGGGGGTTAGATAATATAACTGTTTCTCATTTCCAGCCTCTCAAGTAAGCAAAATAAGGTAAGAATTTCTCTTAGGAATAAAAATCATCTCCAACATAGTATCAGTAAAATAAACTTGAGGGTAAATATCAAAGCAAGGCTGCAGCTCTCCCTTTATAGATAGATTTATGGAAGAGTGAATGCAATGCTTCATAGATCCCCTAGCCTAGACAAAATCACTTCTGAAAATCTTGTTTGTTTTACCACAGCTCACTTATTCTCAATCATGATATTTTGGGGTGTGGACTTTTGTCTAATAGAATGAATTTTAAGATATATATATATATATATATATATATATATTTATAAAGTCCTCTGCATTTGTCTGAGAGGAACAGGCCAACATGAAAAGAGGTCTTTGTGTCTCCTTACTATCAGCAAGAAACAGTCCGAGAGGGGCCTCCCTGGTGGCGCAGCGGTTGAGCCCTGGGTTGCGAAGCTGCCTGCAGCCTCTGCAGCACTGGTTCGATTACCTGCCACTGGTGAGGGTCCCACATGGTGCGACAGACCTCTCCTGCCATGCCCGCTGCTCCTCCCAGCAGTGTATTTTGTCAGTCTGCCTGTTCTGCTCCCCGCTCTGGCTCTGGTGAATTCTCTCACCCTCCTGCACTTCTGACTGTACCCAGTGCTTGTATAAATAAATAAATAAATCTTTAAAAAAATCATTAAAAAAAAAAAAAAGAAAGAAACAGTCTGAGAGACAGTCAGTTGCAAGCATAAGTCATTATTTCAGAAAGCGGAGCCAAAAACTCAAAAAGTAGAAACAAGTACCCAGGGAATCAAAGTCGAGGAGACTGATGGATTAATGAACCCCTTCCACGGAATACAGCAAATGTTTCCTTTTCCAAAATAAAGGCCTGTAAGGATTATAGAATTGCTATGGAGCAGTTATATACCCTCTGCCTCCTCCCCCTGCTGCCAGTTTTGGAAAGGTCCTGTCAGTGAATGTTATCCTTTCTTATTCTCACCATTGAATGTTGGCTGTATGGGGCAGATAAATCTTGTGATTTTTTTTTTAAGATTTATTTATTTATGCATATAAGAACTAGGGTATAAGCCAGAGGTGTGGTGAGTGAGAGGATTCACCAGAGACAAAGTGGGGAACAGAATAGGCAGGTGTACTGAAATACACTGCTGAGGGGAGCAGTGGGTGAGCCAGGAGAGGTCTATGCACCATGTGGGCAGCTCCCTGGGCAGGGATCGAATTTGTGCTGCAGTAGCTGCGGATAGCTTCAGAGGTTGCACCTTAACCCCTTGTGCCATCAAGGAGGCCAAGTCTTGTGATCTAAGGAACCAGTCCCATTGAAGCTCATCTATACCTAAAACTGATTTAGATGTCAAAATGCCATAATGGAATGATAGCATGTGGGTCTTGGAAAAGAGGGTCTTGCCTATATTCTGAATATAGGAGAGACAAAAAGAACATTGAGGGTCAAAAGGCAGACTGACCCTTATGTTGCAGTGGGGGGGTCCCAGTGATACATGTTTGAAGTACATATCTATGTTATACTCTCCCACAGTGTCTCTGGAATTGGTCATGTAAACTTTTTAAACAATGAGATTTTAGCAAAATGATGGAAGCAGAGGTATGATAAGTATTTCTATGCTAGGGCTTGACCTCTCAGTAAGCATCCTCTTGAAAACCCTATTCCGTACTGTTAAAGAGCTCAGATTACACAATTGAATATGGGGAAGCTACGTGGAGAGAAGCCATTTTGGATGTTCCTCTAGTTGAACTATCAGCTAAATATAACCACATGAGTGATCTCAGTAACATCTGGTGGAAAAGGAAAACTGCCTTGTTGAGTCAATCAGCTCACAGAATCATGAGAAATGATTAAATCATTGGTTTAAGTAAAGGATCGGCAAACTACCACCTGCAGGCTAAATTTGGCCAACCACTGTTTGTAAATAAAGTTTTATTGAAATACAGCCATGACCATTTCTTTATATATCATCTGTGTTTGCTTTTGTACTATAATGACAGAAACCATATGGTCTACAAAACTACAATGTTTACTACACAGACATCGCAAAAAATGTCTCTGCCCTGTTTTAAGTCACCAACTTCAGCAGTGGTTTGTTATGCAGCAGTAAATAAATGAAATGTGTGGCTAGAGAAAAGTATAAGTTTGGACTGAAAGTATGTGTGACAACAAGAGAAGAGGCCAGAAGAAGAGAAGTAAAGATAGAAGAGAGGACAAAACACTAGAGAAAAAGATGAGATGTAAGGAGGAGAGTTGATGAAAAGAATGGGAAGACTAGAGAAAAGGATGAAAGGAATAGGTTTCTTGTGGAGTGAATAGTATAGACAAGAGCAGTGTTTGAATCTTGGAATTCTTTGTCTACTAGCTATGCAGTCATATATTTTTTTGTAGGATCAATCAGAGCTAGCTGTAAGCACAACATATATTTTCCCTTAATCTGCTGGAAAACTATGATTACATTAAGTATAAATATGCTCAGCTAAAATACTAGTGACCCCAGGTGAGCTTCAACAAGGAGTGTTCATGTGTCTTAGTTCCTTTCGGCATCTGTAACAAACACTGTCAACTGGGTGACAATAAACAACAAAAATTTATTTCTCACGATTCTGGAGGCTAAAAATCCCAAGATCAAAGCACCAGCAGATTTGGTGTCTGGTGAGACCCCCACCTTCTGGTTTATAAGATGTCATATTCTAGTTGTAACCTCACAGGGAAAAAAGCATTTTTTAAGGATACTAATTTCATTCTTGTGTGCGTTTTCCAGCCAACGAGCTGATGTGGACACCAACCTGAAAGCTCTGAATCTCCTTGTTCAACAGTTTTCATAACTCAGTCTCCAGTACTACCTCCTCTCCCCCTACAGAGTTTGGGGGTTTTGGGCTTAGTGTTCTGATCTCCAGTCACTTGCATGGTCCTGGTAACTATCAAGCCAATCTGAGGCATCTCATTAGCATAAACTCAGATGTGATCAAGAGGAGCTTCTTATGAAAAACGAGACATTTGTATCACATAGAAGGTCTGTACCAAAAACTGAGAAAAAGATCAGATACATATCTTGTTATACTATACCCCCCTTTCCTTTTGTTCCTCTAGCTAACACTGGCAATGATATATACACAAAATCTAGTGTATGTTCCTAAACTGGTGATGAGAGGAATACAAACTTCACAAAATCCTCAACTCTGACTCAATTTTCAAACACTGCTGATAATCCTTGATAAAAGTTGAAAGTTACATGTTCTTCCCTGTCTGACATTTCTACCTAAAGAGTCCAGGTTTTTCCCAGACAGATGGAAGAACATTTTTTATGGAGACGAGTATAAAGTTCCTTAATCTGGGCTAGTCTACCTTTACAGAGATGGATTTGTGAAAGATGGATCATCTGTTTAAGAAGCTTGCTAAGACTTGTTAAACCTTTCAGAGTCTTTGACATCTTTGAATAGCCCAGTTCAAGGCAGAAAAAAAAAATGTGATTTCTATCCACGTGGCGATCAACTGCCCTTTAGATTATGGAGATGATTGCTTAGGTTCATGTGGACTAAAGATAAGAGGAAATCTATCCATCAGGACAAAGGTTTGAGTCAGCTTTGCTGCCACTATATTTGTACTCTCCAACAGAGACAATATCAGAAAGTCTAAGATTTTGAGACTAAAATAACCTCGTTGAGTTTGTTAAAGCTACTCAGGGAGTGTCCCAAATCATGTTTCTGTCTAAAGTGCACGCTTGCTCACATATCCAGAGCCCACCCTCCTGACTGTCTGTCTGGAACTTTGTCTTTGACTTCAAGTACCCCAATAGCAGCTGCTTTCCCTGACCCCTATCACACCCTCACCTGCCCACCATTAATCCTTATAATCAGTTCTCTGCTCCAATTGGTTGGTCCTGACCTCACCTGACCTCAGCTACCATCTGTTCCTATAGCATAGCCTGCAGCTCGTGCCCACAGTATCTGTAATCTGGTTATTGTAGCGAGTCCCCCACCACTGCAATTTAACTGATAATTGTCAAGAAAAAATAAAATAGCACGAATCCACATACATATACTCATGCATATGCACATTCACAATACACACACATGTGCACACACAAGCTTAATGCTCAAAGCTTCTGCAAGTGTTAAAAAGCTAATCCCTTGGAAATAAGGATGATTCTGATCCTTTTTGTTAATATTTTTGAGAGAGCAATAATTTTGATATAAAATTTCCCTTCAGTGAAAATTCTTCAAGGAAACAAAAGCTTCATAATATTATTTTCTTTGCCCACATTTACCAAAGTATTTATTCAATTATGATAATTTCAGTAAGGAAATCACTAAAAAAGAGATCAGTCTTTTTTTTCTCAAATGCACACAAAAAGCAACTGTTAGACTGCTAAATACTCAGCTTTTGACTGATGAAGTGTTGGGTAGGCTCAGCCTCTAAAAACTAAGAAGTCCAAAGTAATGGCAAAACTTAGCAGAATATGACCACTATAGAAAGAGAGGAAAATTAAAGCTGGATGTACAGTTAAGTAGATTCCGGAGAAAAAATAAATTCATTTGTAAGATATGACCATGCTATACTGAGAACAGATCCAGTAATACATAAACAGAGACATAGATGAACTAAGTATCTAGTTAAATGCTTAAAAATCCTATGTATCTACTAAATTTTCGGGTATATATAAAATATAATTTATACTAATATCCTGTTTAATGCTTTTGAAAAATGTAAGGTGAACTGGAAGCCTTATAGTTTGGTGGCAGAAAAACTGAAAGACAAGAAAATAGGCTTTTCAATATGGCATAATAAAAAAGCAAAGGTGTTAAATGAATGACTAAATATTGAAGTGCCGATTGCTTTAAAAATCTGTTACTAAGAATATAAATTGAAGAAAGTAGACAAATGAATAGCAGAGAGCAACTGGAGGTAGACACTTGGATAGTAGTCAGAGTGGAGTCAGTGCATCTAGACCACAAAAGGCATAAAATCTAGGAGGCAGCACACACTGGCAGGTCTTGTCTGTGCAGCTTTACTGAACTGACCCAAAACACTGTCAATTTGTTTTATTTTGTTTTCTGCCATCATAATGGATAGTTACTGAGCCATTGATTGTATCGTTGTGCAGTTGGTTGGATTTGGTCATTAAGATGGATGAAATGATTGAACCAAGTGTTTCATGGTCTGGTGGTCATGGTCACTTTAACGACCCAGCTGTATTGACTGCAGAAACCTGACCACCGTGCATTCTCTTCATCTCTAATTGATATATTCTTATAATCCTTGTACTACCCTTATAGCTCTTTCTATGCCGTCTCTATCTTTTGAGTCTCAGAAAACTTAGTTGCGCTAAAGAAGATCTAAAATTAATACAAACCAACAATGTAACTATATTAAGACATACAAATCTGTAAACATATTGTAGATAATGAATTCATGAACACCACCTACTTCTGAAATGCATTTTAAAAAAGCTGCAAGACAAACTTTTCCTATGGAATTATTAAATTAAGGTTCGTATATCCTGACATGCCTTTGTCCATACCCCAACCCAATATAATTTTAGGTCAAATCTTAAGGGTAAATTGGATTCTGGCAACTGTATAGTATAATGCTCTGATATCCTGACTTATTCCTACTGAAAACCTATAGGCTTGATTCTGTCTCCCATTCTGGAGCAGTGTTGATGGAGTCTGGTGAGACCTTGAATTAAATCCTGACCTGAGACCTGACATCTGAAAATTTAACTATCATTCTTTGATTTGCTTCATACCTCTTGCTTTTCTTTATGTCATTTGCTGGCTTTCAGAACCAGGCATTGAATTTCCAGGTTTAGCTCCAGGTGCCTGGGTAGCCTGAGCCCTAGTACCACCTCTGATATTGGCTGTGTCCATATTGTCTTATTTCTAAGTTCTTCCTTCTTGGTTTGCCATCACCCATCCAGAGACAGTCATTCCCTCCTGATGACCAGAGCCCCAGTCTGCTCTGGAGTATATCTGAGGGCCTGGATCCCACCTGGCATGTGTCAGCTCCCCACTCCGGGAACTGGAGCCTTGCCCAAACACAGCCTTCTGGCAGGGAATCTGCAACATATGGGCATATCTCCCAGTATCATGACTGCCACCTGCCTGGCTCCCAAGGGCTCACTCACTGCTGTGGCCTGTCCTACTGGATTGGACCTTATGCCCAAGATGCTTGAATGGTGCCCAAGCTTGTTCTATGATTTCTGGCTGGGCTTTGTGCCTTTCTGGGGCTAACTCTGCACTCCTCCTTGGTTCCTGCTCCACTTACCCCATGTCTCTAACATCTTTCTCATACCTAGTAAAGGGAATATCTAGCCCTTGGGGGCCAAGAAGCTAGGATTTCTAACATTGTCTTAAATGCTAACTAGTTGTTTTGACTTTTTCCATCTCAGTTATCAAAACTGTAAAAGCTGGGTTTTTTTGTTTGTTTTTTTGTTTTCTTTTTTAGTGCTGATCTGTCTTTTAGTTCTGATCTTCTTTAATTCTATAAAATAACTGGAGATTTGATTTAGAGGCGTGAAGACATTGTAAAGTGAGCATGTATACATTTGATGAGAAATGTTTCCAATAAGATGACTCAAAGCCCAAATTACACATTCTGATTTGGTTCTATTTAGTATTATATTCAAGATCTAGAAATAAGAGTAAGCAGAATGCTAGTGAAAATTACAAATTATACACAGTTTTGAGTTATCATCACGGTAAAGACAAAATAATATGAATGGGCTTAAAGTTGTTAAAAATGAGTAAGGAAGATTAGGTTTTTACCTATAAAAATACTAATAACCATGGCAGGGAAACAGATTATTTAAAACACATCTGTGCAAGTAGGAAGGGCAGTGGAAATATTATCCAAATGATCCAGAGAGAAGTTTGGTAAAATTTTTGAATTAAGAACACAATGAAGTAAGATAAAAACCAATGTTGATTGGGGAACTCAGTGATAACTCAGACCTCAGACCTGACCTTAACTCCTAAGGCAAACAGGAGCTGGTTTCCAACTGCCTTCCCTTTTTCTCCCACTATAGAGGCTTAAAAAAATAAATTTAAAAAGCAAGATGCTTTCTTTTCTATTCAGTTCAGTTCTGGTCAATAAAGACATAGGACAAAACCTGCAGGGAGGATTCTGGGAAAGCTCTTAGTTATAAAAACCTGTTACTTGGGTCTCCCTGGTGGCTCAAGGGGTTAAGTCTCAGCACTGTTAAGCTATATCCAGCCACTGTGGCATGAGTTCCATCCTCAGCCAGTGAGCTAACCCACATAAATCCTTTCACCCACCCCACACCTCTGGCCTACACCCCAGTTCTTATATACATAAATAAATAAAAATGTTTTTTTTTTAAAAAAACAAACATATATAAAGGGACAGATGTCAATGCAAACCCTTCCCCTCATACCTGTCTGGAAAGTATTCTTAATACTCTATTTTACCACCAGAAGCAATATACATAGAGAAGTTAGAGAGGGGAGCATTTAAAAGTAGCCAAGATGAAGAAAGAAACTGTGCACCTAATGACTCTGTCCTCAAGAAAAATGGATGCACCACCACAGTTCTTGTAGATTACAGCTCAGATTTTATTTTTTGAGTCATCATTAATTGAGTTTAGTTAGTTACTGATAGCTTGAAAACCTTCCTGATACAACCCTTTTGTCCCTGGTTTTATATCAGCACATATGTACACATTAATATATATATATATATATACATATACCCCCAACAATGGTGACTTATATAAATAGCAGAGTTGTATCTATAGTACCATTTCTAGTGCAGGAGAATTGGATTTGGAAAATGCTTATTTTTGTTTTTAAAAACTTAAATGAAGAGAACAAACTTTACCACATGAACTGAATATAATGTTGGCCCATTTCTCTATAGCTGAGTGTTGAAATTCTGCTTTGAGAATATAGATGAAAAAGTGCTGATCCCAACAAGCCAGCATCAGTTCACCAAAAACAACTCAGGAATTCTACATATCCTTCTTTGATTGGGGAATAAAATATTAAAGAAAGTTATTCATGAAGTGAAAATACATTTGGTTACCTAGGCTGTGCAGAGCCATGTGTTAAGAACTAGAAACACAGAGATCAGTAAAATGTAATTCTTTCTTTCAGAAAGTCTTTGTTAGTTTCCATAGAATGATGGAAACAGAGGGCCTCCCCTGGTGGCGCAGTGGTTGAGCGCTAGGCTGCAAGGCTGCCTGCAGCCTCTGCAGCTTCGTTCCCCGGCCGCCGGCGAGGGCCCCACAAAAAAAAAAAAAAAAAAAATAGAATGATGGAAATAGACAAGTAGATTAATACTGTCAATAACATGTGATAAGTGCTTGCCAGAGGCCTGCACAGGAAAGAATAGTAACATATAAGAAATGGTTACTTGAGGGATGTGGTCATGGTTCATATAAGAGTTTATTTTAGCTGTTACTTGGAAGGATGAGAATTTTATCATTAAATAGTAGGGGGGATTATTCTGTGAACTGAATTCAGTGCATGTAAATGTATAGAGATAATTAAGGCACAGAACTTCGCAATGCAGTGAATTATGAACAATGCAGTGAATTAGGTGCTCAGGGATATCGATATCATTGAAGAGGTAGTGTGAGGGATGTGTGAGGGTGAGACATATGGACTTCTTCCTGTATTTAATGGGGAGTGGCTGGAAAATTAGTAGATAGAAGACATTCATGATCTGTCAGTATTGTTTTAAATGAGGTAGAGGATCAATTAAAGAATTGAGAGACCTCAGGCAAGGGAGATAACTGGAAAACTATCACACAATGAAAGGGTTTCATGACTTCGTGAATGTGGGCAATGAAGAAGGTGTTACCAGCATATTTTTGGCCTGGAAAAGTGGGTGAATGGCAATATATAAACCAGAATAGGGATTCTAAGAGGAGGTGCACATTTTGGTGAGAGAAAGAGGTGGGAAGATAAGATGCTCATTTTGGGAGCGTGAATCACGCATATGGAGATCTGCATTTGTAGCAAGAAATTCCAACAAGCTCTGAACTGAAATATAAAATTGGGAGTCATACAGAAAGATGTGGTGGTTGTGGTGAAAGCTGTGGGCAGTGCTGACAATGCCCAGGCAAGTAGTGATTAAGAAAGAGAAATCTGACAGAAAGAAATAGAAGGCATCTAGAGATGGAGAAGGAAAATTATGTGAGTGAGAAATCCTTGAAACAAAGATCAAAGGAAAGGAAAGGAAAAACAAAACAGGAGTGTTTAGTCTTGAAGCTACAGAGAAGCCTTGGAAGGTAAGAAATAAAAGAGAAGAGAGAAAGACAGTGTGTATTTGTGTGTATGAGAGAGGGGAGAGAGAGTGTGCACGCACAGCTGTAAGAGCTATGAGATTCCTAGTAGCCTAATGAAAGCCAATGATTGGTGAGCACAAAAGACAAATTGCCAAGAACTGAGAACTGAAGAGGAGATGAAGTAAAGATGGAGGACAGAGAGATACAGTAAGCTACAGAGGTAGTGTTGAAGGAGGATCTTTTATTTATGAAGAGAAGAAAGAAGTTAGTTTTTTTAAAAGATGAGACTAAGGAGTCATTTGAGAGGAAGACAATGATACAAGAAGGAATAGGGGGGCCAACTTCTCTGAGGAATTATGAAAAGATGATATTCCATATATGCAGGAGAAATTTACATCTCCACTTTGCCAGGTTCATGGTGCAAATAAGTCTGAAAGTGGCAAAGCAGCAAGTGGGTTGAGTTCCTCCCTGAATGCATCTGCTTTCTAAGTGGGAGCAAGGTCACGGTATTGGTCCTCTACTAAGAATAAAGGAGACAATGGAATAATAAGCACAGGGAAAGTGAAAATTTTGAAATATTCGGTGATCCAAATAGGAAAAATAGCAGGTAGAGAAATGAAGATTTTCAGGCACTGTCTATGTTATTGTGTATACTGGCAGCTGGGGTGGTGGGGAAGGTATAAGGAGAAGCAGATTGAAAAGACAAAAGGTAGTGAGTTCAACTGATGAATCCTGGGGAAAGTGATCACCTTTTCTTAGGAGCAGTATAATCTTTTTCTCTGATATGAGAAAGGAGAAAGAGAGGGCTTCTGGAATTCAGTCATGCATTTCATAAATAATCTCTTGAGAATCTTATGGACAAAGTGGAGAAATTTGGATTGGATACAAAGGTAACTCAGCAGACAAATAATATCTTGTTGAATCAATGTTGATTAATGGGCTGATGCTTGTATGGAGGGGAGAATTCTATTTGCATGGCCAAGGATTCTGTCCTTGGCCCTGTCCTGTCTGGCTTTTTTTTTTTAAACTCAATGCCTTTGACAGAGATATATAAGACTTGCTCATCAAATGTGTAGCTGACATGAAGCCAGAAATTCATAAAGATGACAGAAATGTGGGATGACAGAATTAGGATCTAAAGAGTTATTGACAGGATAAAATGATTAGTTGGATGTAATAAGGCAAAAAATGAACAAGAATATATACACACAATGCTTTACCTGGATGAAAAAAAATTAACAAAATTAGACAACTTCTCAAAGGTGTGGAGGGTATTTAGTTTAGCAGGTCACATATAAATGTTTCAAAATTTTAGTTGGAAGAAATAAGTGGTACACTAGAGTGACTATATGAGATTTTATAAAGTAATTATTAAATTTTCAGGAATTTTATGAACTATTAAAATTTCAAGAACTAAAACACAGCCATTATTTAAAAATAAACAATAAAAAATAAACAAACATACAATATATTAAAAAAGCAAAAGTATTGAGTACTCAAAATACATCACTTTCTAATTATGTTATTTAACTTATCTGTACATTTGAGGTTATGTTTATTGTGTCTATTGTTGGATTATAGATACTATAGAATGTTGTTATGATGTGCATGTCATTCCAGCTTTGCATTTATTAATGCTACACTGGTTGAAATAGGCCATGGTGGAAGTGTTTACACCATGGAAATTGGCAAACACAGTATATCATATCATCCCCTCTGCCCCTGGAAAGCCAGTTATTAAATATTTACCAGCACACCACTATGGGATAGGTTCATAATCAACTGGAATGGAAGTGAGACACACACACACGCACACACACACAGCTTTAGCAGTTCAATGATGCATTAATTGATTTAACATCTAAAATTGTGGCTGTGATTTATTCCTTCTTACTTCAAATATAATTATTGGCTAAGGATATTTTAAGGATATAGATAAGCTATAATATGGTGAAAAGACTCAAAATCTTGTTAACTGAAGAATAGGCCAAGAGATGCTTGGTGTATAGAAGACTTGGGGCAGATGAATGAATGAGATGTATTTAAACACTTACTGAAATAATATATGAAAGGAATATTATTTGTCACAGGCCCAAGGCATACAAACAGGACTAAAATGCAAGACTTATAGGGAGAAACATATCTGTTTTCACAGAAAATAATATCCCAACAGTTGTCAAAAATTAAAAATGAAAAGTTTTAGAAGCAACATATCTTGCTTCAAGCCAGGATGCCTCAACATTTGGTAACATCAAATGGAGAACTTGGCCAGATGACCTGTGAGGTGTTATCCAACTTCTTTGAAGTTCAGGGGCATGGAATTCAAATGACTGAAGACACACAGAGCCCAATTTCTGTGAAACTGACTACTTGAAGACATTAAGAAGGAGCCTATATCCTCATTTTCCATAAGACCATTAAACATATCCTCTCTGATAAAGGCCCTCTCTGATAAAGGCCTACATATCCTTTCTGATAAAGGCTAACCTGAGAGAAAGGGAGTCCTAATATATCAGCTACTTGGAATGACATGAGCGACTCCCTCACTTAAAAAAAAGTAAACAAAGTCTTGGGGCCATCAGTCAGTGGTATGGCGATAGGCAATGTGACATTTATGAATGTCAATTAAATAATTTTAATTTTTGAATGTTGTATAGTTTAAAGAAATGGATTTAAAAGGTAAGCTAATATCATCTTCTAGTACTCAACTTTTATATGTCGATTAAAGAGACTGTGGTGTGGACTGAAGTATAGAGTAGTTGCTGAGATAGCTTGCAGATAATCAGATGGGAGTGTTTTACTCAACAAGGAATCCTCAGAAGCATAAATGGTGGAATATTTTGTTGAATTTCAGACAAGTTTGAGATTTTGAGCTGGAGAAAGGAATAAAAAACTTGGAAATAGAAAACTGAATAATCGGCAGAGGAATTTGGAAGATTAACAGGTATTAAAAGGATTTTAAAGGAAGATCAGATGAGGATTATTGGGACTATATATATCAAAGTCTTAGGGACAGTGTATGGGGAAGGCTGTTCAAGAAAATTCTGAGGACAAGTGTACATTAGATACCCCTGGTGAGTTTTATCTGCCTTCACTGGAAAATTCTAATGTAAAGAAGAGTATACTTGGACTTCAGACAGAAGTAACAAGCTCGTTAAACAAACAAAAAGCCTAAGTTCCAGATTGACAGAATGAGTGTGGAATGGGGAATGGAAACAAGAGGGAAAATAAGCCAGATCAGATCAGAGAGCAACAAGAGAAGTTGCTCTCATTGAATTAGGATTGAAAATTAATAATGTTTAAGTGAAATCTGTTGATACTAAGATGAGCAAATGAAATAATGCGAAGCTATACATCTGAAATGTCTTTTACCATACACTATAATATATAGTATATGAACCTTCCACTACCAACTCAATCTCTAGAAAACAGTGCAATTTAGAAAAAGGTATAATAACATCCTTGCAAAAGAAGTCTTACACAATAGAAGGTGATGAGTTTAGGGGTGCAGTCTTTGGAGAATAATTCCTCATGAGGTGGCCATCAGCATTTAATGAAACTCAAATAGGGAACTTCTCACTTAGAGCCCACCAGGAAGGCTGCATTTTGTAATTTCTCTAAGCCATGTGCTTTCCAGAAGAAAATTTCAAATGGGACATATTAAGGATATGAGTGGGGATGGTGAGAAACAACCAAGTCTGTGGAGAACAGACTGAAACAATTGGGGGTCCTGAAAACCAGTGTTTGAAATTTCAAATAGCTTTTCTCCCCTCTTTTTCCCTTCTTCATTTCCTCTTTTCTTCACTCCTGTCTGCCTTCTTTCCCTCTCTTCCATTCTCCTTTTTCTTTAACTATTTACTGAAGACTTAATGCCTCTGTACTCAATACCAGAAGCCAGAAGCAGATTTACCAAGATGCTAATTTGACTTTAGCTTCAGGGCCCTTTATTTTCATGGATCATATGCCACATATTTGTAGACTGGTATACAATTTGAAATAGTAAGAGATTTAAAGAGCAACACATTAAACTTCTATCTCTTTCCACTCTAACCTTGCTTCTGCAATACTTTATCCCCTCATGTCTGGGTGTGTTAAATGGCTGTGGGCAGTTGTGGAAAACAGGTAAGATGAGGCTGTGTTGGTGTTGCGTTTTTGATTGGACTGAATGGGTATTTTTATGTGGGTTCTCAAGGGGTTTGTGTAAAGCTAAGTTATTGCTAGCCATCCAGAGCTTCAAGGAATATGGTCTGTCAATTCGCTGGGAATGGCCACCCAAAGTGCAGGACAAGAGGTTGAATTTCAGTATAAACATCATGTGCTACCAGAGTCAAGTGGTAAATTTGAGAAACAAAGGTTGAAAGGCACAAAGCCAGAAGCTAGCTCATGGGGAATTCTTCCTGTCATTAGCTGAATAAAATTTTAAGTGGGAGATATAGTTCTCACCAAAGCTAAAGTTCTTTTCTATAAGGAATAGATTTGATAATAACTATATAACTCAATTATAAATGTATCATACATTCTTTCTCTTTCTATAGCAATTTATTTGAGATAAAATTTCTCAGAATTCCTCTATCTTTGTTTTACTGCTAGTAACCTACACAGATATTACATATACAGATGAAGTCTTATGTTTTAATCCTTCCAACTATTAATAATAATAAAAAAAACAAATCCAATCAATCTATTAGAGGAAAGACTAAATTATATTTCTATTCTTCTTCAGATTATTATATTACAAAGTCATTACCATACAAAATGGTGATTAAAGAACTTGCAGCCCCTCTTTCCCCCATGCAGGAATTATAGGCATGTTTCAGGCAGTTATTTAAAAACATTTTTCTAAATTTTGTGATGTTGGTGGCATATATGAATTTTGAAACATATAAATTGTTCTGATTTCTTATCCCAAATAAATATACTTTCATATTTAACTTATATTCCTTTTCTTAGAGAAGACCACCCCTGTCCCAATCATGAAAGATTTAGGTCCCATAAAATCTATACATTCTTCTGCTGAAAACACCAGAAACAAATAAAAAGGACCAAGACTTGGTGTTTGTCATCCAGAGATGTGCATTCCAAGGAGGAGGTAAGCTGGTAAACAAACTATTAAAGTACTTCCAGGATAATGGAAAAGAACTATGTGAGAACTTCAGTGATTCCTTCAATGACCAAATCAAGAAATGCTCTAATTTTAGCATCTGATGGAATTTTTCACATCAACTACTTAATAACCTACATTTTATTAGCAACTGAATTAGATTTATTCACTTAATCACAAACATCCTCAGTAACTGTGTGAAGTTGTGTCTTAGTTAATCAGCTACATCCCTTTTACCTCCTCTTTTGGTGCCACTAGCACATGGTCCCCGCCCTGAGATTTCCTTTTTCTAGGATGTTGTCCACTTAAAGATGCAGAAGACCTCCAAGGTGTGTTGGAAGGAGGAACTCTGAAAAGATAGATGGAAGTTGGAGGATTCTAAAAATCATTAAGGTCCTGGCTTCAGACTCTTGTCTGGCTGAGAAAGCAGGATAAATATGGCATTGAAGCCATACTGAAATGCTCTGAGCCTAATTTATATGGTGATATCATATCATAAAGGCTTGCCTTTCCCTGGAACTGGATGCAGCCATATCTGCCTGGAAGCCTTTGGCAGACTTAGAAAACTTCTGAGTCTTTATTATAACCTAATCCTTTGTTTCACTTGAACATTAGAATGCTTCCATAAAATGAGCACTTACAAAACTGACTCATCACCTCCCTCAAAGTACTAGATCCTTCTCTAGACTTATTCATGTCTGAGTTCTATATTCTCATTCTCCAGATTGCCCAGGTTCAATCTTCAAATCACTTTTGGTTCTTCCATTTTTTTTTTCTTTCCCCAAATATTCTGAGGTAAATGAGACTAAATATATAAGCCACAAAGTGTGTGATACCTGGAACATATTAGACACTCAACGAGTGATAGTGTTTCTTTTCTTTCACCTTCCTTTCCTGATTCATATTAGGACAATTCCATGTTCCTCTCACTGGGCCCCAGTGTATTCTTCTCCCCATTCCTTATTATATAGCATGACTGCAGGCATTCTCTGAAATGTTCCTGCTCATAAATCATATGTGTAATCCCCTGTAGTGGGTTGACTAGTATTCCCCATAAAGTTATAGCTAAATTAAAACCCCTCTAAATCCTGACTTGACTTGGGAAAAGGGTCTTTGTAGATGTTATTAATTTAAGGATTTCATGATGAGATCATCCTGGATTTAGAGTGAGGCCTACATTCAAAGACAGGTGACCTGATAAGAAGAGGGGAAAACCATCTGAAGATGGAGGCAAAGATTGGAGTGTTGCATCTTCAAATCAAGGAATGGCAAAGATTGCCCCCAACCACCAGAATCTAGGAGAAAGGAATGGAATGGATTTCCCCCCCTCCCAGAGTCTCCAAAGGAACTAACCCTACCAACACTTTGAATTTTGATTTTCAGAAATGTGAAACAACAAATTTCTGCTTTTAAGCTATCAAATTTGTAGAAATTTGTCCTGATAGTCCTAGAACACCGATACAATCACTTTGCTTCACCGTTCAGTTTCTTTCTAATTTGAATATATCCTTCTTCGGTCCTCTTTTAACTACTCTCCTTTACAACTTTCCCTCTTATGATGGTCCCTTAATCATGCAGTGATTATTTGTGCTTTTGCCTTTTTAAATGTGATCCCTCCCCTTCAGTAAGACTCATTGTGTCTCTCTGTTTGTTTAAATCATTATTATGAAAGGAAATTCCTACCCTAATCCATGGTAATTTCTTTCCTAGTCTGAATTCTTACAACACACATTTGGTGCTAACTCATGTTTTGTTCAAGCAACATTTGTTTTTTGTTTTTTGTTTTTTGTTTTTTTCATGTGTGTTTGTATCTCCTTGAGGGCCGGATGTTTTGCATCTAGTAATGATAGAGAGGACAGGTGCTATAAACTGAATCATGCACCCTCCCCCAAGACATATACCTGTAATCCCCAGTACTCAGAATTTAGCTGTGTTTGGAGATAGGATTTAGAGTTAAGTGAGCTCATATGAATAGGCTGTAATCCAAAATAACTGCTATCCTTTAAGAAGAGGAAATCTGGACACATCGCAACCTCAAGGGCACATATGCACAGTGCAATAGCCATGTTAAAAGACAATAAGAGAACGGTTGTCTGTAAACCAAGGAGAGAGGCCTGAAATAGGCACCTCTGTTATGACCCTCAGACTTAACTAACCCTGCTATCCCCTTGATCTTTTCCTTCTAGCCTCCATAAATGTAAGAAAATAAATCCTTGTTCTTTAACAATTACCCAATCTGTGCTTAATGGCAACCCCAGGACACTAATATGACAGAATCCAACAGAGCCCTTAGGAAAGTTCAGTAGTGTGTGGGTTTATTATGAAAACAATATCACTTTAGTATGAAGTTTAAAGAGAGCTAAGAATTATACTGGGACCTAACCTCCACCACTCTTCACCTTCTTCTAGAAAATATATTCTTGCCTAATATATACTCAGGAAGCTACCTCACAGTGTCATGAGTTAATCTGCTAATCTAACATTATATGATATTCAACACATGTGAGACTAAAGTCTTGGCATTTTCTAGGTTTGGGTATAAGGATATATTTATTAGTGGATCCATGAAATAATTGGCTGGTGGGGATCAGGACAACACTGCTTATTTAACTTATTTTATTGATTGATTGAGTGCCAAGATCACATCACTGCATGCTTTCTTCTACCTCACTCTTGTACCAACCCATCACCTTCTTTACTTAGATGAAAGAAAAATGTGTTGGAATTGGTTCTGTATTCTAACTCAATTTACAATCTTGAGTTCTCTTTGGGGAAGTAATTTTTATTTTATTTATTTTTTTAAGATTTATTTTATTTATTTATACATACAAGAGCTGGGGTATAGGTCAGATGTGAGGGGGGTGGGGTTGATGAGAGGATTCACCTGAGACAGAATGAGATGCACAACAGGCAGACTGAAGAAATACACTGCTGAGGGGAGCAGCAGGTGAGACAGGAGAGGTCTGCTGCGCCATGTGGGTCAGCTCCCTGGCTTGGGATCAAACTTACACTACAGTGGCTAGTGACAGCTTGATAGTGCTGAGACTTTAACCCCTGTGCCGCCAGAGAGGCCCTGGGAGTAATTTTTGGAGGGTAATTTACGGAATTTAGTATGTCCAGGGGAAGGCTTGCAAAATGGTGAGAGTCCTATATACTAAGCCACCTGAGGGTCATTGAAGTAGCTGATGTTTGGTCAGAAATCTACAGAGGGGCCTCCCTGGTGGCACAGGGGTTAAGATGCAACCTATGAAGCTGTCCGCAGCCTCCACAGCCTCTGAAGCTGCCAGGGTTCGATTCCCCAGCCGGCCAGGGAGCAACCCACATGGCGCAGCAGACTTCTCCTGACTTGCCCACTGATCCCCTCAGCAGTGTCTTTCAGTCAGTCTACCTGTTCTGTTCCCCACTCTGACTCTGGTGAATCCTCTCACCGCCCCCTACACCTCTGGCCTGTACCCCAGCTCTTGTATGCATAAATAAAGAAATCTTTAAAGAAAAAGAAAGAAGGGCCGCCCCAGTGGCACAGCGGTTGAGCGCTGGGTTGCAAAGCTGCCCGCAGCCTCTGCAGCGCCAATTCGATCCCTGGCCACTGAGCGAGGGTCCCTCGTGGCGCACAGACCTCTCCTGCCACCCACTGCTCCCCTCAGCAGTGTACTTCATCGGTCTGCCTGTTCTGTTCCCCGCTCTGGCTCTGGTGAATTCTCTCACCCTCCCATGCTTCTGACTGTACCCAGTGCTTGTATAAATAAACAAATAAATAAACAAATAAATAAACAAACAAACAAATAAATAAATCTTAAAAAAAAAAAGAAAGAAATTTACAGAGGGCTCACTATTGCATGAGGGTATCAGCTCATTCTCCATGGTTCTTAAGGTAGGAGTTGACCTAACAATGGACCTTTTGGAATGCCAATTTTATTTCAACGCAAAATTTTCACTACAGTAGTGCCATCCCCTAAGAACCAGAAGTAGTGAGATGTTGAGGCTCATTGAGTAGTGATATAGCTTACTGGTTAAGAGCGTTTTGGGGTCCTAGCTTTACTTCTTATTAACTGTGTGCCCTACACATGTAACTTTAGTAACCCCATCACAATGGATGAAAGATTGCACCTACTTCATTTTGAGTATTAGATAAAATTATGCATGAGGAAACTGATGTTAAGAAAGGTGATTTAACATAGCTAGTTACAAAGTTGGTCCATGCCTTTGTCTGGTTTTGAGCTCCAGGCTGTCTCAGACTTCATTATGCCATGCTGTTTCCAGGTTTCATTCTATCAATAGTAAAATAAAGATACAACTGGGAAGATGGAGGAAAGGCACAGGGGAAGAAAGGAGTTGGCCCCTTTCTGTGACCAACTGTGTTGCTTTAAGTTTGATTACATTGCTGAAGAAGTGATCTTCTCAAAAAGCTATACTGTTTAAATACCAGAAGAAGTTATTTCTCTGCCTTTGGTCCCAGTCTTCACCCTATCTGCTTCCTCTATCACATCCCAGTCCCTTGCAGGCCAGGTAGGATGCTGCAAAATCCAAAAAGGAATGTCTCTAACAATGTCCTTTCTTATCCATTTTTTTGCCCTTTTCTACCATTTAAATTCATGGAGCTGCTTTTGAAAAGTTAACTAACTGACCTGACTCATTACAGCATTAAAAAAAAGATTAAGCTCAGAATCTAATATTATTTTTTAATCATCAAATATGAAAACTAAGAAACAAACCGAGAGGGGTAAATGACCAAATACAACTGGATTGGGAGTAGGTCATGCTCAGGCAGACCTCTGGGGATAAGTTATGACCATTCCCCCTGGGTATCTCTCTGAGCCAGTCCAGTCTGAAATGGGAATACTTTAAATTTTGTTAAGATGTATTAAGCACCTATTAAGCTCAGTGATCCTGATAATATATGTGATAATAAGCTGTCTGGTTGACACCTATTAATTTGGCTTGTGTCTAGGCAGGACTAGAAAGAATACAACCTGTTTAATTGGGGAGGCTTGTCATCACTAATGAACAACAAGAAATAGTTTGAAAAGTTCTTTGAGATACTCACTTGAAAATGCCACCAACATTTCAGAAAAGTACAGAATCTGAGGTATAAAGATACATAAGAAGAGTGGTTCCTTGGTGCTTTGCATACATTATATTGTTTGGCTCTCACATGTTTATAATAATAGACATTATTATACCTATTTAACAGATTAGAAAATTAGTGGCAGAGAGGTTCAGTAACATTCTCAAGATCACACTGTATTATTTATCTAAAAATTATATTCTATTATGTACCCAGCATTTTTAGTAAAATTAGAAGAAACCCTATTTTCAAATAGCTGTGTATGCATTAAGAAAAAAATTACCATGTGATTTTTAGCTATGGATGCTATTTCCTAAATACTAGTTATTATTTCTTAACTCAAGTGCTTAGATGTTTAAAATACTATATATTTTGGGCCTCCATGGTGGCTCAACAGGTTAAGACACAACCTATGAGGCTCGCCGCAGCCACTGCAGCATGAGTTCGATCCCCAGCCAGGGAGTTACCCACATGGCGCAGCAGACCTCTACTGTCTGGCCCGCTGCTCCCCTCAGCAGTGTATTTCAGCATCCTATTCTGTTCCCCACTCTTGTCTCTGGTGAATCCTCTCACCCCCCACAACTCTGGCCTGTTCCCTAGTTCTTATATGAATAAATAAATAAATCTTTAAAAAATAAAAAAAATTAAAAATTAAAAAAATACTATATATTCACATAGATTCTTCAAGGATATATGAGCATATATATAAGATGTGTTTGCATATATCTAAGTTGATGTATGTATTTATTTTAGGCTATAGGAATACTGAAGACAGAATATGTAGTCTATGATATTTACATACTATTTTTTGATAGAACTTAACTTTAATAATTATTAGCTTTGTATAAAATCTAAGTAGTAGATATAACATATTGTATAGATATGATGACTCATTAGGAATAGCTGTTCTTGGCTTTTAAGATAGTGGGAAATAGAAGAGTTAGTAAGGAAATATAACCAATCCTCAAAATTCTCTTCCCTAAAACAAATTCCACGCAATCTCTTGAACTGGCTGGAATATCCTTCTCTGCCCCCACCCTACCATCCTCTCACTGCAGTGGGAAAGTCGGTGGGTAATTGGGTCCAGATTGGAGATGTTTAAATATTCATGAGGCTGGCAGGGGACTGGGAGGGGGTGGCTATCTAGAATGGGGTTGGGGGCTGGGGGAAGTGAGTAGTCACTGAAAGCTGGGGAACAATTCTAAGAAAGAGAGGGAGAGACGGGGAAGAGAAAGATCGAGTCTTGGGGGGTAAGGGGGAGAGAAGGAAGAGGAGAGACCGGGGTGGGGGGCAGAAAAGAGAGAGCGAGAGAGAAGAGCAGAGCTAGGAGCGAGCATGTGCGATGAGCAATAGCTGTGGACCTTACAGTTGCTGCTAACTGCCCTGGTGTGTGTGAGGGAGAGAGAGGGAGGGAGGGAGGGAGAGAGAGCGCGCTAGCGCGAGAGAGCGAGTGAGCAAGCGAGCAGAAAAGAGGTGGAGAGGGGGGGAATAAGAAAGAGAGCAGGAAAGGAGAGGAGGCAGGAAGAAGGCAAGGGACGTTACAACCATGCTGTGCTGTATGAGAAGAACCAAACAGGTAGAGCTAAAGATTTTTACTTCTTGCTGTTGTGAAATGACCAGAGTGCAATATTTCTCTGTAAAGGCAGAAACAATATTTTAACTGCTTCTGCACTGGCCATGGTGCTCGCGTTTCTTTAGCATATGGTAACTGATGGTTGCAGCCCAGCTTTTATTCTGTTCTGTCTTTCATGCTCTGGTTTTGGAATGTAGCTACTAATTAGGATGAGCTTAGGAAAAAAAAATATACGCCTATTTGACTAGAAATAAGATTTTTTTTTTGTTATTAGTAAATGCTCAGCAACGTTTAACATCTCTGGCTTTGCGGGTGTGTATACAGAAAGGGGTGTGGGGGAAAAGATGTGGGCTCTACCTAGGAGATGGGAAGATAATCTTCTATAATATTTGCAAAAAGGGGGATTGAAGGAATAATATTCAGTAAATGAGTAATGCTTGATCTGTCGTACAATTTTATCGCATGTGCTGCGGAAGAAGCCTTATTTCATACATGCATGAGCTTCAGATGAGCGCAGGTATTCATGGAAAAACATGTGAAGGCTTTATTTATTTATTTTTCAATGAATGAATGAATGAATGAAACCGTGATTTGGGGGATTTACCAAAAAATAGAAAGAGAATCTCAAGACAACGGGGGCTGGGGAGGGGGCGCACGAAATTGGGCGAGTTGAAGGGGTAAAATCCCCTTAACCAAGATCCATAGCCGATTGTGCACCAGCTGGTCGGTGGAGAGGGTGGACCACGCCCCTAGGAGCTTTGAGCTCCGACGGGATGGGAGAGACTAGCCTAGTATTACCTGTTGGAAATCAGGTCTTTCTTCTTCTTCCCTTCCATTGCATCTTTCCTGGGATTGCCAGTGACCAGAGATGGGCTGACATACCGGATAATAAGCATGCTGACTCATTTTATCAGGAAGAGGGGGACATACACCATTAGCAAGAATTCGAGTTCCCTCACACCCTCCCCCACTGCCCAGGTTTTTCTTCCATTTCAAATTGCTCACTTATTTCTTGAAAGACGTTTTAGAAACTTGATTGGGGTGAGGGAGGGGAGCAATGACGAATGGGGTATTCCACAGCCACCGACAGAGCCCTGGCATTCTCCAAATGAAGCTTTCAAACATTTATTGGAACGCGTTTGAGTGATTTTGGTGAAGGTTAAGGAGAAAATGGGTGTGGGGTATGGGTGATAGTGTGCTTGTGCGTATGGATGCGTGCCTGTGAGAGAGGAGAGAGTCTTGTTTAAAAAAAAAATCCCTCTGTGGAGTGATTACCTTAGTAGTGGGGTGCAATCCATAGGATTTGGGCATTTTTCCTGTGCAGGAATTGGATATTGGGCAATTTGTAATACACTCGCTGAATCCAAAGGGGGTGGAGGAGAGTGGAGAAGAAACAGTCTGCCAGCTTTGCACATTTAGCCAGCGCCCTGGAAGGAGGGGTGGGGGTGAAGATGAAGGAGCAGGGAGAGGAAGAGGAAGGGAGAGAGAAGCAGAATGTTGGACGAGTGGTGGGGGAGGAAGACATAAATAAATAAATAAATAAGTGATCAAGTCACAGGCGCCTGGATTTTGTGTGTGGCATGTATAGGTGTGTTTGGCAGAAGGTTTGGGAGTCTTACAGTAGAGATCTTCCCTAAACTGCTCTATGCTTCTTGAGATTGTTGCTTCCATTGACTCATATTTCAAACCAGGACAATTTCCTCTCCTTATCTTCCTTCATTTTAATACATAAATGCAATAGATACAGGTGTCTGGGTTAAGCTCACTCTCAAAAAAATGTTCTGCGATTGCCCCATTGGTGAGCTAGGTAGATAAAATTTAGGAAGGCGGAGCCCTTAAGGAAATCTATGCTATTCATTAAAAAAGCTTAAATTTTGGAAAGAAAAATATTACGGCTTACAACTTTTTGCCACCATATGTATTCGTATTCATGTATCTACACACCTTCTTTGACAAAGGAAACCAAACTTGATTTTTAGAAAAGAAGTTTAAGCTAAAGGAATTTCCTTCCCAAAAGGGGACTGCTGCCTTCACTCAGATTCTAACAGCCCCCAAGCATTCTTTTGGATGTGCAAAAATGATGAAGCTAAAATTGTGCTTTTAGAGTTGCAGAAATTCACGTGAATGTGCATGGCATCTGTAAACTTCATGTGTAACAGCCATGCATGTACTCATGTACTCTGTATGGTTTCCACATGCCTGCATGCGTTTTAGCATAATTTACATTGAAGGGACAAAATGGGAATGTATAGAAATTGTTTTGTCCATGTATTTGATACATGCATACTCTTGTGTGAAATTGTCATGTTCCCTATTGACCACTCTTGTGTATCATTCATGTAAGACAGTATTTAAGATACCATTAAATCAGGCTGAAGGAAATGGTGTATTCGGGGCGTGGGCTCACCATTACCCTGCCTGGCATTCATATAGCATGAGTACTTAAGTCTCACACAGGTTGCCTGCTTGTGAGTGAAATGTTCCTATATCATTCATGGCAAAATCCGATTGTGTTTATCCTTCCTCTGACATCTATTCACCATCCTACTCTTGAATAGGGAATAAAACAAGGGCAAAAACCTGCAAAGGTCTAAACTCTGCCACACCCATGAAATCCAGCAGAAACGTGGGAGGGGTCTGCAGGGACTGCACTTCCTTCCTCTTCCACTTGAGCTGCATAAAGAAGCAGTCTTGGATTTCTCACTTGTAATACATTGCCAATGGGTGAGAAAAAGCATAAATGGTTTTTATTAGCCAGTAATTATCACTATAGATTACCATAGCAGGAAGAAGAGAATGGGACTGAGATGCAGACGAGAAGATGATAAGGAGTGGTCAAAGGAGGAGTAAAATAAAAGAATCCCTGAGACTGTATTGGTTTATGATTTTCAAATATCTTGGGGCTAACTTTAAATAGCTTAATTACCATGCCTATTGCAGATGATGAAAAACTTGCAAGATGTGATCGCTTTCCTCGGAGCAAGAAAACTGGGAGGCATTTCCTTTGTTTAAAAATAAAAGGACTTTAATTTGTAATGAAGTGTAAAGAATACCAATGCAAGCAAGTATCCCTTGGACCACCCCCATCCCTCAGCCCCACCAAAACCTCCCTATTTCCTCATACAACAGATAATTGTTATCTTAGAGAGTGTGATCTGTGGTTTAGAATTCCAACCTCAATGCTCCTTTCCCTTGCAGTGCTGGAGAGGTGTAGGATGCCGCGCTGCTTGATGCAGACGTTCCTCCCTGGTGTTAAATTGGATTCCTCCTAAATCTCGCTGAGCCACACCCAGTGTCACCCAGAGAAGAAGTGCATTAATTTAATGGAGGCATTCTACTTAATATAGTAGAAGTTTTATGTTTTAAAAATGATTTCCTCCACATATTTCCAGATTTAAGCTGGAAAAGAAATAATTTAAAGGACTTTTTTTTTTTCCTCCCTACCAAATTGTCTGGACTTGCAGAGAACCTTAAAAATTCATGGTGAATCTGGAAATGTGTTGTCTCTTGTGACTAATTCATTCTACCCTCTGCCGGGGCGCGCACACACAATGAGCCCCGCCGACACCCCCCCCCCCACATACTGTAACTCTGAACCCCACCCCAGCCCAGGCGGAAGCCACCGGGGATAGGAACTGTAGGGTTAATTTTTGCTCTTGCTGAGCTGGCAAAACTACAGAAACCACTTTTCATGTTTCATACTAAAGGGCAGTGCTCCTGTTCACTGAGAGGGTTGGTAGCTAAGAGTCTCCTTTGCTTCTATTTTAGTGAAATTATCAGGAGTAAGCCTGGGGCTGATTAATCTGCATACTTAGGTTTTACCTGGCTCCAGGAGGAAGGAGGGGTTCATATATTAACCAAACGTTCCCATCTTCGTGTTGATAAAGTAAGACAAGTCTAAAATCTTCCTCTATTAAATGAACCTTTCAAAGGCAGCATTTAACCATTCACTTTCTGATTCTCTGTCATAGAAGCTTCCAGGCAAACCAAAAGGTCCGTAGTCAATTAAAAAGGTGATTGTGGGTGGGAATGCTCCCTTTTGAATTTCCAAGTGAGGTCAGGTTACATCCACCCTTTTACTGTAGACATCATAACATTCCCTGTAGTGTTAGGAAGAGCACTGTACTGTGAGTCCTATGGCATAAATAGTACATGCTGTTTACTAAGTGATTTTGAATGAATCACATAATCTTGGGCTTCAGTTTTATCTTACAGGATTCTCACTAAAACGCCAAAAACAAATGAACAAATAAAAATCCCACTCTTTTTACCGTAAAGGGTTTTTGTAGGGATTAAACAAAATGAATGTGGGGGAATAAAATGATCAGTACAAATGTAAGAACATTTTTCTCTCCAAATTTCACAATGGGAGGCTTGGCTTGGAATTACCAGTGTTTCAAGAATTTTCCAGTGCCTACCATTTTTTTTTTTCCACAAGCAAGTAGTCCCATCAAGTCATAGTTGATCATAGCTGACTCCTGTGTTCTTTCTCCTTCAGTCCTATTTTTGTTTCTAGAATCTCGTTCCGTCATGCCCTACTCTCTCCTGAGTGCTCATCTTCTTGTACTATATTATAACTCCTTTCCCCACAGCTTGTGTGTGCTCTCATCTCTTCCATCTTAAAGGACCCTCTCTTGACTCTATTTCCCCATCTCTCTAGTGCTCTGTCTCAAACCCTTTTTAGAACAAAGTCCCTAAAAATACTCTGCACAGTCACTTTCTTCCCTTTATCATTCCCCATTCACTATTACGTCTACTTTCATAAGGCTTCCATCTTATAATTTCATTGAAAAATATCTCAAAAAACGATACCAGAAACAGTGACTGACTCATCCTTTTATGCTTTGATATCTTTCTGGCATTTTTTATTGTTGTTGATTCCTCTTCTTGAAACTCCTTCTTCACTTGGCCCCCATGAAATCTCTCCTCACTTTTTTCCCTCTCAGGTATTTCCTTTTCAGTCTTCTTTGTTAGCTTCATCCACTCTCTTCCCAAAATATCACTTATCTCCTAGTTCATGGTCCATTTCTCATTCCACACACTAACCTAGGTGATCTCATCTATGTCCAGAGTTTTCACCACCTGTGTGATTTCTTAATCTATAGATTGGATCTCTCTCCAGAGTTCCTGATCTATAGATAGTTCAGTCTAGGTATTTCAGAGATATCCACCATCATTATGCACAAGACCAAACTCTGTTTTTTTCTGGTTTGCACCACATTTAGTCTTCCTCTAAATCCCCAACCTTATGCTCCAACACTATTCAGCTCCAAGCTCTATGAATCTCCACATAATCCTGAATGTAGTCTTTTCTTTCCGTCCCTATATACTGCCTCTAAATCCTTTGATTCTAGTTAAAATGACTTAATCCATCCTCTTCTTTTCAACTCCATCTTAATAACTTGGAGAAATTCATCACTTCTCATCTGGACAATGGCAATAGTTTCTTATGTGGATGTCCTACCTCCCTCTTGTTCTCCTTCAATTCTTCTTGCAAACAACACAACACTCAGTTTTACCTATCATCAATTTGGTCATGTTAAGTTTCTTGTTGAAATCCTTTGATGGTTCCATATAACTAAGTTAAAATATAAACTCCTCAGCATGATTGACATGATCCAATCTAGCCTACTTTTCCAGTGGCATCCTTGAATGCTTCATAATATGATATCAATATGTAAGTCCTAGGTGTCTCTGCTCATACTGTATTCTCTATGCATATTTTACTTTTAACTTAGAATGTTCCTATCTGCTCTGCAATGACTAGCTCGTTGAAGCCATTTTTGACTCCCCTAAGTTTTCTTCTATCTTCTTTGTGACTCTACATTTTTATATCATTTTTTATACTATATGGCATTTTTCACATACTGGTGTCCATACTATAAGCTGTTTAAGGGAAAGGGTGAATTATTAATTCTGTTTTCCATCTCCAGTGTCTACTGCACTGATACTATGTATGGCTGGGGTATCTGGTTTTAACTGTGGATAATTTATGTCTGTTAGATGAATGTGGAACCAGGTTATAGTCTAATCATAAATTGTGTTATATTTAAATGGATGGAAATACTAGTAAAGCCACCTATAGATGCCAATCTATTGGTATCAACGTTTGAAGTGAAACTGATCATATTGACTTAAAGACATATTATTGACTTAAAGACATGACAACCATAAGTTGTAATGAAAACAGATACAAAATGAACCAATTTATATTGTGTTAACTGGTATAAACTGCCATAATTGGCACTATCTGGAAATCTTTTTTTCAATAATTCTCTTCCCCCACCATGCAGCATGCCAGCCCCACCCTTGAGGTTAAAAGAGCTCCAGGTTAGAAACAGTGATCTAGTCTTAGATCTTCTGTGCCCTTCCTTTTGGAACCCAAGTGCTTAAACTTGCTGCTTTGATTAAGATGATTCCAAATAAGTCTTAACTTTATCTCGCTCTAATTTTAGTTGATTAATTAATCACATAAATCACTTTCAGAAATGCATGTAGTGTTGTCCTGTGCTCAAGGGTCTTTATTCAAGAATTAATTTTACTTTCATCTGTATTTCTTACCTTCCTACTGAGATATACACATAATAATATTCCACAAAGAGAAATCTTTCATGAGGTTAAGGAAGGTTGAATGGTAAATGGTCCCTCAACTGTCTATTAAATGAATCAGGAACAAATCAATTATGTCTCTCTTAGGTTTGAATAGTGTAAGGAATTTGGATTCTGAAGTAGGCCCATTGTGACCAATATAGGGCAAATTGCAACCACAGCTTTCCATGAAAATATTCTTTGCCAGACTCTAAGTAGTATATTTTCTCTCACTGACTTGGCACAGGCTTGAGAAGAGCAGTAAGACAAAATTATTTATAGGTGAAGTTTGTCTTCCACTACTAAAGTTGGGTAGTGTTGCTCAGTCTCCACACTTTCGTATGCATCTTGTTCATTGCTCCAATCTCTTTCATGTTGAGTTTTCTACTTCTTACCCCTTCCATCAGATCCAAATGGAGTTTTTCTCATTCAATAATACCAATTCTTACTCATGTTTAGAGGGTGAGATCTGGAAAGGAGACCTTTAAGAAAAAGCTTGTCACTGCCAACTTTCCAAATATGTTTTAGATAAAACAGAAATTTTAAGCTATGTGACACATAGTAGCTTCACCATGAAAATTATTTATTGAAGGAATTGAAGTAGGAAAGGAGAGATCATCTTGATGGGCCATTAGGGGGAGTTCAGGGACTGGCTATTCCAGTGCACCTATTCAGGGCTGACTTTGGTGAATAAATGCACATTCAGTTCCATTGGCCCTTCTCACAGGGTGGTTGTGATTAGAGTTACAGTTCTCTCTCTTGTCTGCTTAGGTCAAAATGGCATACTTGCAGTAAGTTTGGGTTATAATATTAGTGTGTGACCTTTCAGATTTCCTACGCTTAATTATACACAGATCTTATTTTTCTAGATGTTGTTTGTTTAATGTCCTGTTTCATGTCTTTGTAGTGGAGTAGACCCTTCCCCTGGGTTCTAGACCTGGCTCTGCCAAATGCTTATCGTGTGAGCTTGGGTAAGTAGCTTAATCTTTCTGAGCATCAGTTTATTCATCTATAGAGTGGGCAGGCACATAAAAAGAATACTTGAAATTTGGACTTTCCTTTTTAACTAGGCTGGTGAGGCTCAAATAAAACAATGAAAACAAAAACACTTTGCAATGTGTTTTTCAAATGTAAAGTATTAATTCATCAAAGAATTTCACATATTGAAACCTAAAGTATTCATGGTTCTATGCAAAGATGGAACCCTTACTCTCTGTCTAGAATATACTTATTTTTCATTCCCATCTCTCCTATTCTCTACAGAGTCAATAATACCCAGGCAAGTGGATGGAGACAGAGTATATCAATTTTTTTTTTGGAAAACCTCAATGACAGAATTTAAATAAGCAAGTATTCACATTATCATGAGACTCCTAGAATCAGTTCAAATGCATTATAAATAGTTACTATTTTTCCTTTTTCCTTTTTCTGTTTTAGTTTTTTCTTCACATATACATCTTCTTCATTTGCTAGGTAGACTGCTTCTCCCCCATGACTGTCCCCACCCCTTCTTCCCTCCAAACTGGGTTCTCAGCACTAAGAGTAGCAGGCATGCTGTGCTCACTCACATCCATCACATGAGGGCTCAGTCTGGTAGAAAAGTAGGGCAGGAATATGAGGCTGGTTAGAAGTCTGAAAATGTGGATGCAGCCTGGCTGAGAAGAGCACACTTCCAAGATTATCACCTTACTCACCTTACTCCATTTCCATGCAACTTCATGGTCTTCTCAATGCATCAGGAATTAGCCTTAATCAGAAAAAGTCATAAACAATCCTGAACCTTTTCCAGCTCAACTATAAATGCCAACTATAAATAATCTAAGCTCTCATGATCTTTGAAAGGTATTTTTCTGTTCTCACATGACCCAGGTTGATTGGGATTAGTTACCAATTTAATTTTAAAAATATTAAATTCTTATACAAGCAGTGGAATTTTACAATGCAAAGAATCTGATTTCTTAATAAATGGATAATAACTTGAAATTTTTTTAAGTGTAATTTATATCAAGTTTGTCTAAGAGAGTCTACGTTTCCTAGAAGCCAAAGTCTAACAAAGAAAAATCAATATCAAGCATAGTTGGAAATATAATTCTATGTGAAGAACTTATATACAGTTGAAATATACATTAGCACACATCATCATGTTCAATATTAAAAAACTGTAAGATGTTCCTCTAAATTCAGGAATAAAACTAGGGTTTCCATTCTCAATTCTTCTATTGAACATAGTTTTGGAAATGCTCACCTAGAGCATTGAGGAAAGATAAACAAGTAAAAGACATCCAAGTCAGAAAAGAAGTAAAATTCTCATTATTTATAGATGATGTGATCTTATATATAGAAGAGTCTCATCTCCCTACAAAATCTCTTAAAATTTATAAGTAAATTCAATAAAGGAAAAAAAAATAACTAGAATTTCAATATAAGCTGGTGACAGATAGAAACAATGGTTTCTTTGATTATATTTAATTTATTCTACTGTATATTATCACCTTTAATCCTTCACTCTTGCAACCTCTCGGTCTCTGTCTACAAGATCCACACACACACACTTCTACTTTTTATGTATCCTTTGATTGGCCACAAGTAATAGAAACTGAGAGTCTATAAAACAGCTCTATTGAAAGGGAACTGGAGATCGCATGAAATTAAGAAGTTTAAAAGATAAGTTTATAGGAAAATCAGACATCTAAGAACTTCAACAACAGATTCATAGACTTCCCAAAGCCCTTCATTTAAAAGACTTAGTTTCTCATCCATTCCAAAGAACACCTGCACCCCTATGTTTATAGCAGCACTATTTACAATAGCTAAGCTTTGGAAACAGCCCAAATGCCCAAATATAGATGACTGGATTAAGAAGATGTGTTACATATATACCATGGAATATTACTCAGCATTCAAAAAAGATAAACACATGCAATTTGCAGCAACATGGATGGCGCTGGAAGGGATCATGCTCAGCGAAATAAGCCAAAAAGAAAAAGAAAAATACTGGATGGTCTCACTCATAGCAGGAATCTAGAAAACTTAAATAAGGGACCAGAAAAATGAATAACTATAAGAAAGCGAAAATCAAAATCAACAAAAAACTATGAACCAGAGACACTTTTTGAGGGGTGAGGGGCGGGACGGGAGGGATTGGGGTCAGAATGGGGGAGGGGTTGCAATTGTATGGGGAATATAAAAATAAAATTTATTATTTAAAAAAATAAATAAATAAATAAAATAAAAGACTTAGTTTCTAACCCCAGCTTTCTCTCACATTAAAAAAAAAAAATAAAAAATAAAATAAAAGACTTAGTTTCTAACCCCAGCTTTCTCTCACATTTAAAATACTAAACATAAAATTCCAGATGAAATATTAAAATATGAGATATTGCACATACACACACAAACACAGAATAATGAATCTGATTGATCTTGTGTGGGTTGCTAGTTAGTGTTGAACCAGTCATCTATGATCTGAGGAAATATCAGGTAATATGGTTTTGACATAATTTCTGGGAACACACATATGTGAACTGACTAAATAAACTGACTTAAAGTCCCCTGCATATATACCTATATGTCCATCATAGAGTAGCTACTCAGTCAAGAGGGGCTTACTTATGTGGGATAGGCCTCGATTTTTTTTCCTTTGGTTGTTTTCAATTTGGCCTGTATTCCATATATTATTGGTAGAGTTATCACCCTGGTGATTCTAGAAGAAAGCAGTAACCACACAGATCATTGATCTTATGAACTATTATGCCTAAAGAAAGGTTGGAGAAAAATCTCCCCATCTGAAATTGATAGGCACTGGGTTCTCACTGTCTCCCAGAAGCTTAACTCTGACAGGTACCACCTGTCAAAGAGGAATACCACCTACCATCTATTCTTGCTAGTTTGGCACAGTGTAGTTTTGCTCTACCTTTTGTTTTTTAATTTGTAGAATCTGTTTCTGTAAAAATATTGGGCAAGAAAGGGTAAAACTTGTCCCTTAGATTTATGTTAAAAAAATGGTCTCCTTGATATTAGTCATTTCATTTTGATTGTTCTTGAATTAATTCCAGCAATAATCATCATATTTTTCTATTTTTAGCAAATTGGCACTTTCTAAAATATTGAGCTGTTATCACCATATGCACCAGTTTACTCTAAATGTAGAATTTGGTAATTAGCCTTACATCCCTTATTTGTAATTCCAGATCCAGTAACTATTTAAAAATGTTATTTTTAAGTGAAAACTTGAAAGACTCTAATATCTGCCCATTAATGACTATGTGAAAGAGCTAGATGAGAGAAAGGAAAAATAAACGAGATCCTCTCCAAAGGTTAAGTAAGCTCAGGAATTGGCAGCTTTCCTAAATGGCTTCAAAGCTCTTAGTCAGCACAAGTCACCTAGGGGCTAGACTAGACTAGGAACTGTTAAAATACGAATCCTCTTCCTACTCTTTTATTCAGAAACCAGTTTACCTGCTTGGAGTCTAAACTCCAAGTAAAATCTTCTCTTAATCCCCAAACTGGAATCTGTAACAGCTATTTCCAAAGGAGAGCAGGATCAATTGTTTCCATTATTTACAAATTTTTAAAATCAAGACAGAATTTTTTTAAAGAAAATTCCTGTCTCTAAATAACTCAAAACTAGATTTCTAGTACATACTGTATGGAGAGCTTTCCACTTTGACTATCTAACTCTTACAAGATCTAATGGGGAAAGAGAAATAGGAAGTAAATATATATTGGCTGAACATTGCATCTCAAAATCCTTTCTCTTTAAATCAGTGAAAAAAAAAATGGTATTTGATTTGAGAGATGTCATAGAATAGCCAGGCTTTGTAAGTGATCTTTTGTCAACTTCCCCCATTTCATCTTCACCTAAATATTTGGAAAATTTTTCTTCCACAGTTGTTTTAATATTTCCAAACATTTCTGAGATTTTTCAAAAGAAAGTAGAGAATAATTTACTTCACTTTGAAAAATTCAAATCTGATTTGGGGGGTTGATTCATTCAGACCTCATTTTTTTTCTCAAGAGTATGTCCGTTAGCAATCTTTCTTTAACCCTTGCATCTCAAGGACTTGTTTCCTCAATGAAAGAGAAGGTGATCCCATTTTCTTTATCATCTGGGAATGCTGTTTTGGGGAATTACATTAGTATTCAATATTCATTTGAATAAATTTTTCACAGTGATCTTAATTCAGTGTTCTTTGTGGCTTTAACTGCCTTTGATTGAAAGATGCAGGGTGATAATGTTTAATAACGCTGCCAGATTTTTACTCTGCACTGATGGACAGTTAACTGGAGAGTTATATAAAAAACATTACTAAGACCTAATTTCTTTCATATTCTTTCTTCCATCTTGAACTTCATACCTTGCCCTTCTGAGGTGACACAAGAAGAGAGGAGGAAATGAAGATTACTATAATTGAAAAGGGAGGAAGAGTTATAAAATAGAATTACTCAACTTGGAATTGGGCCATAACCCTTGAGTAAAACCTGTCATGGGAACATTAATGCCCACAGATGGCTCAGATCTCACTTCTAACTGTCACCTGCAATGTAAGCCCAAGAACAAGACAATTCAGGAAAGAATCCAAGAAGTTTGGGCACTAGTGTACTTAAACACACTTATGCCAAATTCGGTTTTTGTCTTCACTTAGTAGGAAGAAACTTGATTCTTAAAGAAAACATTGACTTTGCCATCACAGGTATTCTATTTATGTTAGACCACAACTTTTAGTAATTAAGGCCTTTCTGATTTTCCTACATTATTATTTTAGTGTCATGAAACTGATTGGCTTGTGTACAAACGGATGCTTAATTTATTAAATATATCTTATTAAGTTATATTTTATTCAAATTTAATGAACTTGGATACATCCATGAAAAACCAAACTATAAGAACCGCAGAAAAATCAACAGGAAAGTAACTTTCCTATTAATTTAAGATTTTCAGATATTAAAAGTATTATTTTTCCTTTGCTGTCATTTTTAATATTAGTTTGATAATATTAAACTATCTTCTCACTAGATAAGATTTCTCACTACACCAATCTTGACAATATAATTTGGTGATACCAGCACATTCCCAGTTTCCCAGGTCCTAATAAACATAACTGACTACTCTTCATTCTCTCATGAAAGCCATAATGTCCAGTACCAAATTCTATGTGCAGTGCCGTTTTTATGTCTGCTAGCCTTACATTCTTCCACCAGCAATTTAGAGAGATATTTTAGAGAGAACCAAGCCCTAATTTGGCCACAAGACTCCAAAGATGATAATTATATGTAGTAAATTGACCTCTTTCTTGTGCATCTGGACAGATGCTAATTACATACCATCCTTGTGAAAATAAACAGTCACAGTCCTGCAGTTCAGATGAAAAGCCCCAGGTTAAGTATTCAACAGCATCCCTGCTTCTTTTATCACCTTTACCACTGCCTGCTATTAGTCTTTCACATTTCCCCCAAAATTTCAGTGATTTTTTTTTTTGTCCAGAGGGTTTATTCTAATTCATTTATTTGAGAGTTTTTTCAAGGCTCCTCAGAATCTCATGCCAACCTCTTGTTTTTGCTTTATCCTGTACTGATTATCATTGGCAAGGCTTGTGAATTTAAGCAAATTTAATCTCTCTGGGTTGTCATTTTCTTTTATAAAAACAAAAGTAATGAACTCAGTTGTCCTTCAGGCTTTACAACTTATAAAATAAGATGTTTTATAGCAAACTCTTCCTCAACTTTTAACATTTAGCCTCAGTCAGACTTAGTATGACTTTAAGTATTAGTTTTCCTGTGCTTTTGTTCATTGTTGTTCCCACTGCTTGGAAAGACCCCTTATTGTCCAGCTCAGTCTCACCCACCACTGAGGCCTGAATAAAGTTATCTCATTTGTGAAGACTTCCTCTCTCCAATAATTTTCTGTGACTGCTTCCACTCTTAGATCCTCAAGCTCACAAATGAATTGTTCCCTCCCTTTTTCATTCATTTAACTTGATGACCCAGTATATGTACCTGATTTCCCCTTAATAATTTGTAACTTCTTTGAAGGTAAGGTTTCAAGTTCTGTGCCTGACTCAGAAACACATGTTGGTTGATATATTGATATCTACTTTGTGAGAACTCTGCATTAGACTCTGAGAGTATATGCAGGCCAAACGTAAGGCTTCATAACCTCTCGGAAACACAGGTAAATGATCTTGCATGACTTCTTTAAGGTATCTGAAACCATGAAACATACTTCTATTTAGAATCTTTACTCTTGGCTTCCCTGACTCCTCTTTTCTGCTGGTTGTCATGTCTTACCTCTCTGGTAGTACCCATTCTTTTTTTTTTTTTTTTCTTCTCTCCTCTTTCTATTCAATCTCTGAAAAGAGGATGTCACCCAGGCTTTTGTCCTTATTATTACTTGTTCTTAATCAACAGAAGTTCCATGAATAATCTAAATCCATGTCCACAACTCTCAAATGGACTAAAGAGTTACAAATTCTCTAGGCTCCCTCTTTGAATATTATTCTTAGAATCTAGAGTTTATATCTAACTGTCCATTGGAAATATTTTTCTGTGATGCTCAGGAGTCCCAGTCCCAATATGTTCTAAAAATAAGTCACTATGCCTTGTTCCCAAATCTCTTTCCCTTTCTCATCCAGTTGGTTAAATGGAAATTGAACTTGATTGATCCCCCATCTTCCTTTTATTGTTAGATGTTCTACTTTTTCCTTATTTCTATAAATAAAAACAAAACAAAGAGCAATCTTTTCACTTTTCCTTTTCCCTGACTCTCAACCTCAAAAATATGCCTTGACTGTATCCGCTATTCTCCACTTCGACCGTCATCTCTAATCCAGATGCCTCATGGAGACTGACTCCAATAGCCTTTCCTCCTAGTATCCCTTCATTACCCTCAACCCTTTATAGTCATTCTCGTCTTAGAAGCCAGAGTGATCTTTTTTAAAGTGTGTATCATCTCATGTATTTACCCATTTAAAAACCTTTGAAAACTTTCCATTCCACATGGAATTAAAACCAAACTCATTATTACCAAGACTAATAAATTTCTACATGATCTAGGATTCCCCTCTCTCTCTGACTTCTTATAACTTTGTCCCTTTTTGTCACTGGCATCCTTTTCAGTTTTTAAAACACATGAGGAACATTGCCTCCTTAAAGTCTTTGTATATGTATCTTCCTCTACCAGGAATGGTGTCTCTCTGGCTCTTTGCTTAAGAGACCTTCCGTGACAAATCCATATAAGTAGAGTCCAGGTCTCTCTCTCTCTGTCTGTGGGGTGTGTGTGTGTGTGTGTGTTTTTAACACATCATTAACACATCACCCTACTTCCTTTATTTGCTGTAAGAATTGCTCTCGATTATTCAAAAAATGTCCCTTGTTAATCTTCTGGTCCCTATTTACTTCTTCAAACTTCAAAATTCATCCCTTTTCACATCCTACATTACATCCTGTAATTACTATGGAACTAACCCATAGTAATTCATGCCTTCTTTTCTAGACATTGTTCCTTTTGCATGGAATACATTTCTAGTTTATTCCCACAATGTCACTACAGTTGTTTTCCTACTTGTGGAGATTCCATGAACTTCCAGGCAGATATGATGATCTCACTTGCGCTGATATTGTGTCCAGGACACACCTCTACTACAATATCCAACAGACTTTATTATAAATATTTGTTCACATGTCCGTTTCTTTCCTATTCTATAAGCTCCTTTAGGGTAGGAATCATGTTTCATTTATTGCTTCTGTGTAACTCTAGTTCAATATTTTGCACATAATAGGCTCCATTTGAACAAATGGAGTCCATGCAAATAGACAAATGTAAATGTGTAGTGAGTAATATGTGATGGCAAATGTTGCCCAGTTTCCACTGATCAATCATGACACCTACCCACTCTGGCACATTTTATAATTGGGCACCTAATAGATATCTCACACAGAGCTCAGACCACAGAGACTTGGATTTCACCCAAGTGGTGGCAGCTGGTTGTTACAGCAAACAGCAGTCACCATCTTGAAAGTATAGAGCTACTTTATCATGGACAGAAAGATAACTGCAGCTTATGATCTGGTTAAGGGTGAGTAGCAGTTTACTGAATGGTATATTGTAAATGAGCTTTAGTCTTGACTCAGTAAGAGTCAAGTCTGGTGCTAAATAGTTCTAACATTAAAACTGGTGTCTCTAAGACTGTTCCCTCTGGAGCCCTTTAGAGGCTTCATATCTTCCCTCTTTGTCAGTGCTCTGACTTGTAATTGCATGTACACACACTATCCCTCACTCTCTTTCTAATAGGAAAAATTATACACTGTGTTATTTAATTATTGTTGTTTTTCCTGGGCTCTCTCTATATGCTATGGGAACTTCCATCTGTCTGATACTGTACTTAGACCCAAACTGATAAATAAAAGATACTAGTAGATTTTTCTGTGGAGAATGAAGAAAAAATGACCAGGTAATCATTGACTTGCCAACATATAAGTTGTGTCTCTTTTACATCAAACACAAAAAAGTATGATTCCTTCTGGAGAGTGGAACTGAGAAAAATGGGCTTCCCCCTGGAATTCCAGAGAGAGAGATTTTTTCAAATTAGTATGTTCATTTTTGAAGAATACGTATGAGGATCAAAAAGGGAGAAGGCTAGTTCATGGTCATTAGGTAGTTAGGCCATTTTGAGCTAAAAGTAAATAACATAGAAATTAAGCACACCTTTTTGGTCTGTATAGGGAACTTAAACACTGTCTTAGATTTATTCCTCCAGGAAGTGGGAGTCTCAGCTTCAAGCTGCTAACTTGCCAAACAAACTTTTAAAATACATTTCTTTTATAGATTGGGGTAATGTAATTCTAAAATCAAATTGGGAAGGGCCAAAAGAATATAATTTTCCTATGTAGGGTATGGATGAGCATAAGGAAGGCAAGATGAAGCAGACTTCAGTTAAAAAAAAATGAGTCACTTTTCTCAGTTGTACATTTTTTATTTTGGTAATTATGTGGGAGGTGAAAAAGATGTATGAGTAGTTTGGGTTTCTGAGAAAGTATGAAAGAAGCAAGTATTCAACATTGGAGAGAGTGGTTTGGTAAGATATAGTGGAACTTTGGAAGATCTACCAAACATGGGTAGAACCCTTAGAGTCATTTCTAGAATTCATTCTCCAGCTCATCAATGTAGCCGTAGATCCTTTTGCTTCCACTTTCCCAGACTTTTCAATAGGCCATTTTCTCAACAGAACCCTTTTAGGAGTAGAAAACTAATTTCATGTCAAGGTGCTGGACTTCTCAATTGATGTATAACCAGAAACACTGAGGTTTCAGACAACTATAAATTTTAAGATACCCATAATCTTATAACTCTCCAGGAAATGTCAACAAATTTGGGTAGTTTTTATTAAAACAAATGATCATCAAATTGTCTGGAACTTTCTTAGTTTTCTTTGAATTCCAATGGAGAGTTAACAGGTCAGGTCAAACCCGCAAGAAGATTTAATAGTGGGTTAATGAAAGTTGGGGATCAAAAATATCTTGGCATTCTCTATACATACTAGCTTGTATTACATTCTACCATTAAGTGATGATAAAATGCTCTTACCTTCATTGTGCCAAACCACTATTAAAAAATCACTTCCTTTATAAAACCATTTAAGACATTTCCACATTCTTCATCAAATTCCATATCACAAACATTATAGGAATCTCCCTAGTAATTTCCCCTCCCCTGTAGAGTTTAATATGAATCTGTGTGTTTATATATGCATATATACATATAAATTCATATGTAGAAGAGAGGACAATGCATATAAGTAGAAAATATGAATGTTTATATATATGTACACATATATATAAATATATATATGTACACATATATAAGCTTATATATGTTTTATATGTTTTCTACTTATATGCATAGTACTCTTCTGTTTCCGCAGATGGTTCGTAAGTTTCATTCCTGAGTTTTCCTTTCTAGATTTTTCAACTAACTATACAATACTTGCAATCCTGGTGCAGCATAATTTACTAGCAACCTTTTTAGTTAATTGTCAAGAGAAAAGTTGTCATCCTCTTTCACTATATGCCTGGTGGTGATAATTATCACTGATTAGTAAAGCTAAAGGGACTTCAGAGATAATCTAGATTTTTAAACTTCTTTGTAGCCACAGAAATATTTGTCTTAGATAGTTCTCAGAACCCAAATACAAAAAAAAAGGTGCTGCTGTGTCTGCAACAGAGTTTATTGCCTGGTCAATCAAGTCCCCTTCTTTCTCCCCTGAGGCCCCTCTAAGAAGTTCAGGGAACTGAGTTTGGGAAAACACTGATCTACATCCAATCCTTCATGGTACAGAGGTGGAGAAGTTCTCACTCAGTCACTCTAGTTCAGAAAGGGCTAAGCTGGAATTTCTTCCCATGTCATTGCTACTCTCTCTAAAGAGATGAAAGAAGATCATGCTCTCTATTTTTGCATGTGCACATGCCTCATTCCCTAACTATTCTAAATTTACGAAGTTAGCATTTATAGGGTTCTTTCACAAATATAGACTAGAAATTGTTGACTCGTTCATCTTATTTTTTTATTAGTCTTTTCCATCAGGACGAGTTTGGGGAGACAATACATTCTGCATATATTATTGGAAGCCTTTTATTCATCAAAAAAGCGGTTATTCATCATCTCCTGGGACAGATACTATGCTCAGCTCTAGAAATATAGAAATGTTTTTTCAAAGGCTAATCAAGACATATTTCTTTAAAAAAAAAACTTTCTATTTTTTTAAATTTTTTAAAAAGATTTATTTATTTATACAAGCAGTGGGTACAGTCAAAAGCACAGGAGGGTGAGAGAATTCACTAGAGCCAGAGCAGGGAGCAGAGCAGGCAGATTGAAGAAGTACACTGCTGAGGGGAGCAGCGGGTGGCAGGAGGGGTCTGAGCACCATGTGGGACCCTCTCCTGGGGGCTGGGGATCAAAATGGCGCTGCAGAGGCTGTGGGCAGCCCCGCAACCCAGCGCTCAACCGCTGTACCACTGGAAAGGCCCCCCAAAAAACAACTTTCTACCCTCTAGTCTCTTATAGTATTGTATAGCAGACCTATGGGTGTCTGTTTAGAAATTTTTTCTCCAGAATTTTCTCTTAGATAACTCTGTTAATCTCAGATGTATTTTTCTAATTGCTCAGGGGTGTTTCCCATTAGAGGAACATACTAGTCTTGCTTATGGTATAGATGTGACTCTCCAACAAACCTTATTCTCAGTGAATAAGAGAACATTCATAAGCAGTGAAACATTAATACCACAACCCCAAAGGATTTTTAAAGATTAAATGTATTAATAACTATAAGATATTTAGAACTATTCTTAGCATAGGAAGCACATACTGTTAGCTATTACTTGTTATTACTGCGCTGTTGATGATGATGATGATGTTGTATGAATGTTAAATGAATCGTATGTCTAAGTATCTTTTGTTAGGAATTCTTTTTTTTTTTTTTTTTTTGGTGGGACCCTCGCTGTCAGCTGGGCAATGAACCAGTGCCGCAGAGGCTGCGGGCAGCCTCGCAGCCCAGCGCTCAACCGCTGCGCCACCAGGGGAGGCCCTTGTTAGGAATTCTTAAAGGACTAATTTCTGGATTTATAGTAGAGTATGTATGTGTGTGTGTATACATGTCTGTGATTTAATCAGCATAGAGTTGGTTAACTGAGAAATAAGATTAAAGCCATTGATTAAAATTTTGTATGCTGTGCTCTCAATACTTTTTAGGATGTAAATATCTATATATAGTTAGCTATAGCTTTATCAATATATCTACCTATTGGTTCTTAAAGTCTGTGACTCAGGCATATAATTAACCTATCTTATGGATGTGACTAATAAAGTAGGAAATGATAAGTTGAACCTGCCTCACATTGAGAAGGTGAAGTGGCCTACAACAGCCAGATAATTGTAATGTGAGCAACTTAAGACTAGATGAACCAGTTTGAATGTTAAGAAATGATGTAAAGATGTGTGGTGATGATAAATATCCTCAGTGGCGGTGGCTTCTGGGGTCTAGGAGCTGTGGTGTTCACAGACACATGTCCTGTCCACTCAGTGACCTCACCTTGTTTCTTTGATCCAGCTTTCCTACCTATTTTTTGAGGCTAATTCTCTGGCCTACCCATCAAACATGGAGGCTCTGATAGTCTTCTCATCCAGTCTAGCTTCTCTTGCTTACACCAAAGAATCTCACTGATACAACTCTAAACTGAATAAATTAGCTCTAAGTTACTTATATATTTCATCTGTATTATTGTAACAGCCTCCGGGAATTTGTGCTCACCCTCCATTCTGCCTGAAATGCTTTGCTCACACCTAATCTCCTGACTTGCTCCCTTACTTCCTCAGGGCCTTGCTCAAATATTATCTGTTTAGATTTCATCAAGGAAACTTTCTAGCTTCACTCTATATAAGGCAGCTCTCCATCCCCACACTCCCTTTCTGTCCCTTTAGTCTCATTTTCTGTCTAGTCCTTTTGTTCATCCAAGACATTTATTTATTGTAATCTGTTCACACCAGTGACATCCAACTCCATGAGGGCTCCCTGACTTTTTTAGTTACTAATTTTTCCTGGAATCTGTTACAGTGCCTGGAACATACTGGATTGCTCAAAAAATATTTTTTGAATGGAAGAATTTAAATTCTATTCCAAAGCAGCATAACAATGAGCTAAAAATGTGCTTTAGCTAATACATCCATTCACCTTCCTGCACATCCTTCTTGATTTCTGCCCCTTATGCTTGACCAGTAGTATCCAGTGTGTTTCTTTCCTGTCAGTCCAAGAGATGTGATGCAGTGGATTTCCTAAGGGTAATGAAAGAATTGGTCCCGCCTACCACTACACAATGCTTATTTATTTATTTCTCCTTTTACATTTTAATTGTTTAAATATTTGGGGAGGATTTTCCTGCTGTGGTAAATTTATACTCATTAAATTGTCAACTGTGACTTTATTATTTATTTATTTATCACAGGCGCCTTAAGGGGGAAATGCTTGCTTTTGCCACTGGCACCGTCTGGCTTTGACTGATTATGGTCTTTTACCTGATAGTCTTTGGACAGGACTATCAGGGTGATAAATGGGTGAGAGAGGGAGGAGTTCTAACACTGGTTGAGAAAGGATAACAAACCTGTAGCAATAAGTCAGACACCGTGAGGCATTCCAAACACTGAATAAGATGGAACATCCACCACAGGTCTTATTTGCATTCCAGGTTAATCTTCAAAGAGTCAACATGGCAAAAACAAAACAAGATAAAAATAGCAAGATCTTCCAGAAATTGTTTAAATTGTAAGGCAATGAAGAAAAATCCTTTATGGTTACTGTATGTGCCATGATTTTGTGTACTTATTTTTGCAGGTACAACCTCTGTGTGTAATTTTCCTCAGTAGCAGGGAGATATATATATGGATTTAAAAAAAAAAAAAAAAACCTTTTCAGCAGCTTCTAAGATATTCTAAGAGAAAATTTGATTTATGTGAATTGAAAAGTAAGTGTGTAATGGCAAATAGCATAATTGCCAGACACTAGTTTCTGTGGTTATCAGAATGTTTTTCTGAATCAAAACCTAATTCCCCTGGCATTCTCAAATTCCAAGGCTTTGTCCAGAAAGAAGGGAGGTGAAAGTTCTACTAATAGAAGGTGTCTTCAGAATATTTGGATTCATCTGACAATCTTGTTGAGGCAGGGAGCCTGAATAAACTATTATTAAATCTTTAATCCTTTCCCAGAGAGATATTTTTAAGCATGTCTGGCCCCTATATTATTTTGTGTGGCTGGCCCCTATATTATTTTGATTTTTTTGATAGGTCACCTATTGATTTCATAATATCTCAGAGTTAGAGGGGGTTTTTAGAGGTCACCTTGTCTGATTCATTTATTCACTAGGAAATACTTATTGAGTACCTACTATAAACTAAAGAATTCAGACTGAAAATATTAATCAGATATGGTTGACACCTCTACTGAATGCGTATATTCCTCTTCATGACATTTTAGGCTGGAGTTCAACTTTTGCTTGAATATCTCTAACATTTTTTGTGTGGTTCTTATTCATTTGCAACACTCCTCAAATGAATGAAAAACTGGTTAACCTTACTTAAAAGGGTAGTGAGGCCCAACCAAAACTTTGCTTAGTCCTCATCATTCAAAGTCAGATGCAGAGATCAAAGTAGAATCCTTGAAGCTCTAAACAGTTAATTTAGTAAACTCTTCACCATTGTCTTCTTTTCTTGGGCCCTGTCAAACTTTACTTTACCTGGCCATTCTCCCTGCCCACCCAGAGATGGAAGATATATACCAAATTTGCAAGCCAATGAGTGTTAGTATTTTGTTGTCACCAAGAAATCTCAAAACTTCTGAATGTATTTCAGAATACTTCCTATATTATTGAATGAAAACTTATCAGTTCATTTTCATTTTGCTTGCATAGAAAAATCAATCTGTGGAATAAATCCAAAGTATAAGAATGAAATTTCTATGCCTATAAAATTCCTAGAAATATCCCAAGAAAAACATGTCTTCAAGAATTTTAACACTGACCTTGGCAAGAATTATGACATTAAAAGTTCCTGCAAAATGAAAAATAAAATGCATACATATACACAAAGCCAAAACATTGCAATTTTAAAGATTTTTAAGATTTCTAGTTTGTGTCTAAAGCAATATTCAATTGTCATTTATTAGAACTTGATTTAATGATAATTTTACTTTATCTGATGTGGTATGATCCTGTATCTCTGGATCACATACAGTAGTAAACCAACTATAAGAATAGAACAATTGCAGAAAAATGGATTAAAGACCTTACTCATTAAAACATAAATAAAATTTAAACTATGCATAAATAAATAAAATTTAATATATACTGCTGAAATCATCATCTTTTCAGATTCTTCTAATAGCCCCTCACTGTCAGGGTCCAGAAACTCAGGGCCAAGGGTAAGTCAGCCTTAGATAAACAGATTGTCTGGCCTAGGCCACCAATCTGTCCAACATTTGTGACCTATAAAGATTTTTTCTGCAGACAGCTCTACTTATGCCAACTGTTTATACGTGCAGTGGAAACTTACAAAGCTGTCATTTCTCAGGTTTGCTTTGCTTATGCAACTAATTACTACTGTTCTGGGACATTCCTTTTCTTTTTCCTTTTGCTTTTTCTTGGAACAAGAAAGCTCAATTAACCCATGCCTTTTAGCCAAAGATAGAAGTTAAAGGAGAAGACCTCAAGATTATAGCATTCAAGCTTTGCACAATATGTCTTGGTGATGTAGCAAGAACACAGGGTGGTTGCTATAGGTGGAGATTCAGAATTGGTCTTATGAGAGAAAGGAATGAATGCTTCAGATCATCCTGAACAAATATATGTATGCAGGAGTGCATGGAAAGTCTGAAGACAGGAAGATAAGAAATTATTGTTTAAAAAAATAAGGTAAAAATAATGAAATAAAACCTTCGTGCTAACATTGGAATTGAAATGTGAAGCTAATTGCAGACCTTTTGAGAAAATTGGATTATGTTCAATGCCTAGGTGACATAAAGAAAAGTGTCTGTCAATACCTATGGTCTGTGACCCACCTTTGGCTGACCAGGTGACATCTTGTAAGGCAGTGTGACAAAATAAATCGCAGAAGCAGCCCCTGCTTTACCCTGGGAACTTCTGCAGACCTGCTTGCTTTTCATTTTCATTTCCCTAATTCTCAGATTGCTAGCTCTGTAGCCCAGCTTTATTTTCAACCTCTAATTCCTTGAGGTGGACTCTATCAGCTATTCCTTCTTGACCTTCAAGATTGGGGCTCCCCTGCTCACTGGACTCTCAGCCCTGTTCTCAGCCATGAACACCATCTCTCACATTGAACTCCCTCACTCTCGTTCAAATCCACTGAATCCTAAAAGTCATGCCAGTCCCCCCTAATTTGTCCTGTGAAGGGTAGAGAAGTGAAATATGATGGTAAGATTTCCAGCTTATTTGGTGAAGTAGCAATATTTTTTCCAGAATTGATATACTTGAAAGGAAGAATTGGTTTGGTAAGGGCAAAATGGTTTTGATTTCCATCATGGTCAGTTTGAGTGGTGCATCCAGAAAAAAATTCCTAATTGGAGATTTAGAAATGGAGGGAGAGGAGACAGGTGCAAGTGGCTCAAAGGGAGATTGAAAATTTGCTCATCATCCATGGACTTCAGCTGAGGAAAAAAAATTAGGCTGAAACACTCCAGGAAGGGTCTTATTCTCCCTTCAATGGCAGAAGATATTCATTAAAAGAAACAAATCAGTTTACATACCGAATCCGAGAACCTGGTAAGGGGAAAGCTCTAAAATAAAATGGTCAACTTTATTATAACAGTGACCAAGAGCATGAGAATGGAAAATAGACCAGTGACTATTGGAGGACCATAGGTAACCTCTGAGTGACAATTTAGTAGAGTGAGAGAATGGAAGCCAGCTTGTAGGGACTTGGGAGGAGATTGGGGTGGAAAAATACAGGCAATTGGCAGGGGCTACACTTTCAAGAAATTTGGCACTGAACAGAGGAAGAGAAATGTGATTGTAGTTAAAGGGTGCTATTTTCAAGCTAGAGAGAAACCTATGCTTCAGCAGAGAGAAGAATAGAAAAGGGCAGACTGAAAGGCTAACAGGAAATAAATGTGACATCAAAGAAGGGATGGTTCAAATGTTTAGATTTCAAGAGGTTGCATATGGAGAAATGATACCACTTTGACATAGGAAGAAAAAAAAAAGGATGAAAGATTTTTTTTTTTTTTGAATTGGGATGGTGCATATTCAGGGATTCTATTAAAATGCACACCCTTTTCCTTTTTCTTCTCAGGGAAGAACTTTGGTCAGATGGTCAGGGTAAAAATGGGGAAACAAAAGCCATCAGAGGAGCTAACTAAGTGGTCTCAGGTGGTTTACAGTTCACTTGACTTTGTATCCCCTGGAGAAGCTTTTAAAAATGAAGGTTTCGGGAGCAGAGACATCATTTACAAGCTCTGTAGGTGAACCTTAGCAAATTCAGGAGCTAGTGTATCACTGGGAGTGAAGTCATTTTGAACACTTATTTTTTTTTCTTTGAATTTCCTTTCAGTCCATTAAGTGTGTACTTCACGTAGGAATCTAAGGTCTCTTTCTCTGTCTGGGTTCCCTTCCCTTTCCCTTTATTCCCATTTTCTATCCCTTTGTCTCTCCTTCTCCACATCAGTTCCATCTTCGACTTGGAATAGGACATTAGATCTTTATGGTTTTTTTATATTGCACTATATCCTACAGGGTCATTAGCCATGTGCTCCACAGCCCATTCAAAGCGGTACATGTACTGACAGTAGATCAAAGACCTTTGCTTGCTAACCCTGACCCCCATCTTGTAGCACAATTTTGATTTTATTAATATATTTGAAAAATGTCACTGTTTCTTAATCCAGTCTTACTTTTTGCAATGAGTTAAAGGAGAAAGAAAAAGTGTCTGGAGAAAATAAAATTCAAATCTGTCAACCTGGGATACATTTTATTGTTTAGAGCCCATATGTCAGGAGGCTCACAAGAGGGAATCATAGAGGGGATCATAGGCATTAGTGGTGGAGTTTTGTGAATCATAGCATTACAAGTTCACTGCCAAGTGAGTTTCTCTCTTTCTCCCCCCCCTCCACCCCCTCCTCCCCCTCTTTCTTACACACACACACACACACACACACAAGTTATTGCATTATTTTGCTTACAAAGTTAGACTTGGTGTTTGCAAATTATCTTACCAGTTTTTAGTTTGGTTATTTGGTTTATTCGAATTTTTTATTTGTTTGGCAGAAAACAAACTTTTCACGAGTTACTGAGTGTGAGAGAGTCAACATGAATGCAAGAACATTGAACTGGAACTTTTCATCAACAGTAAAATTCTAAACTAATTTCATATGTAAATTCTCTATTTTTCTTTCCTCCTCTTTCATTTTATCTGCATTCATTCATCCATTTTCTTTTCTTTGCATTCCATTTTATTTACCAACATATTTTTAATTCTCCATTTGCTTCCACCAATAGCCCAATGTATTAAAAGAGTATAATAATTCCCTCTTTTTTACCTGGCTGTTGCTTTTCATAAATGCAAATAATCTTTCCTCTCTCCCCACTGTTCTAAATTGTGCTCTTTGGGCTCCCTTCGGTTCCATTTTCAAAAACTATTCTTGGTCTTCTCTTAACATTTTCACGGCACTGGATTCTGCTGGCCACTCTTAGGGCTTCTTTCTTCTTTTTGTTGCTGTTCTGGTCCTACTTAATTCTTACCCCCCTTGCCAGACTGGCTTTCACTAGATCAACTTTCACCTTTTGTCTTCTAAATATGGTCCCTAGAATAAGAGCTTAGTCTTTCTCACCCTTTGTCTCTAATTTTCTTCATCAGAAATGTTATCCACCTTCATAGCTTTCCATAAATCCACTTTCCATAAATGACTCAAGTTTATATTTCCTATACTAAAATTAGGCTGAAATATTGAATATTTATTGAATAGCTCTAGTTGAATGCCCTTTTCAAATGTATAAAATTGAAACTGAGTCCTTTCTCCAAAAATCTCTCTCCACTTTGATTTCTCCTTTGAATTCTTCCAGTCTCAGTAGTAATTTTTCTCTTCAATTTCTGAAGCACAAATTAACTGTATACCATTTAATTCTGAATGTATGTTACTATATGTCAATTTTTCTTTCATTGTATTTTCTTGTTACTACATCTAACTATTTTGAGGGTAAGAATTGTATTTTCTATACCTCTTTATTCCTGATTCTGATCTAGCATTTAAAAACTGATTTTAATTGTTAAGATGTTTCAACTAAGTTGCTAATATTTTGCAAAAATCTCTCATTGCATTCAATTTTTAAAGGATTGACACATTTTGATGAAATTTAGTACATATGAAGATTTAAATGGGGTTCAGAGAACCATCTTGCGAAAACATGACTGTTAATAAATTTATTGGTAGGGGAATTTCTTAACATTACTAACAATGGAGCCTATACAATTTTATACATGTTTGCCCTAAATGTGTCCTGCTATTCAGAACCTCTAATAAACAGAAGCTACTAGTCAAAAAATTAATGAGCCAAGTAGAAGCATCTAATATTAGGTTATTTTAAGCAGACACCCAAATGAGAGGTAACTCTGAACTAGGAATCCAAAACTAGATTGTTTACCTCATTATGGAGAATACAAACATCAGGATATACATATATATATATATATATATTATACAGATTCTTAAAATTAATGAGTGGAAAAGATTTGATCAGCTAGTTCAAACCCCTTTGTTAGAGAAATTTGACTCACCTTCTATGAATCTTAGCTTTGAATCCCCAACTTGCCCTAGAGTTTGGGGAATTCCATCCAAATGTAAATATGCTGTTATATTAAAAATAATATTTTACCTTGTTCATGTTTAATAGATTTTCTCATGAACTAGATATTTTACATTTGAAATTTAAATAATAGTCCCAAGAATAGGGAGGAAATATTTCTTTCCATTTATACCCTGTCCATTCCTCCCTCTATCCCAGATCCAGCATAGATAAGCATTTATTTATGGCTTCTATGACAAGATAATTCTGCCATTTTTTTTAAAGATTTATTTATTTATTTATTTGTTTTTATAAGCACTGGGTACAGTCAGAAGCGCGGGAGGGTGAGAGAATTCACCAGAGCCAGAGTGGGGAGCAGAGCAGGCAGAAGGACCGAAGTACACTGCTGAGGGGAGCAGCGGGCGGCAGGAGAGGTCTGCGCACCATGTGGGACCCTCCTCCAGAGGCCATTCTTAAAGTTGAAAAAAGCTCAACTGACTTTCAATGGTTTGAGGTTTCCTGCTATGGTGTAAAATAGTTTATATTGTTATATTCAATTTGGATTTTAATTTAATCTGGCCATATATGTATAAAATAGAATTGGCACTCAGAGTTTAGTACCAAGTGATTAAAATATTGACTATTATATTCATTTTTACTATGACCATAATCAAGTCACATACTTGTTCACTCATACACCTACAGTGGATGAAACAGCAAATTACAAGAATTTATCTGAAAAGTTCTCTTTTGGAGAAAGATACTTGGGAAATACAAAGCCCTTACTGAAGGGTCAGTTCTTTCTGGGAAGATCTGAGAAAATAACAAGCAAACTCAACACTATTTCAGCACATCTCTCCTAGTTTTGTTTTGTTTTGTTTTTTTAAGCCTAGTTTACTTGAACACTAAGTTTCTGAGTTAAAGGACTCCTTCAGCAAAATCTGCCTTCTGAGGAGAAGGCACACAGTCACACTCTCAGAAAGGCAGACTGGACAAATTTGTTTTTTTCCCTCCAGTGAAAATTGCTCAAATTGCTTGAGAAAGAGACACAATATGATGTTTATCTCTGTTTACAGATGTTTAACCAGTACCCCTTCAGAGGGTCATGTGTCTACAAACAGCATCATGGTAATTATATCCACTGCTGCAAAGAACAGATGTGTAAATTGGTGGTTTCTGGGGGGAAAATAATACCAAGTCCACTTTCCAGAAATGTACACAGTGCAACGCAGCTGTACCATTCTGTGGGGAGGTCTCTCTAGTGTCTATAAGTGGATGGTCTTGCATTTAAAGAATATAGAAGTCCAGGGCCACCTAGAAAATGATTCACATTATTTGACATGTTTAACAATTCCTTGCAATAGCAGACAAATTCTATATCCAAAGAACATAATAACAAATATTGATACTAAAAAATTTCCAGGTGAGAAATATGTATTGAGTACAGAGTGAAGTTAGGAAAAAGTGGAACTAGGAATTAGGAGGTCTGATGTTCCATATACCTCCCAGGTCTGTGCATCTGAGATATAAAAAAGACTTCAGTGAGGCTAGATGGCATCAAGCTGATCAAACTTTTGACTTGTGGACACCTAAATTCACCACTGCAGGCTCTGGTAGGAATCAAGGTCCCAAGTACTTCTGAAAACTAGAATCAGTAATTCCTTCTTTTAGGAGTCTCTGTTACCTTGGATATAACTAGAAGAATTGGATGAAATCATTTAACCAATGAATTTATTGTATTAAAGTTACATGTTTTTCCTTAGAATGGATGTTTATGCAAATGTATGGAAATCTGTATAATCCCTGAAATTAAAACAAAACATTAACCAAGCAAGATAAAAATGTTGATTTGGAATAGCCAATGGGAATGGCCTGTTATCAAAAATGCATGTGTCACTAAGAGCTTCACTAACTTCTCTATATAATCTCTTTACCTTGTAAACTATGCCACACATTGTGTGTACAATGTTATACAGTTAACTAGTGTTTGCCTGAAGAATGAGATTTATCCAGGATGGGGGCTATCTGTACCTTTACCAAACTTTGCAGAAGACTATTATAGATCCTGTAACTTAGTAATGTGATAAACATTGGAAATTTATTTACCTTTACATTGTATACTATCAATACAATATGCAATGGGACAGAAATATTTTTTGAGGTTATATTTTCCTGCTGTCATGATTCCATGCAAACTCTCCAGGAGCACCAATTCATGTCTTTTTGGTGGATATGTAACAAAGGAACAATCTAGTTTCTTATCTGGATCTTTCAGTCCCAGAATGGAAGGATAATAAGGGAGACTGCCAATTGCCTTAGGCCAAAGCTACCTTTTGACACCAAGGATCTAACTAAGTTATCTACTTAGTCCTAAATTTAGCCTTCTTATCTCTGTGGTTCTTGGGAATCTAACAAAAACACTGGATGGGGGAGGGCTAGTCTCATCTCTATCACTGATTGACTTAGTTTCCCTGACCATGAAATGACATGCTTTGACCATCTCTTCTAGGCCTCAAGTCTCATATTCAGTATGTCTATGCATGTTGGAATTCAGAGCAGGGATTCTTAGCTATTGTTTTGGGATAGCTCCAATTGTCTCTGGCATTAGGTTTGAAACAGAAAATTCTGACCATTGCTTTTTGGTGGCAGATTTTTCCAGAGGTGTATGAAAAGATTTTCCCTGTATCCCAACATATGATGTAGACATTTTTGATAAAATCATGGAAGCTATTTCCAAATAGGAATGTGGCTCAGGTTATTGATATCGCTGTGATCTAGGGAGCATGTTGGTCTAAGCCCAGGAGGACACTGAAAGTGCTTTTCGCATGCTCTGCTCTGCAGCTCTATACCAGCTCCCCTCAGCCAGCATCACGGGAGGAGACCCCAGTCTGACTTACACAGCACCCATGTGGTAAAATACAAATGCCGGGATTGGGAACTTCTAATATAGGTGAAACAGCACTTTTTTGATAGTCAAAAGTTTGTTTGGCAGGAAATCATTTAATCTACCCTTAATCTCAGTTTTGTAATAATAGAAAGAAACATCATCTGTCTTTTCCCATATCCCAGAAAGTAAAAGTGTTGACATCTTAGTGGAACAGCCTCTTAGAAAACAGCTTCTTAGAAAAAAGTTAAGCAATTGATCAGTTACAAATGGATTGCATTTAAAAATTGTTAAATTTGAAACTTAAAGTTCTTTTTTCTCACAACAATAATATAAACTGTTCTCAGGATTTCCAGACCTGTCTATAAAATTCAGATCGGTCCTAAATGTAACTGAAATTCTGTACATTTGCAGGGGAAATTTATTTACTGAAAAAATATTTTTTTAATCCTTGTTTATTTTTTCACCATTTAGGATTTCTCCCCTCAGATGCAATCATAGTTTTCCCACCACCAAGGTGCCCAAACACCTTCACTGCACTCCCCCAGGCTCTCCTTCCCACTGTTCTCTACTCTCCCCCCATCCCCTTCTCTCCATCTCCCTTTATGAGAGTCTAAGAACTAAGGTCTGCTTTTAAGGTGCAAAGGAAATTTAGTAGAAAACAAGAAAGTTAGTGAATTTTGGAAGCAAGAGAGCCTGTTTTTAAATGTCTAATTTTACTTGGGGAAAAAATAGACAAAATGTCCTGTCTCTGGTCTATAGATGTTATGCTAGCCCCATTCAACTGAATGAAATTACATTAAAGCGCTTGTTTATCAGGTTTCCTTTGGTCATAATGGGATTCTCATGAGGAAAGAAGAGAGGGATGGGTAGAAAGGGAATTTCCAATGCTAATTAAGCAAAAGTTAGGGTTGAGGGTAAGACTGGGAGAAAATAAAGAAAAAGTGTTAAAGAGGGAATGAATGGTTTATGTGAGCAGGGGATGACCTAAAGCAGAAGTGTTGAGAGGTAAGTTGTTTAGTTCCAAGGAGAAACACTTATTGGTATGTTTACCCCTTCTTGCACCAGGCAGCAGAAAAGAACACTGGGTAAGAGATTCTGTCACTTATCCATAGTTACCACCAGATGGCAAAATTGATCCAAAGCCCCTTGGGCACTGGTCACTTTATAAGGAGGAGTGAAAAATGCGCATCACTGAGTAATTCATTCTTTTATTCCACAAGTATTTATTGAGAGCCCACTGTTCTATGAACTGTGCTAGGAACTGATGGTGGAAAAGGTGACCCTGACTAAATCCCTACCCACAGTGAACTTACAGTTTAGTGGAGGCTAATCAGATACAAGACTGAGCCTAGAATATTGGTTAGTATTCTTTGTATGTGCTGAGGTTTTCTCCTTTAGTGACTTGCCCCAGTATCAGCCCAGATAAAGTCAAGATTGCCTCCTTGTTTCTTTCCCCCATTAACCTGTCCACACCTCTCTTGGTAGTGCCTTCCAACTTCCCTTGAGAGCCTTGGGCCTCTTGTTTTCAAATGTTTTTCTTGTCTAGGTGATCTGTATTAGTCTGATTAACCAGAGAGGGTGTGTTACAGAATTCCTCATCTCTGATATCTTTTGCATTTTAGGTGTTTGTTGTTTTGTTTTTCTATTCCACAAGGCAACAGCCTAGTTACATTGAACCATTTTGAGTAATCTGCATTTCTTAGGGAAGTGCGGACATTCAATAAAAAATAATCCTGTAAAGGAACTACATTGCATACTACTTCAGATTCAGGGTCTATGATATGGATACTATGGATAAACGACCCTGAAGTCCATTCTTAGACCACCCCAGATTTAAAATATATATACAGATGTATGTATATACATACATGTCTACACAGAGTTGTTTGTTTTAAAGAACTGGCACAAATCGGGCATCCCTGGTGGGGCAAGGGATTAAGCACCCCACTATGGAGCAATCCGCAGCCTCTGCAGCACGAGTTCAATCCCCAGCCGGCCAGGGAGCAACCCACATGGCAAAACAGACCTCTTCCTGTCTCGCCCACTGCTCCCCTCAGCAGTGTAGTTCAGTCAGTCTGCCTGTTCTGTTCCCTGCTCTGTCTCTGGTGAATCCTCTCACTCCCCTCACCCCTGCATCTCTGGCCTGTACCCCAGTTCTTGTATGCAATATTAAAAAAAAAAAAAAAAACTGGCACAAATCGTGGGAGTTTGTGGAACAACACGATATAACAGCACAGAGGGTATAAAGCAAACTTTTCATTTTTCCTGGGCAGGGCTGGTTCTGGCTGGTGTCTCCCACCTCTGCTCCACCCCAGCGCAGACAGCCGACCGCTCGGTCTCCCTTGGCGAGATGGGCCTTTGTCTCCCGCCCCCTCCCCCTGCATTTGGACTCCGGTTGGCTTCCGTTCCCCAGCCCATCTTCACGTCGCTTTTTCTGCCTCCCTTAGGCGTTCCCTCCAGCCTCTTTCCAGGGTGATCTCATCCCTTTGTTTCCGCTCGGCTGCCACCAGGCACCCGCTCCCTGCGCCCCCACCTCCCGGCGGGCTCGGGGGCTGGGCGGCGGGCGCGGCGGGCGGGGCCGCTGGGGCGCGCGAGGCGGGGCCCGGGCTCCGGGGCGGGGCCTCCACTCGGCCGCCCCGAGAGCCGCTGGGCACGCTTCCTCCGACGCCCCAAATCTGGGGGAGGCTTCTTGCTCCTCCGGGACACCGTGGGGTTTGTTTTATTTTAACCAGCCTCCACGAACTCTTGCTTGGTAGATTATTGCTTCTTTTAGTGGCTGGAGACGAAAGCATAAGCCTCTGCCCGGGGACTGTCCATGGTGGAGATGCAGAAAGGGGCATGGCCAGGGGCTCCCTCCTTCCCCCCTCATTAGCTTGCGGGCCTTCACCTCCCGCCCGCGGCAGCAGCCTGCTTCCTGGGACTGAGCCCTCTGTCACCGCTAGTTTACACAGAGGGTGGTGAAGGAAGACTTGAGAGCGCTGGCTCACTTGGAAATCTCATTCTGGCCTCTGTTGGTCTTCCCTTGCTTGGGGCCTGCAAAGAGCACATTAGCATTCCTTGGGCTTTTGGTTCCTGTTTTGCAGCAGAAGAGGAGATACAGCAGCAAGCAGGAAAGTTTATGTCAGCAGAAGACCTTGGGGAAAACAAAACAAAATAGGAATTCCTTGTCATTGGAGTATAGGAGAGGGGAGAAAGCCAGCTAAAGTCTAAGCCTGAGACAATGAGCCTTAACTTAAAAAAAGGGGAGGGAGAGGTTCTAGGTTTCCTGAGCTTTCCATTTCTAGACCTGACAATGATGAGGAGTAAATGAAGCAGATGAGAAGTGAGCTGATTTCTGTGGGTGTGGCCAAATTTAGATTTGGTGTGAGATTTTTTCATGGCACCAGCATGTATTTGTTTACTCAATACTATGTATTGAACATTGACTACTTTGTGATGGGCTTTGTTGCCAACTATAAAGTACTTCAGGTGGCTTGGGAAGGAAGTCAAAAGGAAGAGAAGTAAAGGGCAGAGGTTACAGGCCTCAGGCTACTTAGGCCCTGGGTGCATCCTGGGCACTAGACTTTAGAGACTAGAGGCCAGAGAGGAATGCAGACGCTGCAGGAAGATCTACCACAGTTGTTAGTGAGCAGGGTAGGATGTCCGTGGGAGCTGGGGCTTTCTCTGTTTCCTGACCTCTTTTTCTTGCTTAAATAGGTTGAAACCAACTGTGGCAATGGATGAGTAATTTCTATATCTTCTTAATTTTTACTAGTTTAGTCCCCTGGACTCTCCCCTCGCCCCCCCCCCCCCACACACACACTAGGACAGTAGTTTTTATTCAGATTTTTCCACACAGACTGACAACTTGGCTTTAAAATTGCCAGGTAAGGTGTTCCTTTACAATGCTAGATCCTAAGCAAAGTTGGGGGGAGATGGGATGGTGTAGCTTTAAGCTGACTGATGAGTCACATGTTCCTGTGTTCTTCAAGGGTTGCAAGTAGGTGGTTAGTGGAAGGAGGTTTTCCTGAAGAGGGCAGTCACTTACTAGTTCGCATAGGTATATTCATGAAGTCAGCCTGTACTGTGCAGTTAGCACATGGGACGCTGGCCTGTAGACAAATTCTGTGCTTTCTCAGATTGGTGATCCCCTCTAGGGACTGGCTGGCACTTTTGAGAAAGATCTTAGTCTTATGATATGTTTAATGTACAACATAACTAATTGTAGAAGGTCAATTAACCATGTGGGGGAGAGAGAGACCCATCCATCCCAGTTAGTAGGATTAGATGACAAGTAAATGTCTGTGCTTTCTTTTCTTCTAGAGGAATAGAAAAATAGCACATATGTAAATTTGCATATAATTAGGACTTCGATATTTTGAATGTTTGAATCTTAAATCACCTAGTCAGCTTTCCAAATGTACAGACAAAGAGAGCAAAGCCCAGCGAAATGCAGAGTCTTCCATAAAGTTGCAGACAGGTTGGGATGCAAGTCAGGTTTATGGCCTTGACTTGATTACTAATCCAGAGCTTCTGCTACTTTACCTGCTGCTTATTTCTCCAAACTTCACAATAGAGGCACCTCTGGTATTGTACTTTTTTTTTTAAAGAGGTTTTCTAAAGGAACTGTGGATTTTCCAGGGCAGAGATGTTCAGTCTGACTGTTGTAGGTCAGTACATTTCATGCTGGAATGTGCAAAAGATTTATTAAAATGCAGATCCCATTCAGTGAAACTGGAGTAGGGTGAGAGGACATTGCCATCGAGCTCCCGGTGGTGCAGATGCTGCTGGTCTAACTGTTGATCAGCAGGACTGGGAAAAGCATTTTTTCTTCTTGCTTTTTTTTTTCTCACTGACAGAACAGCGCTGGGGATTTAAGGAGCCTTTTTTTCTTCTGTTACCAGGTCACTGTGCTCCCTCAGCTAATCTGCCTTTCACTGCTCTGTCCTCACCCAGTCCTGAGATTGTTAGAAACTGTCCCTAGGGACAGGTATCTTCAGCTGGAGGGTGTGATCTTTTGTCTAGTGACATAGCACCATAAAACTTGGTTCCACAAAACCTTTTCACACATAAGCAACTTGCTCAACTCTGCTGGTAAAAAAAAAAAATCTTTTTTTTTCTCTCACACACTGTCCTCCCAGCTGCAGCTCATTTCTCTCCTTCTGGGAGAGCAGCTGGCAAGCTGCTAGCTCGCAGGCCTGGCCCTTCAGCTGGGGCTCAGCAAGTCTTTTTGTGCATTTTCCTACTGCTCAATTCCGCCTGCACTTCTTCTCCAGCTGCAGGCAATGCCCCATCAGTCTAAGTGCCTCTGTGCACCGTCTGAGCTGAACAAGCCTGTCAGCGACAGCAGGGCAGAGGGTCTTCTGCGACAAGCCGGCTTCCTGTCACCATTTCTCACTTTCTGGAGGGCTCCTGTCTCAGAATTGCCTCTGCCCTGGCTATTTAAGTTGTCCTGTGGGCTCATTTTCAGTCTCTATTATTATGAGCTGTTCTCAGGAAAGAAACAACACTTAATCGAAACTGTCATACACATTCTCCTGACATTTATTAAGGCCTTTCCATGTGAAACAGTGATAGGGAGGCTGTAGAGTGGCAGAGGATGAGCTCTGGCATGGGATACTAATTAAAATTGGAACCTCCCTAAGTACTAATTTCCTCATGTATAAAAATAATAATGACCCCACGGCGACATAAAATAATACCTAGCTCATACATTTGTCATGAGATTTTCCATGCAAGACACTTAGCTCAGTGTCTGGCACAAGGTAATCAATAAATGTTAGCGTCTATTATTAATGACTATTAATATAACTACAAAAAGAAAAAAAAGACAATATTCTTATCCTCAAGGAGTTTATAGGATAATGGGGAGTTTGGGGGATGAGTATACCAATAACTACAACGTTAAAAAAAAAAAATACAATCATTGCTGCAGTGGAGTTAAGTGTAAAGGTGTCTCCTGCCTCAGGTATTTGCAAACTATAGCCTGTGGGCTAAGAACAGTTTTTACATTTTTATATTGCTGACAAAAAATCAAGAATAATGATATCTTGTGACGTCTTTAAAATATGAAATTCAAATGTCACTATTTATAAATAAAATTTTATTGGAACATAGCCATACTCATTCATTTACATAGCATCTCTAGCTTATTTCATGCTACAATGAGAGCTGAATACTTATGACAGAAACTATGTGGCTCAGAAAACCAAAGATACTAATGGATCCCACCATTTGCCGAGAAAGCTTGCTTACCCTTGGGGTTTTGCATTTAGGGCAATGCAAACAAGGCTCCAACCAAGGAGGAGAGTTCGGGGATGAGTTGTAAAGGGCCTGTGGGGTTCCAGCCAGTGCACAGGACAGAACAATGTTTGTAAGTGAGGTCATAGAGCTCAGGAGTGAGGAAAACATCAGTGAGCAGCATGTGGATCTACTTGAGGTGACAAAGTAAAGTGTGTGCCCAAAAGAGAAGTACAAAGGGCATCTGGGTCCATTCCAAGAATTTCTCAAATGCTAAAATAAGTGTATTTCCTTAGTTTTATAAGCAATAGAAATATATAAAGGTTTTTATTGGGAGGGCAGGTTTAGAAGGAGCGGGCATGATATAAAACCATAACACTATTTTAGTTCAACTTGATAAAATAGGTAGCAAAGAATGGAAGACAGACCAATTAAGAGAGATTCTATTGTGTTAACTTTCAGTGCCTGCTTGAAACCTTAAAATAAGGGTAAAATGCTTTGAGATGGAATTTCAGAATTTTGGCAAAAGGAAAGTTTTGTCTAGGTCTTCCCTGTAGACCCTCTCCACCACCCTCAGACTCCTCCATTGTTACCTGGACACTCCATAGTGATTTAGAACTGTTGTATGTTTCTTGGATGCACAACAGACTAATGGACTGATGTACAATCATAGGGGCTGCAGAAGTATCAGCAGCTTTATTTTGTTAAGCTCCCTGGACTTTGATAAGAATTTTAACTTTTAGTTCAGCCTAGGGAGAAATTAGGGAATTATTCTAGTCTAGAGCTATGAATTTACCCAACTACGGAGAATGATGGTTATTAGATTGCCCTGGGAATCTTTTATTCCTAGTTTTAGATCTAGTCCTGAGCTGCCACAGGAATACAGGAGAAATTACTGACTTGTGATGAGTAACACAGAACTGTGAGAAAATTGCCTTATCCACCTTCTGGAACTCTCCAGTCTGGGATGGTCTACCAGGTTTCCTCATTTTTACATCTGTAAAACTACTAATTTTTGCAGTTTCAATGTACAGAGCTCAGATTGGGCACTCTGTGGCTCTTTAGGTCATGGGCATTGCTTATGAGGGGGGTATGGCATATTCATATCTCATAGTTGTCTGTATATTAAGAAGAAAGGAATTTTCATTGACCTCAAGGCCACAGAATCAGACTTAATATCTCATTTTTACCCAATTTTGTCTAAATTGTTTTGATCAGGTTATCATAAATTCCTGGATGGAATTTCAAAAACAGATAAAAGGTAATTTTCTCCCTTTTCTCCCCAGCAAAAGAGTGCCCTTTTGCTGCTTGTACAAAGTGGAAGGTGTGCTGGTTATCTGTACCCTGGTATTCATTGTCACTAAATCCTCCAACGAGCTGTGTGGCATAATAGTGTGTGGTTTTTTTTTTTAAAGAATATAATCAGAGCAACAAGTATGACTTACATGGAATATTCTAGATGGATTTCCCCATCTGGCTCACTGCAACTGTGAGAGAAAAAAGTAACAGAAATAGTTGGTTCAAGGAAAAGGTAATGTTTAATTCAGGAACTCTAGCTGGATTTAAATCCTCAGACTAGGGAATAAATCACAAGACCTGCTCTTTACCACCTGCTCCACCGCTTCCTTCTGATAAGAATGCATAAGGGTGCCTCCAGTTTATTCATCTGCTTCTTTCATTTAATTAAATAGCTATAATTCCTGACCTGAGGCTCTCCCTCTCCTACTTCTCTCAGTATTGCTTTCTGTGCTCTCTGATATTTTTCTCTCTCCTGCTTTCAGAATTAATAGGAAACCTGATCTCTGAGTTGTTCTCAGCATCTCAAGTGTGAATCTTCCTGTCAAAATCTTCGCAAGGAAAATGAGTCACAGCATCACCTGGGTGATGAGGTCACATACCACAGTCTCTACTTTAAAACTTTATTTGTACTATTTTATTGTTCAGAGATTTGAAAGGGGAAGATGAAATTAGGGTGGCAGTTCTGAAATTTGGTCCTTTAGATACCTGAACTAGACCAGCACTGACATTGACAAAATCCTGCTCTGAATTCTTCTACCTTCTATGCTTTTTACATTGCCCAGAGGCCTTGAAGGAAAACCTGCTGAGTAGATGACACAGACTTCCTAGGATCATTTTACCTGACATCTAACCTGTACAAATCTTTTGAGTTTAAATCCAGGCTTTGCCACTTACTAGTGATTTGAGCAAGTTACTTAGTGTCACTGTACCTCAGTCCCTTCCTCTGTGAAATGGAAGTATCCTTTGCATAGTGTTGTTAGCATTAAATTTGTCAATATATATACTTTATTTTTGTATCTATGTATATTAAACATATAATAAAATGCTTCGAAGGGCATTTGACACATAGTATTTTATAATTTTTCAATTTATTATTAGAATTATTTTCTCCAGGGGTCTAAGGATATTTCACAAATCTTTACCTTTAAATGAGTTTTGTGATTTTTTTTTGATAGGGCATTTATTATTTTTATTAAATGTGCATAATTCTGAAAAATCTCTTCCTGTGCTTTAAGAGGGAAAAGAAAAACAAAGTATTTATCAAATAATGCACCCCATTCCTATTCTCCAGAAACTAGCAATTTTTCCTTCATTTGCATTGACTTTGTCCAGGCAATTTTTTATTGAATTCTTAATTTATAAATACTATTTTCTTTCAACTTCAAGAAAGTTCTGCACAGTAGGTATGGTATTAGGATTCCAAAATGAGGAATGAAAATAGTGAATTCTACAGAAATTAATAATTTATTCCACATCATACATATACAATGCCTGCGCCAGGATCTGAACTCAAATTTCTTGACCCTGAAGTCATGTCAAAGGAAACATAATCAATGCCTGGTGACCTAGAGAGAAGGAGATGCCAAAATGGAAGGAAGGGGTAAGGAAGAATGACAAGGACAATAACAACATGAGCAAATTTAGACTGAGTTATCATTTGCAGGTTTTTTTGGGATCATGTATATTTGCTCTTAAACCATCCGGCAGCTTGAGAATAGAAATGCAATTAAAATGGAAGTCTACTTGACCTCAAATTGCAGTCCTTTTATCAGACATCACTTCCCTTCCCTCAAAAAAACAGTCAATATTTACCCACATATGGAAAGTACAACATATTAAAGTCATAAATAAAATGTACTTGCTCTTTTTTTCCTAAGATTTTTTTCAAGCAGTTATAAATGAGAAATTACTTACATGATGATTGATGTAAAACATAAAGACAAGCACAAGTTATTGCTGATAAATAGCAATGTGTCTGCAAAATCATCCCACCAGAAATCTCATATAAATAATCATATTGTAAAAAGCATACTTGAATTGCAAGTACAGTATCAAGAAAATCACCTAATTCCCACCCCAAACATTTTTTTTGCCCCTAATCCCTCCTATGTAGAGATTCTGGAGACATTTCCATCATAAATCCTGAAATATATACAAATTCTATTCATTAAAGACTGTTCCAAATAACCTTAGTGTTGATATTAAGATTGTTACTTATTCAATGAAACTTTCTTCATGTTGAGTTTTGAATTCTCAGAGTGAATTGTCTGGTAGATTCCTTAAATGTAGGTGAGTTGGAGACTCAGGCTTACATTCCACTCTACTATTTGTGGGGTTTTCTTTTTATTATTATTGTATTATATATATTTTTTGCATCATTTTTCATTTTTGCACAATGTATGCATTTTCATCTTGTTATATTCCCCATACAATTTCCGGCCCCCTTTTTTGACCCTAATCCCTCCTCCCCTGACCTCCTCCCCCAGTGTGTCTCTGGTTTATAGTTGCTTGTTTTCTGTCTGTTTCAGTTTCTTATGAACAAGGACCCTTGCCCAGACTATTTCACTATAATTCCTTGAGGAACAATTTTATGAAGATGAAAGTACTTCATAACCCGTAATAGAAAAATTCAAGCTACTGTTTTTTTTTATTAGCCAAGTGGAGCCCCAAGTTCTCCATCTAGGCCTTGTGATGGCAGGCGTGGAGCCCTGCTAGAGTGATCTCACAGGAGATTTCCCAACTATTCCTATGTGTTAAATGTTAGAAGAATGGGATTGGGATTTACCCTTGACATTGTAACAGATTTGTCTCTTTACCAAGGATAAGACACAAGTAGATTGAGTATTATAACTTGTTTTAGACAATTTTCAGTTTATCTCTTTGAGGATAGATAGATCAGTAATACCATAGAGGGAATTCTACTCTCCCTTCCCTTTGTGATTTATCTATTAAAGTACCTTAACTTTAATCTAGTGATAATGGAGAAATCACTGTAAGATGATAATGATGATGATGAGAAAAATATAATAACTATCCCTATTTAAATATAAGCAACATGCCAGAGACTATACTAAATACTTTACATACATGAACTCCCTTATTCCTCATGATAATCTAAGGGGTAGCTCTGTTACTCCCCTATTTTACAGTCAAGAAAACTGAGACTGATTTGCCCAAGGTCAAGTGGCAATTAAGTGGCAAAGCTTAGGTGCAAACCTGCATAGTTCTAACTCTGACACCCCTGCTCTCACACGCTGGAGTAGAGTGGCTTCCTATTTTTTCAGAAGCACTGGGCCAGAAGTAGGAGTAAGAGTGGATTCTGTCATTTTGAAGCTAGATTACATGGGACTCCTTCCTGGCTCCTCAGTTACCTCACTTGTAAACCAGACACAGTGATCTTTCCTCAAATGCTCTGAATTGGAATACTATGTATCCTGTACACTCATCCTAGGTATAAAAGCAGTTAAGAATGTGACTGCAAGAGAGTGGCTTTTGAAGATCCCCAGCATGAATTTCCCAGCTTGGAGAAAGGGCATCCAGGCAGTTAGCTGGGTGCTGACCATCTACATGCTCCGGTTATTGACAGTGTGGCATAGAGCCACTCATATCTATCAATAAATATTTCTGTGGTGTCAATAACACACCAGCACTATTTTAGAAGGAACGGCGAGGATTGTACAAAACTGACGAGATTCCTGCTCTTAGAAAGTTTATAGTCCAAGGAAAGATTCTGTAAATAATGCAATAAAAAGGTATGTCACGTGATTGTGAACATGAAGAAGGAAAAGCAAGTGGTGTCACCACCAGCAATGTTATTTGGGGAAGGTTTTATTTCAGAGTAAGTGAGAAAGATTTCTCTCATTCTTTTATTCATTGAATGAAGTTTATCTGGTACGATGGACTTACAAAAAAGGTTTGATTAACAAAAATCAATAACCACTGTGTGATATAGTAGAACAATATGGGAATATAATTAAGTATGTATGTCCATGTCTTATATTCTTGAGCATCCAACAAGAGACATTTTATGATAGCCTATCTAAAAGGAGGTCGATTTTCTGCCAAGTACCATGGACATGGACTTCTTTTCCTGCTGATTGTCTCTCAGGACCTCCTGCAGCTACTTGGGACTGTGGTTTGCTTTTGGGAACTTAACTGGGAGAAATTCACTTGTGATGGTGGTACAAGGGGCTTTGTGCAGGTGGCAGCTTTTCTGTCTTTTTCCAGATGTATAGGTTGCCTGCTGTTCTTCTTTCTGCACTTGCTAGCAGAAGAAGCCAAACTGTCCCTGTCATGATTTTAGCCTTTATAGCTGCGTGATGGGGAGTCCTTCCCTTTTGTTCTTGTTCAGTGGCCATTGTAACATAGAGACCTTTCCAATAGCAGGATGCAGGTTTTCCCTCACCTTGCCCACATATCCCTTTGTGTATGCCACTTGAAAGGTAGTGGAAAGACAGTGAACACTTATACAAGTAGTGAACACATGCAGAATTCATGAACTGCAATTGGCAGTGCTCATTAGAAAGTTCTCCCACTGCTCAAAAAGTGGAACCCCTTCCTCTTAGAGCTGACACTTGGCAGGTAATTGCTAAGGCATTAGTGACTTTGACCCTTGAATCAGTAATGTGACTTATAGTCATGTCTATCATGCCCAAAAGTTTCCTGAAAAAGTTTAGTCAAATTATTCTGTCCAGCCTGTATGAACTAGTATACATATGTACCTCATCTCAACCCCAAGTTCTTTCAGAGCTGGTTTAAGGAAGGGAAGGGGGTCCTTCTTTGAATAACTATAATAACTAGCCATCCCTAGTTTATAGTCTTATATCCTAAGGCTCATTATGCAGATTTAGTATAAATAGAGGGTTGAGGAGAGTCTCCAACAATATCTCATGAATATTTTCACTTATTTTATTAAAGGAGAAACAGATAAATGACATATATTTGAAAAATAATTTGAAAAATAATTTGATTTGACTAGCTAATCTATAGAAAAGATGATTTAAGTCAGTCATTTTTAATCTTAGATTTATTGACATTTCTAAGTATTTTAAAATTATTATCATTATAAATGTCACTTCTATAGTTTTGTGACTTCTCTCCTTGTTTGACCTCTACTCATTCATTTCTATAATTGGTTTTTGTGTTCAACTTTATCAAATGAAATCAATTATTCATTTAGGTATTGTGGAGACATATACTTAGTTAGATGACTTTGAAGTCATCATTGGGAAATCATGGCTTTTAAAGATGACAAAATGAAAACTGGATTTTATAACCTTTCCAAAATGACACTAGTTGATATTTTCCAATTTTGGATTCATTCAGCAAATATCAACTAAACATCCACAAAGAGACAGACACCTACCATTCTAGAAACTGGAGATCCAGCTGTGAGTAAAATAGGCAAGGTCTTTCATTTGCTGACTTTTGTCTGTTGGAAGATGCCAATTATAACGTCTTCTTTGCTCTTCTATGTGTCTTTGTAGGACAAATATACATAAAATAAAAGCTATTTTGGTAGAGTGGAAACTGAGTTCCCCAATGGTACTTTAAATAGAGTTGAATGTGCCACCTCATTCATTTGGAAGAAGCCAGACTACACATGTCAAATAAATAATATAAGAAATTGATATGAGACCCATATCTTGATTACCAACTATTATCTGAAAAGTTAATTTTACTATTCCACTTTCTAGTAGAGGAGACTTAGTTTTCTTGTATAATTGGTCAATCAGTTTAGTCTCTGGAGCTATAACAATGTGCTACTTTGTTCATTGGAAGGGGTGAGTTCCCTCATTACCACTCAAGCAGAATTTGCAAGCTCACACTTGCTGTCTCACAGTGCCCTAGAGAATTGCTCTAACATCATTTATGTGTGTTTTCACCTACTCAGGAACTGTAAAAGACTTCTCTCTGGATGAAAACTCATAGTTTAAATTATGATGACAATTGTTGGCAAAAGCACAATGGCTTCATTGCTACTACCTGCAAACTGTCCCCAACCCATCAGACCCTCAGTTTGATTTTCAAACCAGGACGCTCTGTGTCCCAGTTGTGCTTATTCATCTTTTAAATGACACCTTGAACTGAAGACAGTTCAGGTTGGCTCATCCTTCCCTTTCTTTTCTATGGGGGCATTTCACTGGACTTTTGATCTTCAACTAAGTTCAAATAAAGTACATAAGCTCCATGGTGAACTCCTTTCATAATTAGAGAGTTTCCCTAAAGTTTATGCTCAACTGTGCTTAAAATCAACTGTGATTAAAAATAGAATGAAATTTCCTCATGTGAATTTCACCTCAATACATGAACAAAAAATAAAGCAAATCATATGTAGGTATTTGTCAGATTCATATATATTCATCAATACTTTATTCTGGTCCTTTTATGGACTCTGTACGATTCTGATAGGTGTGAAAACTGTAGCGTGTTAGTGAAAACTTTTCTTTGGATATTTCTGGCCCTTCGATTTTGTTTCTCAGAAATATCTTTGGCTCAATAAAATTGAAAACTTTTTTTTTAAAGTTTTTTTTTATTTATACAAGGACTGGGTACAGGTCAGAGGCACTGGAGGGTGAGAGAATTCACCAGAAACAGAGCGGGGAGCAGAACAGGCAAACGGACCAAAGACACTGCTGAGGGGAGCAATGGGAGAGACAGGAGAGGTCTGCTGTGCCATGTGGGTATCTCCCTGGCTGGCCAGGAATTGAACCTGTGCTGCAGAGGCTGCAGCGCTCAACCCACTGTGCCACTGGGGAGGTCCAAAACTGAAAACATTTTGGTTTACTAAAGATGTCTATAAAGGAAAAATTGGTGTGCCTCAATTTTTTTCAAGCATTTAAAACTCATTCTTGTTTTTTAACAATTAAAGTATTATAATGTAGCATCTATAGTTGGCAGAGAGGCTACAGGTCGAAGTTTTTCTGTTCTTGGAAGGTTGAAATAGTCCTATAGTCACTGGGAAAAGTAAAATAAATAGCAGTATCTCAGTTAAATGTTATTATGTTAGTTTTGAAAGTTAGGCATCCTCAGATTTGTGCACAAAACTTTTTTGTAACATAGTGAATACAAATGTTTGGACATCTTTAGAATGACTTCTAAGTTTTCTATTTCCCTCTCCTCAGAGGGAAAGGAAAGTATTACTCAGAGCAACAATGGTATTAAATATTTCTTATCTTTAGCTTTCTTACCTGTGACTCTTATATTTGATGAAAATGTCCTTTTTCCTTTGTCCTTTTACCTCATGGATTTAGAAATTTGACCAGATCCCATTAAGTTTGTATAATGGTACTCTCTATTAGGAACAATATTCAGTCAAGATTTCAGTGTTTGTTTGAGAAATAAAGATTTAACATATTTTGGTTTACTTTAATACTTCATAAATTGAGTTCCCAAACAAATTGATTAGTAAATACGCTAAGTAATAGCAATAAAGTTTACTTAAAAAGGAATGACAACTCATACTAATATTCTTGTTACATACACTGCATTGGAATGTCCTCTTCAGTTAATTCCCAGATAGAAAAATTGCCCTGTAAAAATGAGAGAATTTTAAAATTCCCTCCGCAGACACTGGAACTCAGTACAAAGCATATTTGTGGCAAAGTTCAGTTTAAAAAATAAATCTATCTTAATGAGACATAAGAACTGACTCTTCAGCCTTTAAAACCAGTTTCTGGTTTTTTCTCTTTTACTGGTTCTCCATCTACAAATCACACATTAGACTATTGACAAGATGGGTATAAGATCAGTATCTACCCTGAATTTCTGGGAAATCATTGTCAAAGTATTATGAGAACCCTGAGTGGGGAGAGACAGTATCTGTTAGCTTACTAACACATCTATTATGCACAATGGGCAGTCACTTTGTTATACAAGTAAAGAAATGAGAATGTTGACATGATGATGTGTGGATTATCTGATCCAAAAAAGGTTAAGCTATTCCAGGTTAATACTACAATAAAATTGGACCTGGGAAGGGTAGGAGGGGTGAAAAGCGTGACTTCAAATGCAAATTAGGTCACTGACTGACTGAGTCTGAATTTAGGCAAGTTGCCTAAATTTTCAGGACACAAGTTTGTGTGAAAGGATTGTGCTGAATGTACAAAATGATTCTGTTTGTCTGGGCTCAAATGTTTCCCTTGTCTTAGGTAAGCTCTTTTATTTACACTTGGGAAAAAGTCTATGCAGCCTGACACCTTGGTGTTAGCCCTCCAGCCTATCTTGGGAAATGTTCTCCTTTTATCTTGTATCTCAGCAAAACATACTCCCAGTCCAATTACTTCTAGCACTACAAAAGGAATTTCACCAGAAAATAACCTATAGTTTAAGCCATGTTAACAGAATCAGTTACAGGTAAAAAAGAAAGACACACTTGTATTGTCTGGCGCTGTCTAGCTTAAGATCCAGTTTTAACGTAAAATTTTTTGCTTTTGGATACTTCTGCTCAGTCACCTTAGTCTAGCCTCAGCTGAGGCTGGTTTCTTCCCTCTCTACTCCTCCATTCTTCCCCCTCTTTCTCTTCCTATTTCTCCTTGTTTCCATTTCCCTTCTTGTCCCTCTTCCCTGCCCTCCCCCATTTCTTCTTTCTCTTTCCTTCTGACTATCTAAAAAATTTGCATTAGTTGTCTTCTACCGACCCATCTCTAAAATCCAGGTTCCCTGAAATGCTATGTTGGTAAGTGGTCCAGCACTGCTTCCTGAAGGAGCCTCTCTTGGAGGGGTACTTTGAACATCTCTTTGGATGTATCCACATATTTGGGTACCTCACTTTTGTCAGATTGTATTTACTTCCCTCTCCTAATTCTGGACACTCGTGTGCCTCTCCATTCTTCTCACCCCTTCCTCTCTGTGTATGCTATACTTGTGGGTTATTCAGGTGAGGCTGGTTCTACAGTCTTGGCAACAAAATCTAGGCTGAGCCTTTCCAGTCATTTTTACATTGATTCTATCTATGTTCAGGTGCTTAAGTTCTGATCATTTGGAAAGTTTACATTGCAGGTGATCTGAGAAACTGAGAGAAGCAGAGATATTGGGGGTGGGGAGGAGTAAAGAATTGAGCAACATTTCCTTTGTCCAAGTAAAGTTTCTCTCTTTATATCTCAGATTCCCAGTTTCCTTCTTTTATATTTTCCAACTTCTTAAGGGTTTCCTCTCCTTTGCTTTATGTTCTTAAAGAAAAAACATGCTTTAAATTGTCACTTTTTTGAGTCACTAGAGGGTCTTTTCTGCACACCTGCCCACTCTAAAATAATTGGTTTGTCTGCTTTCACAAGGAACAGTTTTTGTATTAAAGAACCACTTGGCATCAACATTGCAAGTACAGATGTCCTATCACATAAGGTGGTGGCTCATTCAGAAAACTCAAAATAGGGTAAAGTAAATTAAGAACATTTGGCTCCATGCTTCATTCACAACTGTGAATTTAACAGGGTTATGCTTCCATCTCTGAGCAGAGCTCTGGAAGGGACAGCTGCTCCCGTGCCCCAGATTGTGCTGTGTGTATCCCAGTAGGAGTCATCAATAGCAGCAGGAGAGCAGGAAGGGAAGGAGGTGGTGCATCAGAGAACTGAGCAGAGTGGCAGTATGGCACTGGGAGAAGGGAAGGACACCCATCTCCAGAGGGCTTTTCCTTGGATGAACAATGAAACGCCTCCATTGTTTATATGAATACATGCACAGTTAACTGAGAAAGAGGAAAGACTTGTCTTGAATTTTACCAGAAAATTGTCAATCTTGCTTTCAGTTTCACATACAATTTATTTTTTAAAAAATAGTACTTTTGTACATTCACTGGCATGTTAATGGACCAAAGTAGCAACAGCCCATATGTTTTTGCAAAAATCAAACAGGCCTACATCATGATCAGCAGGGTCTGGGTCATTGGGGCAGAGCTGGTATGACAGGTAGAAAACATACCATGGCTTGGCCTGCTGGGACATACTTCCTAAGTTGAAGTAAAAGCCAAGTTCAGGCCATGGTCATAACTGGGGCCAAGTGTAGAACTTAGTACATAAGTAAACACACTTTTTATAGTTATTGGCATTTTGAAGGCTGCTTCATTCACTGCTGTATTTCCCCAGTGCTTAAAGCAGTATTCACAAAAGTGAACAAAAGTTAAAGGAAAGAAGGAGGCCTATAAGTAACTGCATTGGAACACAACCGTGGTGGGTAATGGAGTTCTACAGAATATGTGTATTTGCCCACACATCTCTTTCCAAGAGTATACTTTCCATTTCTATCCTGTTTTGATTCCCATGTGGGGAAAAATATTTGCAGCATATCTTATGCTGTCAATGTTGTATTCAAATGATAAAAAAAAAATTATTCTAGCTTTTTCTGTTGGTACCAAGATAGATAGTATTTTGTTGACAATAAAATAAAACTAATTTGAGGTATAAATTGCTTGGGGAATAAGAAATTTTGATTTAGCAAATATACGTGATTCTTTCAAAAGTGGAAATAGTGTTTCCATTCTTTTCCTTTTTTAACTCAAAAATAATGTCCATTTTCTATATTCAAATTTTGAAGGGCTGGTGTGTTTATCAAAGATGATGGCCCACACGCAGGGCAGAGTACATGTCATTTTGTGACCAGCATGCTGAATTGTCACATTCTAAACAAATACCTCAAAACCTTGGAATGCATTTGCATTTTTGCACAAAATGCTGATTGTCTAGATCTTTGCCATACTTGTTGCCCTGAATCTGTTTCCTGACTAGACTTGAAATCTTGGGAAAACAAATAGATTTTTCCATATTATTTTTTTAAAGATTGATTTATTTATGCATACAAAGAGCTGGGGTACAGGCCAGAGATGCGTGGGGGGGGGGGGGCGGGTGAGAGGATAAACCAGAGACAGTTGGGAACACAACAGGCAGATTGACTGAAGTATACTGCTGAGGGGAACAGCGGGAGAGACAGGAGAGGTCTGCTGCCCCATGTGGGTTGCTCCCTGGCCAGCCAGGGATCAAACTCACGCTGCAGAGGCTGCGGATTGCTTCACAGTATGGTGCTTAACCCCTTGCGCCACCAGGGAGGCCCTTTTCCGTATTATTTTTAAAATCATAAAGTACTGCAGAGTCCCTTTCAGAAACCCTGCAAAACCAATGTCTTTTAATATCACTTTGATTAAAACCTAGAGTGCACGTAAAATGAAATTGTCAAGTTACATCTAAACAGAGACTTGGTAAAGGTTTGGCAGTAGAACAACATTACACTGGGGAAAGAAATAGATATAAAATTATACATATACAAAATATCAATGCATTCCAAGGCTTTGAGGTATTTGTTCAGAATGTGACAAGTGGTTCTAGAAGGCCAAAAGGACACTCTTCCTCACATAAAACAATGTGTGCCCTGCTCAATTCCCTGTCATGGATTGGGAAGAGGCTTGGTTTGAATTGCCAGGGTATTTGACTTCTTAAACCCATGAGCAGAATCAATCATTCAATAAATATTTGTTGAATGCTGTGATGTGAAAGAAAAGAACATCATTCTCTGTCTCCTTTTCTCTACTAAGGTTGAAAAAAATGATGAGGACCAAAAGATCGAACAAGATGGCATCAAACCAGAAGATAAAGCTCATAAGGCCGCCACTAAAATTCAGGCGAGCTTCCGTGGACATATAACAAGGAAAAAGCTCAAAGGAGAGAAGAGTGATGCCCAAACCGCCGAGGCTGAAGCCAATGAGAAGAAGGATGAAGCCCCCCTTGCTGACGGGGTGGAGAAGAAAGAGGACGGCCCGGCGACCACTGAAGCGGCCCCAGCGGCGGGCCCCAAGTCCGAGGAGAAGGGCAAAGCAGGCGAAACTCCTTCCGAGGAGAAGAAAGTGGAGGGAGCTCCTGATGCTGCCGCTGAGAAGGCGGCCCCCCAGGCTGCTGCCCCTTCCGAGGAGAAGGCCGGCTCTGCTGAGACAGACAGTGCCACTAAAGCTTCCACTGACAACTCGCCGTCCTCCAAGGCCGAGGATGCCCCCGCCAAGGAGGAGCCTAAACAAGCCGATGTGCCTGCTGCTGTCACTGCTGCTGCTGCCGCCACCCCTGCTGCAGAGGATGCTGCCGCCAAGGGATCAGCCCAGCCCCCGACGGAGACTGCGGAGAGCAGCCGAGCCGAGGAGAAGCTAGGTGAGCACCCGCCAGGGTCAGAGGCCTGGGGTGGGCCAGGGGTCCTATTCAGAAGACAGGGTCACCCAGACCATCATGGGAGAGGGAGTAAGTGGAGAGAAGGTGTTTGGGAGGACATCAAGGGGAGCTGTGCTTCCATCTGCAAAGTGGTAGGAGGAAGGCCAACCCTGGCGACTAAGGGTCTCAAATATTTCCAAGCCTGAAAATGACACACCACCCTGTGTAACAGGCAGTTCTGGCAATTACCTTGTTAATTGAATTGGCATAAACGGTAAGGAAGTAATCCTGAGGCTATATATATTTATTAAGGATAGGAATTAGCTAATGTGAGTATCTGGCTGTAGGAAGTGCATGATATAAACAGTGGGCTCCCTGTTGACCCAAATGATCCAGTTTATGAATTGACGACAGCAAAAACATAACCTCAGACTACCTTTCCATGTCCCACAATATGTTTCTGAGCATTCTCCCTACCATCAGTTGGTGAAAAGTGAGCATTATGTGTGTGCATGCTCAGAGAATGTTAGTTGTAACATTAAGAGGGTCAAACTAATTAGGAAAATAAGTCTGTTGATGTTGCCAAGAACAAAAGAAAAAATACCAACTATAGAACATGTTTTGAATTCAAACACAAGTCATCATCTTATTATTTGAAGATACAGCTTTCTCACATATCCACATATGCATAAAAACTGAGGGTGGAGAATGGTTACATAAAAGGCATTGGATTGGAGTCTCTCCAGTTTGGAACTTTGAATTCAAAGTTGGAGTGTGTTCACTATTATAGCCCAACTGCCTGTGCACAGTTAGAATAGAGAATTCCCAGAGCTAGATAAATCTCACAGACTTTGATTCCTGGAGCCTAGAACGTCCCTCAACCCAAACCTCCCATAGTGGTGAAAGAAGCCAACAATCTCTCAGGTCTTTCTCTAGTAGATTAAGACCCACGCATACCTTTCAGCACCAAAGACCCTTAAAGATAAAGTTCCTTTTATTCTAGTTTAAAAGGTTGAATTTACTCCTTTAGAACTGGATTAATGCATAGGGTGTCCAAGAACCCAAATTTGGACTAGACCACATTGTGCCCTTGTGAAAGGACCTACTTCATCATTTGTCTAGGAAATGTTTTGTGATCTGACTGAAACATTAAAAAAGTAACCATTGGACCTTTCCCTAAGAGCCATTTCTCTAAATTATATACTATAGAATGGCAGATGATTATTCCAGATATTTTAAAATTTACTGCTTTCAAATAACCCCCAAACATCTGTGAGTAAGAAATTAATTATTGTTATTAGCATACTCTAGCTCCAAATAAATCATGCCTCTTTCTATCAACGATTCATTTTTGAACTGTGTTCTAACTACATACTTGCTCCAGCCCTTGAGAAGGGAGGGTGAGAATAGTTCCCTGGAAAAGGTAAGACATGTGATAAAGAATGGGGTGTTGGTTTTAATTCACTGAGCAAAATAAACCTAGTTAACTCTTTTCCGCAAGTTGTAAGTTCTAGCCTGAGAGATGATGTCTGGAAATCACTTTGCATATTGCAGAGTACCTATTGTGTCATTTTCATAAATCTTAGAAATTAAACATACTTTAAAAGACAGAAAATATTTTAAACTTCGCAGGCCACATATTTTAACTGGGATTTCTAAAATTACAAGCATAAAAGGAAAGAATGAGAATTTAGCTGTGCACTCATGATTTGTTTTAATAAAGGACTGCTTGAATCAATGAAAAATCGAAAATACATTTTTAAGAAAATTTCATTTTATCAGCTTTCAAGTTATAATTCCAAATGAATTAATGAAGTATTTCATATAGCACATGCTCAATAAATGTCAAATGTTGAATGCATGGAAATTGACTAGATTTAACTTACAGATAATAATTGTTTACTCATTCATAATCCCTCCTGCAGCCTTGCTTACTTCATTCATTTGTTTGGTTACGAATGTCTGGTCAGTGAAAACAAATATGATCATGCAGTGTCCTAAGATTTACAAATTCTGATTAAAAATGTCTCAGTCTGATTTTATTATATGCAATAAAGGTAATTGAAACTGTCAGGGAGGTTCAACATGAAGGTAAACACAAAGGGAAATTTATTTTACATTGTTTCTGAGCTTCAGCTAGGTATTGTCCTCCCAACGAGATTCTGAAATACTGTCTGTAGTTTCTTCCTGGACTATTAGCCTTGCCTGCTTTATGTGACAAGCACAAATTACTCAGATATGGGCAGTGTCATAGAATCACAGAAACTAGAGCCAGCAAGAAGATCTATTGCAGCATATCAGGTCCAAATTCCTACGAGCCCTCAACCACATTTTCCTTTATCTCCTATTGGATTTCATTCTAATTCAGATTAAAATAACAGTATTTGCAAAACTGCTGTATAGGTTTGTACTGTTTGGAAATGTACTAGGATGATTTAGGGTTCTGTGGCTGCCTGAAGGGTGTGCAGAGAGGTAATCTGAGAGAATGTAATGGGATTGGGGGACAGAACTAATCAAAAAAGAATTCCAAGCAACAATTTCTCTTTTAATAAGAGGGTAAAAAATCTTGGACCAAATCTGATCATTGCTTATTAATGTATATGGAAATGCTTTGTAAATTATAAATATATTATTTATTTTACTTTTACTAATTATGGGTTTGTTACAGATGGATGCTATTTTCAGGAGGATCTTTGGTGTTGTTTTGTTTATTGTTTTAAATCCTCCAATTATCTCCCCCTCTCTTTGCTTTGTCCCTCTGCCTATCCATCTCTTCATTTTCCTATGACAAAAAGATTTCAATGCCTTTCGGCTGATGATTCCTATACAGGAGGGGGAGAGTATTTAAGTTATCTCCAGGACCTGTCCCCTTTCAGCCATGAGTGAACTTTCAAGCCTTCTTTACTGCTTATGATGTTGGCATCTCCTGCTAAAAAATATTGGTTCTCAGGAAAGGAATTCTCTGCTGTTTCTTTTCCATGATATCCTGTTGATGTCTTGGAGAGGACTCCAAAATTTCTGCTGTGGCCATATTCAGTGATGTATTATTACCAAGATAACACATCCAGGCGACTGGAAATCAGAGATATTGAACGGGTGGCTGTCACAGGGTTCTGGACTGACAAAAGTACAAAGTGTCACACCTAGTGACCCTAGATTTTGGGTGTGTTGATCTTAGCTGAATTTTATTTTGTATCATTACCTCTTTCAAATTGGGGTCATCAGTAGAAGTGACCTGGGAAAGAGAGTTTTGTTTCTCATCTCCCAAATAGAGGAATTAATTCAGTGTGTTCTTATGTTTCTTCCTCTCCTCTATTCTACTTCCTTCTACCTTTCCTCCCTTTCTCTTTTCTGTCTCCACATTTTCCTTCCATCTATTCTGCCTTCCCTTCTTCCATTTATTTATATTAATTTTCTATCATGCTAGGTATTAGGGTCCCAAAGATAAGGAAGATCTGGTTGTTGATCTTTTTTATTTAAAGATTTATTTATTTATGCATACAAGATCTGGGGTACAAGTCAGAGGTGGGGGGGGGGTTGAAAGGATTCACCAGAGACAGAGTGGGGAACAAAACAGGCAGACTGAAACACACTGCTGAGGGGAGCAGCGGGTGAGTCAGGAGAGGTCTGCTGTGCCATGTGGGTATCTCCCTGGCCAGGGATCAAACTTGTGTTGCAGAGCCTGTGGATTGCTTCATAGATTGTGTCTTAACCCCTTGCACCACCAGGGAGACCCTGGTTGTTGATCTTAAGGAGTCCTCATTTGGTAGTGGTTGTGGGATGAAATTCAGGAGGTGGTCCTGAGCAATCACATTACTAATCTTTAACTCAAATTAAATTCTGCAATATTGTGTGCCAAAGTGCCATGGGACAAAATATGAAGGAGGCAGTATTTTAGAGGCTAAGAGGTAGTTTGCTACATATTATTAAAAAACTTCTATACATGTGCCTCTACAGCTAAATTATTAGCAAAAAGAGTAGATACAAAATGTATAATATCTACAATAATAATTATGCTAGATATTTCCAGAAAAATGAAATATCTAGCATATGTTTTTAGAATGGGGGAAATTCCTTATGCGCCCCAGAACAATTTTCCTAAGTTCTAAGATGATCACCCATGATATTTTTAGCTCTCTAAAGGATAGATCTACCTCCTCAGAGCTCTGTGTTAGATTTGAAATTTCCTGAGGATATTTACACTTATTTGGCAAGGTGCCTCATAAGTGGTTTTGATTTGAAATGTGGTTTCAACCACTTCCCAAATTTATACACAACTCATAAAGAGTGAAAATTTGGGATGTGAAAGTCCATAAATGCTGTCTATAAAACACGGATACCCTGTCAGATACTCAGAGGCCTGCTGCTTAACTACTGTTGATTATTAAGCTTTTATGGCTTGCTTTTATATTGCTAGAGTAATCATTTTTATTGGTTTTTTTTGACAACAATTCAGTGGCATTTGATAATATTTTCCTTTCTACTTTTATATCTGAGAAGTAGGAGCAATGTAACTAGGTATTATGCTCTTAGAAACAGCCAGTGAAAAAAATTGTGATCAAACTGATAGCCCTCTAAATCCTCACCTTGACTTTAGCCCTGCAGCTCTACTTCTCTTTTTAGGTGCTATTTTTACCTCAATGCCTGCATTTTATGTTCATTTTAGCAGTTATAACAAATTCTGACTACTGTTGGGAAACACAAATCAGGACTTGTCCTGCATTCCTGGTGAGATTGAGCAGGGGAAAGAATGTTGGATTGAAATAGGAAGATCAGGAGTCTAGCTTAATATTTCTACTGGCCAGCGGTGAGATCTCAAACAAATCACTGCTTCTTTTTGGGCCTCAGTTGTGTCATCCTTAAGAAAAGAATAGTTGGTTTATAAGTTTTTTTCCCCAAGATTTCAAATATTAAGTTTCTATAACAGGTAACACTTAATGAGAATGTGTTAAATGACAGACTCTGTGCTATGTGGGAATTATTCCATTTAATTGTCATAACCTTTCTGTTATAAGTACTGTAATTTCTCCTTCCCCTTTTACAGATGAGGAACCTGAGGTTTAGCAAGACTAAAACCCCTGGTCGTTGTCAGCAGCTAGCCAATGGCTGGATCAGGAGCTGAACTCTGACAGTCTGATTATAGGGGTCACTTATTAAACCCTGATACCTCAATGGACACTAGTCTGGAAGAAATGAAGACAAGTATAATATCTGAGAAACACTAGCATCATGTCTTAACCTAGAAAATACCCTCGCTTGTCTAATTGTATACTCTACACTCTTGCCCGTGAACCATCAGTAGCCCATTTACTGTTGGGCAACCAGTAATAACCATTTTCATTTACCATAATTGCCTCACAGCTCCATCACCCCAGAATTATTGGGAATATCAAACTAGTTCTGAGTCTTTGGTTTTTAGTTTGAAAGTTCTTCAAGTGTTATTTCATTAGGCCTACGAGAGCTATAAAGTTCAGTTGAGATGGATCGTTCTTAAGGGAGTAGCACTGTTTCAATCATACACACTGGGAATAAAATAAAACTCTAAATTTTCAGCTCTCAACCAGATGTAAGTCATTTTATGTTTATTATATACTATATATTATTTTAGTATTGGTGAATTCTACTCTAAAATTTTTTTAAAGATTTATTTATTTATACAAGAACTGGGGTACAGGTCAGAGGTGCGGGAGGGTGAAAGAATTTTCCAGAGACAGAGCGGGGAGCAGAACAGGCAGCTGGACCAAAGCCACTGCTGAGGGGAGCAGCGGGCGAGGCAGGAGAGGTCTGCTGTGCCATCTGGGTTTCTCCTTGGCCAGCTGGGAATCGAACTCGCACTGCAGAGGCTGTAGACAGCTTCACAGTGCGGCGCTCAACCCGCTGCGCCACCAGGGAGGCCTTATTTTAAAATTTGGATTATAAGAATTAGTATTTTAAAAATTGCTTCATTTATCTTCCTTTTGGCAGGTGCATCTCCAAAGGACTTGATGCCTTTATAACTCAAATAGTAAAGAACTTAATAAAAAAGGAGATATTGTACAGCAATCTTTATCTCTGCAATAAAAAGTATTATCAAAGAAAAGATAGGAGGAGGAGATGTGCTTTAAAGTCAAGAAACTCATATGTGAGGTCTATTATCCATTGTTTCATAGCTCATAGTAAATAATTTATCACTTTGTAAAAGAAGCTAATATACCGAAAGGCATGTAAGTAATTCCCCAACTTTAAAATATTGAAATTGTATTTAGAACTGAAAATATAAACTGAAATTTATATTCTTAAAACATAAAATAATATTTTACTGCTATTAGTATATATTTCTCAAATTTTTTCTTTTTATTTTCATACAATCTCAGAAGGATTAAAAAGAGGAGAAAAGTAGGAGTTATATTGTCAGTCCATTTAGATAAACATGAAAAGAGAGTTGAACATTCAATCTAATGAAATAGAAAACATTTAGTGGTCATCATTTTATTTTTGTCCTCATAATCACACCTTCATTAAATGAAGAGTTTAAAGCTTTCTATAACCAGACGTGAAAGGAACCTAATGGTATGTTTTTTAGCAAAAATAAAGAGAAGGGAAAGATTGGAAAGTGGTGTGTAATTTTGTCAAAATTCTCAGCCATGTTTGAGATTTGTGTTGTAAGAAAATGACTAAAACAGATGCTGAACTTTAGACCAATTCATATAAAAAAAAAAGAAATTGGATCATTGCCTTCTTCAAAAAAGCTTTAACTAGTTATTGATCTCTCAGCAATAAAGCTGGACTCTAAGCAAATAATTTATTTCTGGGCTTATTTAAAAGAATTCTCCATAAATTGTTTTCATAAGAATGATGAATAGTATCATATTTTTAATAGATCCAATATCTTACAGGGCATACATAGTATAAATGCTCTGTATTTTCAGCAGAGCAGACTAAACCCCAAAATAAAATTTTAAAAACCTGGGTTATTATTCAGATTCTGATGATGATTTCAAATCATCCTTTGTACTTTCTGGGTTTAGATTCAACATCTGTAAAGTAATAAGTGCATTCAACTAGGTCTTCTCTGCCTTTCAGGTCCATATGGCAAGTATGCAATGGTATACTAAAGAGGCATCTTTGGTTTTCTTTTTTTCCTTAATTGTATCTTTTTTTTTTAAATTAAGGTGGTGGTATATAACACGATATAGATTCAGGATTATCATTTCTTTCAGTTGTGGGCATATGGCCTCTTATTCAACCATCTTCCCTTTACTGGAGTTCCTTATTATTTAAGGTGATAGGGTTGGCAGCAGAGAAATCTCAAACAGGGGCAAAAAAATCTAGGACGTCAGCTCTAGGAATTTGTTTTGTTTTTTTTTTTTTTTAAAGATTTATTTTTTTATTTATACAAGCACTGGGTACAGTCAGAAGCGTGGGAGGGTGAGAGAATTCACCAGAGCCAGAGCGGGGAGCAGAGCAGGCAGAGGACCGAAGTACACTGCTGAGGGGAGCAGCGGGCGGCAGGAGAGGTCTGCGCGCCATGTGGGACCCTCCTCCAGTGGCCGGGGAGCAGCTGGGGATCGAACCGGAGCCACAGAGGCCGCGGGCAGCTTCGCAACCCTGCGCTCCACCGCTGCGCCACCAGGGAGGCCCCTCTAGGAATGTTTTTGTTATATTAGAGATGCAGGAGACTGCTCAGAAATCACAATGGGATTTTCTAGTATCATTTTATACTTGAGATTGACACTTAACATTTGACAGTAATATTTCCTGATATGGTTGGACTCTTGCTTCATAGACCCCCTAATCTTGTCTTTAACATGGAAAACTATAGCTAGCATGGCCATAATTTACTGTCAAGAGTTTTACTTTTATCTCAGACTTTATTTTATGCCTATCTTAGTTCATTAAAGTAATTAGGGCTACTTCAAGAGTACTTACGGTCTTGGGTTCTTGTATACAGTCATTGATGTATATGACAGACAAGTGAGGTTAAAAAACTTTTAAAATTTCCTCAGTAGATTATTATTAAAACATAATAGTTATGTGGATAGGCTTAATACAACTTTTCCTAGTATTTGGAATTGGACTATCAAACAGCTAGATAAAAGTTTTTGTAGATGATATATGCAAATTAGATATGATGACTCAGTAATTCTCACACATTTTTAACCTTCAAATCACAATTGGAAGATTGTGGAAGATGAAAATTTTCAGTTTGGGGCCTCCCTGGTGATGCAGGGATTAAAGTATTAGTGCTAGTGCTATCAAGCTATCTTTAGTCACTGCAGCATGAGTTCGAATCCCAGCTAGGGAGCTGACTCATGTGGCCCAGCAGACCTCTTCTGTCTCCTCCATTGCTCCCCTCAGCAGTGTATTTAAATAGATCCACCTGTTCTGCTCCCCACTCTGTCTCTGGTGAATCCTCTTATCCCCTGCACCTCTGGCTTGCTCCCCAGTTCTTGTATGCATAAATTAATAAATCTTAAAAAAAAAGAATTGCCACCATTTCAAATAGAATAGCGTGAGTTGATCAAATTGAATTTTTTTAAGATTTATTTATTTATGTATACAAGAACTGGGGTACAAACCAAAGGTGTGTGGGGGGCGGGAGGGGTGAGAGGATTCACCAGAGACAGAGTGGGGAGCAGAACAGGTGACTCTACTGAAATGCACTGCTGAGGGGAGCAGTGGACGAGACAGGGGAGGTCTGCTGAGCCAGGTGGGTTAGCTCCCTGGCCTGGAATCCAACTCATTTTGCAGTAGCTGGTGATAGCTTGGTAGCTTGATAACACTGTGTCTTTAACACTCCCTGCACCACCAGGGAGTCCTGGTAATGACAATTCTTAAGGTTTCTTCAGAAAGACAAAAAATTACTTGCCTTTCCTTATAAATCACACTTAATATTAATGTTTTCCCCCCCTAGTGGCACATACTTGGTCAAGTAAGATGATGCTATTTTTTTGTTTTTATTGCTTTCTAGTATGAGTTGGTAGGGTCTTTGGGCTTTTGGAATGGACCAGAAACTATTCATCTAAAATGGACCCTTCTTACTAGCGCGTAGTGAATGTGTGTCTTTCAGAGTGAAAGTGAACAATTCATAGCCCTGCAACAATCTTCTCTTTGCCTTGAAGTATGAAAAAGTGAAGCAAATCTAAATTATATTCTTGCTTATGTACTCTATCCATAACTGTAGCATATCCTTCTGCCAACTGATAAAACACATGTATACACACACAAAGAGATTCACTATGTAGGAAAAGAACTGTCATAAAGGTTATGCCATCAGAAAATGTAGAAGAATAATGAGCTACATGTTTCATTTACTCTTCAGCCAGCAAGAATTGAATAATGGCTCCGGAACAAATCTCTTTGTTTCTCTTATGTTATATATGGAAAGTAATGTTTCTTCCTTGCTGGCTATGTTAGCAGGATGTGCTTGTGAAGCTACAATGAGATGGGGATAGTTAGAAGATGGGATTCAGGCTGTATACAGTGAAATTTATACTGTCTGAAAGTTAAAGTCTTGCTGAGGCTCATTAGGGGAAGATATTCCAGAAAGACTTCTTGGTGTAGAGGTTACCTCGGCTGAGTCTTGAAGGGAAAGATGTATCTAATGAAAAGAACTATATTTTATTTCAAAAACTCAAGAAACCACCTTTCACTCAAATTAACATAAAAATGGTTTAATTTGAGTCATAATTCAGCAGCAACTATTGAAGAATAACCCGCAGTGGAAAAAGTAGCTCTATCTTATGTTTTGTTTATTGCTGAATCTCTTGTACCTAACCTATAATACTGATTAGCAAATACAAGGGAATCAGTAAGTATTTGATGAATGAGTTAAGAATTAATGAACAGGGGGGCCTCCCCTGGTGGCACAGCGGTTGAGCGCTGGTCTGTGAGGCTGCCTGCAGTGTCTGCAGTGCTGGTTCGTTCCCCAGCCGCTGGCGAGGGTCCCACAAAAAAAAAAAAAAAAAAAGAATTAATGAACAATGTAATTACAGTAGGGCAGGTCCTAACTGACTCAGGAGACTAGATTCTAACCTGAAAACTTGGCAGGAAAATCCTTGAGTTCTTTGGGTATGAGTTTACCATTTAAAACAAAAATGTTTTACTTAGAAGATCTCAAAATCACCAATATTTCTAACAGAGCTCAATAATGTCCAGATCATGACACATTCCAACCTTCTATGCAGATTCAAAGTGATAAGCAGGGACATACACTTATTCAGAGAAATGTGCTTCTCTCAGTCTGACTGCTATTTTGGAAGCTTAGTAAAGAAGCTTTCTAGAAAGTTTTGTTGTTACTCAGAGACTTAAGGCATAAATTACTCAGAGACTATGAAACTATTTAGGTTGGTTTCATAGACCAATGTGATCATTCCGCATTCTGTTCACAAACTCACTGAGAGCTGGAGGAAACCAAAACTGTTCTCTTCTAAACCAAGACTGCTTTCTTCTGAAAGCAGGCAATTAATTTCATCCCAGCCCCACGAGTGACCTATGTGTGACTCTTGCCAGTGTGTGACAGGCACACCTAGGGAAGGAATGATCTGCCAGATTCCTTGGCTCCTGTTCCTCATCTGACAAGCTTAAATAATCTTTGCAAGGTGTGTAAACGTCTACTGAACCTGCTGTGCCCCTCTATAGCATGAATCATTAATATCTTTCCAAACCAACAGTGTTGGAACAGAGACCAGAACACAGACTTCCCACTCCTGTTGCCTGTTGTCTTTCCCCACAATAGAATAAACATAATTGTGTACAGCTTGTGAGTCATTCAGACTTCAGACCAGAGGGGCATTAAAGAGGGGAGTTGAGTCAATTTTTCTCGGCATATAAACTGTAACTTGAAGCAACTCTAGAATGCATTTGCTAAAAAGACAGACAGGACACCACTTTCTGAAGCTGTCTCTAGTCCAATTTAAAAGACTAAGAAAATCCAGTGTTTAGTAATGTGGCTGCGGTATCTCCCCACTGGTCAGATCCTTTTAGCAAGAAAAATAGAAGTGATGGTATATTTTTGTTTTCCTCCTACCATATTCTTCATAAATACTGATGTTTTATCTATAGTAGGTTATAGGACAACCTGGCTTCTATTGGGAGGTATATCAATTTCATTTCTCTTGCTTATTTAAAAAAAGAGGAAAGCAGAGAGTGAAAATGAAGTAAAATCCTGCCACTTTATCACTTGAATTCATAGCTTGAATGATTTATTTTACAAACAAATAATCTACCCGGGTACCTTATAGTATTTGCTCAAATTCTGAGAATTTGCTTAAAGTGCAATTGTAAACAAATTGAAGTGAGGCATAGAAAATAAGACTGAGTAAAATTACTACATCCATAGTTTCTGGGTATTTAAGAAAATGACAGACAAATGACTCAATAATATTTTTAGTACTTCATTTTGCAACATAGTTTATAAATAAAACACTCTCTGATATTCCATCTATGGAATTTTAACATATCCCCAAAAATAAGATTTATAGAAAACCAAACCCCAAATCCATATCAAGAATTCTGAAGAATCAATCTTTCTTTCTCCCACTCCTAAGGAAAAGTAGGTATAGCTATTCCTGCTTAAAAGGATGGTTAAAAGAGAAATACCCTTAAGCAAAGGGTCAGTTCTCATTTAATTCCAGGAATTAACATCCTAAATGCCACTTGAATACTAACATCACACTGTGAATCAAACCAAGTGAGTGAAAGTAGATCCCATAAGTGTCCTGATAATCTTAGGTTTAGGGTTTAAGAGGCTGCAGCTTCCTCCTATAATTTCTAGTGGTCTGTACTGAAAACCACTCAAAAGCTACGCACTTGAACCATTCCAGATAAATAGCCTACATAAAACTTTGCAAAGTTTACTTTTTGCTATCTGAATTATTATGGCCTGTGCCCATAGGATCTGACTTCTGCTTATCTGTCTGATAGCATTTACTACTTTACCTTTCTTTGCTCTTCCACAGCCATCCTAACTTTCCTAATGCCTCTTGAATATAAGGGTCTTGTTCCTATCTCCAGGCCTTTGCTTTTGGTCTTTCCCTTTCTGTTCTTATAGCTTATCCAGTCAGCACTGTCATCTGTCACTCGATCAGAGGAGACTTCCCTGGCCATGTGACCAGAATAGCACCCCCTCTGCCGGCACCATCACTTCCTCCACATTTCCTAATTTGTTTTCTCTGTGTCACTCTCAGTGCCCAAAGTGACTATATTTAGCTCCCTATAATGATTTATTCACCTATCTGTCCCTAAACTTCGCATTTCTTGAAGGCAGACACTTGGTGTTCTTCCGCACAGCCACCTGACATTCAGAATGCAGAGCAGCGCGTGGAAGCCCCTCAGTGGGCATCCACTGATTGACTGATAGATGAATTTCACCAGTGGAAAGATTTCTCTTCATAAACAGTTTGGAAAAGGAAATGAATCATTTCCTTTTTCAAATTTGAAGTCCCGCAAAAAAATAGCTAAGGTTTCTTTGAGACAAGTTCAACTTTATGGCTTATAGTCCAACTCTTTCAGACTTATAAATCAGCAACTTCCTTTCTGTGACCTACTTGTGCATATCACCCAGGCACCCAGACACTCTGAGTTTAGATGATGGTGTTTGGCTGAGAAGGAAAATTGGTGGGAGTGTGAAAAGAAGTTCAGCCCCTTAGGAGGACTCAGGCAAGGTGTGGGTGGAAACTTTCACTGAACGGAGAGGAAAGGGTTATGATAAAGAAGGGAAGATGGGGCCTCCCTGGTGGCGCAGCGTTTGAGTGCTGGGATGTGAAGCTGCCCGCAGCCTCTGCAGCGCTGGTTCGATCCCCGGCCACCGAGGGAGGGTCCTACATGGCGCACAGACCTCTCCTGCTGCCCGCTGCTCCCCTCAGCAGTGTACTTTGTCGCTCTGCCTGTTCTGCTCCCTGCTCTGGCTCTGGTGAATTCTCTCACCCTCCCGCGCTTCTGACTGTACCCAGTGCTTGTATAAATAAATAAATAAATCTTAAAAAAAAGTGCTGATTCCCAGTCTAAATACTGTGCAGTCTTTGTTTTTAAAAAAAAAAGAAAGAAAGAAAGAAGGGAAGATGAATGCGGTAGAAAATTGGAGACGGGAAGGGAGAACAAAAGCAGAAGAGAACCAGGAATGGGAAGTAGAGAGACTGAGGGAGGCTGGAGATGTAACAGGGTGGTCCCCAGGAAAGGGGGAGGTTCCCTGCCCCACCCAAGGGAGGGTGGAGCTGAGCAGGAAGAGGAGAAGCAGAAGAAGAGACTGAGGAAGAAAGGAAGCAGGATGGAGCCAGGAGACCTGGAGGAGGCGCATGGAGCCTAGAGACACGTGAAGAAACTACGCTTGTCTTTTGGTCGTGGACTGGGTGACACAGATGTGGGTGAGACCCGTGGGGAGGTGACAATGGCAGCTTTTATCTTGATGTTGATTTTGCTCTTTTCCTTCCGGGCTTGTCCGGTTGTTTGTGACCCTTTTCTGTGGGTCCCCACTGGAAGATGCTTTAGACTTGTGGCAGGCCTTGGGGCCTTGCTCTGGGCCAATCCCATTTGGATGGGCCACTGGAAGATGCTTTAGACTTGTGGCAGGCCTTGGGGCCTTGCTCTGGGCCAATCCCATTTGGATGGGCTTTTACCCACGAGGGGATGGGTAACTTTGGGTGCTTCATTTAGAAACTAGACTCTTTGCCTTACCTGTATTGTTTCCTAGTTTTATTAAAGTTCCTTCCCATTAAAGTCCCATGTGTTTTGTGTTGATGCGGCGGATGGCAGAACCCATTTAGAATAGGCAGGTTTGCGGGGTTTGGGCTGCCCCTCTCCCTGTCCTATAACAGAGAGACAAAAGAGGAAATGGAAAAGAGGACAAGGGAAACGGGAGAAAGCAGGAGGCCAGGAAACTGGCCTGGAGGAGCAGATTGACTGAGGGACCGGGGTTCCCTGTGGGGCTGCTGCTAACAGGCTTTCAGGCATGAGCAGGACAAATATACTTTCCTCTCTGGTAAAAGGATATGGTCTTGAAGGTGTTTTCCATCTCTTACACTCTCGGTGCTTACCTTCACAAAAAGCAGACCCTGAAGGGCACCCTGGCAAATGGATTTTCTTCTCTGAGCAGATCTAAGTGGCAGATGGGACCTGGCTCCCCAAGGAGGACCCCTCCCCCAGGCTCACTATTGTTAGAGCCTTCTGCAGCACCAGGCCCCAGGCCACCTCAACAAGCCCAGGGGCACAGCCTCTGCTTGCTTCCAGGAGGGGAGGGAAGACTTGAGCTTCTTTAGTTATCCCACACATTTACATTTTCATACTAATAAATAAGGGATCCCAATTCATGTACCAGAGATATTTTTAATTTAGAATGCCTCACAGGGAAACAGGAGTGAAATTGGACAGTCCTGGGTTCGATCCTAGGTTTCTCACTCTGGGTTCTCATGATTGGTTTAACCCCCAATCTCTTCATTCATAAGGCCGAGCTGATTGTGCTATCCTCAAAGTGTTGTGAGGATTTAATGATGTTACATTTGTAAGGAAACTAGTATGCACTAGGTGCTCAGTGAGCATCATTATGTCTTCTTTTTCTTCTAATCATCTGAAATAAGTAGTTCTCATACTCCTCTCTCCCCATATGGAGATCCCCTGGGCAGATTTTCAAATTGGAGATGGTAAAAGCAAGGTCTGTCTTATCTTTCCCTCCACAGGTAAAATACAGTTAGTGGAAGAGATTTATTTTTTCATTAAATAAAGTTGGTTTCAATGATCCAATGTGAAGAATTTCAAAATGTATCAAGAACCACAAAAGAAAAACGTGTTACTCAATGGGCACTGCAAGAGTAGACAGGGAATTGCAACAGCTGCGGATGTTGTAGTCAGCTCTGCTCCTTGGAGGCCTGCGGTACAGGGGAAAGACCACACCTTTTGGAATTAGACCTACCTGCATTTGAATCAAAGCCCTGGTCCCTTTGCAGCCCTATGCCATGAGCCCAATATTAGTTTTATCACCCATGCAGTAATATACTCTCCTCATTGCTGGACTTGGTAGTTATTAACATTAAATAGCTCACATGTAAAATATCTACTAGGTGCTTTATTGCCATAGTAGTAGGACATAGTAAGTCCTGATAGAAGTCACTACTACTTCTGGTTCCTTTCAACTGAGGTTATTGGGAAAATTTCTTCCCTCTTGGCACTAGAGTTCTAATTTTATAAAGGAAATTAATGGACATATAGGGCATGCTTTATAGTCAGCAAGAGAGACATAATGATTTGCAGTCTCTTCTGGGACACTATTCTATTTGGCCTAACTTGTAGCTCAGCAAGATTACCAAATCCTTACATTATCAATAATGAGTGAGCCTGGCAGTCAGCCAAGGCCACCAGGTTAATTTAGGCTCCATGTAATTGGTCCCTTAGAAACTTTGATCTAGAGATTCAATAGAAAATGTCGGGGTCCCTTAAGGGAAATAAATAATATACTCTTTCTAGGTAGATACCAACTATAAACTGTCACATGTTAGATTCAAACTTGCAGTTTAGACTTAAGGGGAAACTTAAAAATCATCTAGACCTGGGAATGGGGTGGGTTTCAGGCAGACCCTTTAAGCCCCTGGAATTGTTTGCAACATGTTGTACTCTGTGTGTATATGGCTGATATGCCTCAGTATATGTCTTTCATCAGATACTCAGCTGGGACCATGACACTAAATTTTAAGACCCATTGTACTGGACCCATCTCCAGGAGAAGTGGTGCAGGTGTATGTTTTCATGATAGATACTCAGGGATTGGGTCACGCATGCAGACTGTCTGTGTTCACACAATTTGTAGTATCAGACTAGAGATAAACCCATACAGATAAATGACCGTATTTCCCTTTTCTTCAGCACACCTTATTTAATGGAATGCATAATTTCCATACTACACTAACCTGGGTGGGGAGATCGATGCATAAAAGTATCTGTTATCATGGAAATTAAATCTGGTTGAAGAAAAAAAGTTAATATCTTAAAAATAAAGGAAATCATGACCAGGAAAGAACTATGTATCTGCTTGCAAACTGCAGTCTGTGATTGCAGAGAAAAAATTCAGAGGTCAGGTTGGAGGGTCCAAAGAAAGACATGAACATCACTGGAGTATCGGTAAGGATCTGTGGCCTATTTATTAAAAGCTTTGAAGTGATCGGAGGACGCCACCCACAGCACAGTAGTGAGTACGGTGGTTGCAGGTTTTACTTTATCATTCTACTTTTGCTCTAAGAATGGCTCTCATGTCTACAAGGTCTACACAAAGCATAATCCACACTTTAACAATATTAAGTTCAAAGATAATACTAATTTTAGTTTATTGGTTAAAGCAGATTCAATGAACCATATTTAGGTTGAGTTTTTAATCTGATGAAATGAAAAATAAAATAATTTAAGGGCAGCTTAAAAGTCAGACCTAGCCACATTAAGGTGTTCCTTTCCTATTGCATTGCTCTATCACTTGCCTGGAATCATTTCTTCGTGGAGTGATACCTGACTTTGCCTTCCACCAGGCTCCACGACTTGGAATGGAATTACACTGGTGCCCTCTGCTGGCTGAAGATAGGAAGTTCATCAGGAAACAATGGTGTCCTGGTCTTTGCATCACAGGGGCTGAGTCTGTGATTCTGACAGCAGCCTCCAGGCAGATACATTTAGTGCTATTTACATACAGGCCTTCCCATCAGGTGTGGTCTGGCATCATGCCTGAATTCATTAACCAGAAGGAAGAATGAGATTTTTATTGTAGGGTGGTTATAAGGTAATTTTTAAAAGTAGGGCTAGAAAGCTGTCCCCTTTACTCTGACAGTTTGAGGGCTGGACACTCCTTTCAGGGAACACAATCCCATGACTCATTGTGGGTGGTGGCCATCTTGCTACAGAACAATACCTTTTGACAGACTCTGAGGCCATTTTTTAAATCCTGTTCAATTACTGGTTTGTCTTTTTTTTTTTTTTTTTTTAACAGTGAGGCAAGCACATTGATATTCATTGCTGATTTCTTGGCTCAAATAATCAGAATTCATGCCATGGTTTAAATTAGATTTAGAGTGTCTATTCTGATGTTCCTGTAGTACCCTGCTCAGCTGATTTTTTGCTAGAGGTGAAAAAACATACAGTTGTAATTAAGAAAGGGGTGGGGAAGTGCTGAAAAAGAGACTGAAAAGAGAGGAGAGTTGTGAATTCTCATGTGTGCAAATTAGAAGTGAACTTCTAAAATAAATTGATATGGGGGCAGGGGACAGGGTGGATTGAAATCATCCTTTCCAAAACCCCACTTTTATTTTTTTAGGATCAATATTATGGACACAGAGGTCTGTTTTTGGTTTCCATAACAACCTGGCTTATTGAAAGACTGCAGGCTCCACAAATCCCCAATTATCAGCCTTACAGGGCTTATTAATGGAGCTGAGGATCCCAGTGAGGCCAGCAGCTCATTGCTGGCACGTGCCTGGTGGGCTGGCAGGGGAGTGGAGGAGATGGGAAGGGAAGACGTGTGGTGAGACAACAGCCATTTGTCCCCCTGTCGCTCAGAGCTGGTGGGAGTGCGGTCATGCAGGGGGCTGGGTGAGCATCTCTTGAAGGCTTGAGTGGTTGTGGCTGCTGTTGCAGCAGCGCAGAAATGAAAGTGGAGATTGTTTCTCCCAACCCCACCCCAAAAGCCATCCATCTGGAATAAATTCATATGAATATGTCATATGCCCTCTGTGTTTATTGAACGCCTTATAATTAATTGAGGCTTCCTCAGAAAAGACATCGGTGACTCTATATTTCTAATATTAACTCAAACCTTAATTAACATGTGAAGCCAACCTAATGCATATTTGATAGCTTTGAATTACTCGAGTTTTGGTCTGGTGTTCTCTTATTAAGTCCTAACTATAGAATAACTGCATAGACAACAATCATACTGATGATGATCACAATATAGATAACATTCACCTGTCTTGTGCCAGACCCTCTGCTAAATGTTCAACATGAAGTTTCTTGTTTCAGCCCTACAATGACTGAGATGAGGGGTTTTTGTCCCTTTTTACAGATAAGGGAAGAGAAGCAAGTAAACTTACACAATTTATCTTAGATCACATGACTAGTGGGTATGAATATATTTGGCTCTTATTTCTATCCCTTCTATATAATTACTCTTATTCTCCTGTTATTTAACATGGCTACTCTCAAGATAAAAATAAACAGTAAATTTATAGTAAATCCCGTGTTCTTTGATGTGGTTGAGGAGGAGAAAATTCTGATTCATCAAAGGTTTTGATTAGTAATTGCCATTCATGTCATTATTGGATTTCCAATTGGGAAAGACTCGGGATATAATAAAGTATAAATAACATTAGAAGCCTAGTAATCATAGTCATAAAATGATTCAAGACCATTATACAAATGTCAATTTTTATTGTAATGCTGAAGTGTTCGTTGATAAAGATGTCTGACAAAATGCCAGCTGAACTATTTTTTTGTGTAGCCTCTAAATATGAATACTTTAACACTGAATTTTACATATTTCAAAGTACTTTATATTAATTGCCACTTAAACTCACTGTGCTCAGAAAAAAATATTTTGGGGTCTTTCAGACTTAAAAAATATTAGTTCTCAGAAAATCTCAAACTCATTAAAACTCTGAATTACTGCATTATGTTTTGATTAAACCAGAATCTCATACCATGTAGAAAATAAAATATGACAGTCCCCTGAGGTGGTTCAATCCAAATCTGTCATAAAGCACTATGAAAGTAGATCAAGGTTGGCAGAATTTTCATCACGGTTGCTCAAACAACAATTTTCATGGTTTAGCCTATATATAGGACTCTATCTTTTATTTTATTTTAAGATTTATTTATTTATTTTATACAAGAACCAGGGTACAGGCCAGATGCATGGGAGGGTGACCGGATTCACCAGAAACAGAGCAGGGAACAGAACAGGCAGACTGACGAAATACACTGCAGAGTGGAGCAGCGGGCAAGACAGGAGAGGTCTGCCGCTCCACATGGGCTTCTTGCCAGCTGGCCGGGATCGAATCGGCACTGCAGAGGCTATGGACAATTTCACAGTGCTGCACTCAACTGCCTGCACCACCAGGGGAGGCCCAGGACTCTATCTTTTTTTTAAAGATATATTTATTTATGTGTAGAGAGCTGAGATGTAGGCCAGAGGTGCAAGGGCAGGGGGTGAGAGGATTCACCGGAGGCACAGTGGGGTGCAGAAGAGGCAGATTGACTGAAATACACTGCTGAGGGGAGCAGCGGGTGGCAGGAGAGGTCTGTGCTCCAGGTGGGACCCTCGCCTGGTGGCGAGGGATTGAACCAGTGCTGCAGTGGCTGCGGGCAGCTTCACAACCCAGAGCTCAACTGCTGCGCCTCCAGGGAGGCCCAGTAGTCTATATTCTTAACCAGTTGTCTATGCTCACTGCCTCTGCTTTATTTCTTCTTATTCTCTATTAAATCTACAACAAACATACCTCCCTCCCATGTGCCACTGAAACAACCTCACCAATGTCACAAGTGACCTCCACACCATGGAAATCCAGTGGTCTTTTCTTCTCTCTCTCTCTTTTTTTTAAGATTTATTTATTTATGCATAGAAGAACTGGGGTACAGGCCAGAGGTGTGGGAGGTGAGAGGATTCACAAGAGACAAGTGGGGAGCAGAACAGGCAGATTGATTAAAATATACTGCTGGGGGGAGCAGCAGGCAAATCAGGAGAGGTCTGCTGTGCCAAATGGGTAGCTCCCTGGCCGGGGATCGAACTCATGTTGCAGTGGCTGCGGCTAGCTTTATAGGTTGTGTCTTAACCCTTTGTGCCACCAGGGAGGCCCTCCAGTGGTCTTTTCTAAGGGCTCATCTTTTTTGACCTACCAACAGCATTGACAGTTTATCACTTCCTACTCTGGGAAATGCTTTTGTAAACTGCTCTGCCAGCATATTACTTATTCCTGATCTTTCTGCTAACACGCTAGCTATTCCCTTTCAATTCCATTAGCCCTTTCTCCTTCATTTCCTGCTTTGTGAATGTTGCAGGTTTGGTCTTGAACTTCCACTCCTATCTTTCTTAATTATGATGACTGCTTTGGTGATCTCTCCCAATTTATGGCTTAACCAGTGTCTACAGATAGGTCCCAGTGTCTCATCTGTAGTTCCCCATCCCAGCACCTGCATACTCTACATTACTACTTATACATCTAATAGACACCTCAAACTAAACATTTCAAAAACCAAAATCCTGTCTTTTCTCCTTGAACATGCTCCTTCTCAAATCTCCCCCCTCTCAGGACATGACAGGTGCATCTTTTCCTGAGGCCCAGGGCATCTAATTAGAATTATCCTTACCCCTTTTTTTCTTTTACACCCTTGAATCTGTCAGCAAAGTTGTCAGCTCCATCTTCAAAATATATCTAGACTTTGAGTACATTTCACATTCTCTAGCACCCATGTCATTTCAGTATAAGCCAAGTCCTTTCAATGATCTCAAAATCCTCTGGATTAACATAATCCCCATTAGGTAATCACCACTCAGATTTCATCTTCATGTATTCTCCCCTGTTTACTCCATTCTAACCAATACTGATTTCCTTGCTCCTCCAGCAACCATATATGCTTACATTTAGAACTTTTGCACTTACTGTTACCCTTCTCTAGCTGCTGATTTAATTCACTCCCTAACCTTTTTCAGCTTTTATTCACATGTCACCTTCTCAAAGAGACATTCTCTGTTTAATATTGCCACCCTATTCTCATCCTAGGCTCTTAATTCTCCTTTCCAAAATTATGGATTTTGTTTCATGGCTTTTACCACCAAACGTGCCATACATTTCACTGATTTTTTAGTATAATATAGGCTTCATGAAGAGAGTTTTTGTTTTATTATTGTTTTGTACCCTGAGGAATCCCAAGAAACTGTAAAAGGTGGTGAATACTCAGTAGACATGGTTGATTCAATGAGTGAGAAAGAAGATACCCACTTAGTCAATCCAGAGATTCCATGAAGAAATGGCCAGATTGATACCAAATTACTTGTACACTCAGGAAGGCTGACTCCTTCCTGACACCTAGACAGATATAATCCCTTTTCTTTTTCCTCTAGAAGTCCTTTGTTGATTCACAGGGTCTTTGCATATATTCCCATCCCTCCTAATGACTGAAAGGTGTTGGCAGCTGGATAGTGACCATATGGCAAAAGAGCACCAGATCCTGTCCCAAATCTCACTGCTTCATGTTCACTCCTTATATAGAATACAGCACAGCAGGAGAAATTGTTTTCATCTGCCTGTGCAAAGAGTATGTCTCTAAATGCAGAGAACCATTTTAGCAATTTCAAAACCACTGGGAATTCTAGACTGACTGGAATTAGATGGCAAAAACATAGCTTTGCTTAAGAGTGAGCTACCTTTCTTTCATGTTCAATCATCAAACCAAGCTCATGGAAGATTTAATGTCTAATAAAGACTCTAGTGCATTAAAATGTTCTACTCATCATAAATTATAGTTAAGGCAGCATTTACCTATTAGTAGCACTTTTTTAATAAGTTGAATTTGCCTACATGTTGATTATAATTCAGTATGATTGGAACATTTTTTTCTTTTCATGCGGAGGAACCACTGCTTAAAAATCATGCAAAAGTGGCAAAATTGACACTAAATTGCTTTTATACCACACACACATACACACACAAACACATGCACACACATTCACACACACATATTCTTCCTTGGACTCTGGTTAAAAGCAACATCAATGTCTCAGGCTCATAGTTTAGTTTAACCCTCATACCATCGATAAGTTTTGCACAATTGGAAACAGTTTTGTGACCTAGATAATTCCAATAAGCCAGTAGATCTTCTATTGGATTCTAACTATGTTGGGTAGGGCTGCCTGAGCAAAGGCAAAACCCTGTAAGGCTATAGAGAAATTGGGGAGAGGGCTGCTGTGCATTAATTACCAAAGAGTCTGAAAGTCCTCAGAGCATGCTTGTGTATCGTGGAACTCAGTCAAGGAATTGGAGTTGTTAGCATGTCACTGAGGGGTACCTAAGAACGCCCACACTTGCACTGAAGGATTCCAGCCATGCGCACAAGGCAAAGCAGACTCACAGCATGAAAGATCTTTAATAGAATTAGTGTGCATAGAGAGCAAAGAAGAAAGTTCCTAATAAAAGTTCCCCGATAAAACACCCAAAATTACCCATCCCATCAAACGCCCAGCCAAACAAACTCAGCCCACAGTGTAGCTGTCTCTGAGCGACAAGTCTAAGGCACCTTCTGGAGGGAATCACAGAAAGAAAGGGTGCTGAAGCAGGTGCCAGAAAACTGGGACAAAAGGAGCTACCACATCAAGATAGCGGCTGTCATGCTCAGCCCCGCATGTCTCTTCCCCAAGTGTCTCTTCCATGTGTCTCCTTCCATGTCTCCTTCAAGCAGTACCAGGGGGTAAGTCGGGCCACAGGAGTGAGAGTTCTCCCTTTCCCCAGGACCTACCTGCCTTCCGTGTTAAATAATTTCACCTGGCCACTCAGCTGCCCCTTACTTAAGTAGGGCTGGAGAAAATAGTACTCCCCCCCCCTTTATGGAGATGTCTCTAGCAGAGTGAACAGACATGGCAGGTCAGGGATGGGCACAAAATTATATGATGAGAAGGACTTGGGGTGGGGCCCGCAATATTATCTGAAAATCCATATCTAAAGGGAATGTGTAGTAGGAAGGGAGCAGGGTGACAACAGGCAATTGTAAAGCTTTAAAAATCTTTGGATTGGAAACCTCTGGTGGTTGGAATATATATGCAGACAGAGGGAACAAACTATATTTGTGTGATTGATGATTTGGCTCTAAACTGGTAACTCTTCATTTCTTACTCATTCTCGCAATATTCTCACCACCGGGTTCCTTTATTTAAACAGCAGAGCAACCCTGGCATATGACAAGGGAAAATGGGAGCAGCTGGAAGGGAGGACACTTTAGGTATAAAGAGCTGTGATTAATCTTCATTGCTAAGTACTTGTAACAGTGGCAGCCGATCTGTGGACTGGAATTTCCTACTCCTGAGACTACTGGAGACAATTGTTGATCGTGTCTGTTTACCGTGGAAGGCATTAGTTTACTGAGGAAGCATTTTGGTACTGGCAGGAGGTTAATAGAAATGTAATCATTTCAACTCAGCTATTCATCTTTAGCAACCTGTGTTGTGATACTTGCTGGGTGTGGCAGCTCTGTACCTTGTAACCACAAGTCTGCCCTGCAAGAGGAAAATGGCACCGAGACCAATGGCCCCTTTCACAAAAAGTTTTGCTTTCTCCCAATTACTCTAACGGTCTCTGAACTGCCATTCCCAACCTTCCTCCCTTTACCCCCACCGCTGTGCTCCCACCCACATCTCCTGAGAGTCATTACTCCTCAGCCCATCAGCCAAAGTTAGAGGGTTTCCATGGTTACCAGGCAGCTGGTGTCTAGACACTCTGAGAGATGCCTTGCAATTGAGCTGCAAATCTAGCTCCTATCACACACACCCCTCTCTTTCCTCCTCCTCCTTCCTCCCATTTCCTCTTTATTTACAGCAGGCATTAATGCCAACACAGGATGGAGTTTCCTTTTGACAGGCCATTAAAGGAAGGGGGGGAGAGAAGGAGGGTGGTGAAAAGCCCAAACTTGCTGTCTTGTCATATCAGTGAAGTGAGAAAACAACTGAGGTGACAGACCCTCATCTGACTGGTTCTTTCTTCCTTGGGAAGGATTTATTTAATTAAAATATTTTAAATTAGAAAACAGTGCCACTCATCCGTGGGGACCATAAGCATCTTTATGAGTCAATAAAAGCATTTCAGGATTGGGCTTCAGCTGATGGCACTAAGTTGAGGTAGAGTCTTCACTGTCTCTGGGTAATCAATGTTATTTCTCTTGCTGTGATGCTCAGGGGAATCCCATATCTGTACGTATTACTAGATGGAAAAGAGTGGAATGCAGGCAAAAACAAGGATGGGCCTTAAAAGAAACATCTATTTCTCCTGATACAGAGAAAACAGCCCTGACAGCCAGGAACTGTCCTGGCAGCCACAGATAAACTCTAGAGTTCTGTTAATATAAACAACTTCATAGAATACTAACACTGGACCTTTGTGATGCTGCAAGATGAAACAAGACCACCTTCACCATGTCTGAACACAGACTGACTAGGACATGTCTAAACCAGAAAAATACCAAGCATTTCCCTAGTCTGGCTAATATGATGTTTGCCTCATCTCTCTTTCCTTCTAAAAACTGTTTACTGAGATGTCCTATTGTAAAATGACCCTTGATTCACGAGCATCCTATCCAGAGCAGAGCTCTACTTTCTTAAATCCACCTCCAAATCACCTAGCACGATCGCTAAGTAGACCTTTCTAACACCTCTTACCTCGATGCCTCCTGGTCTCACAAAGCATATGTTCTCCCTAGTGGCAACATGTCAAGAAACCCAACTTTGGTAAACTACAGGTGTCTCCTGGTGCTTCTTGCCAACACCTTGGCTAGAAGGTGTTGGACATTTCAGAGAATTTCCTTCTATGTTATTATTTATCCTAAATTAACATTGATAAATATTTCTTTTTCTCATTTTTGACCGCATACCCTAAATATTTTCAATACTCTCTTTATCCCTATATTTATTACTGCATGTCCCTGAGTCCACCACATCTCCTTCCAAGATCTCATTAAAATTAGGAAACAAAATTAACTCCTATTCTTCCCATCCCTAGTATTTTCTAGTTTTCAACAAGAAAACAGGATGGAAAAGATAGATGCCAAGGCCACTCGATGTGTTTGAAAGCCTCTGTGCAACTCTTTGGGAATTCTCTGAGCTGGGTCAGCAGTGATGGCAAAGACAGGTGGACAGACACTAGATATCAAACATGTCCAAGAAAAATTATAGTGAGACTGTGGAACTTTTTTTTTTTTTACTATATCTTATTTAAATCTTCAGTAATGTTGTGTCCTTAGTTTCACACTTAATTGTGTCAGAGAATTTGGGAGGTAGCATTCATCTCCTCTTCCATTTTCACATATCATCTGTCAGCCTTAAATAACTATTTTAGTTACCATCACCAATGATGGTAAAGAAGGCTTCAAGAGGCAGTTTAGCGGCAGAAAAACATGTTAAGAGATTATTGCACTGGTCCATTCATTAGTGTCTCCACCACCCACTGTAATGCCAGCCTGGTATATAGCCACGCATTCCTCTAGCCATACTGATCTCTTTTTTACTTACTTTCCTTCTCTCTCTCAGGTTGGAGTTCTATGCCTGGCTTTGTTATCTATATAATTTTCATTCCTAGACTAAGATAATTTAAAGAGCTCTGTATGCAGTCAACTGAACATCAAGTCAACTTGTGCCTGAACACCAATAATTGTGCTCTCATTTGGGAAGAGTTCTACTAACTAGACTTCTGCTTGATTTCTTTTACCTGAATCTCTGCTTCATTCATCTCATTTGTATTTTGGTTTCTCTGAGATGAAGGCCTTGTCTTATTCTTGTCTACCCTCTTTGAGAGGAGAATCTTGTTTTTGGACCTGTGATTGGGTGACACTATTGCTGGTTGACAGATTGCCCTACATGATATTGGTCTATATATCTATATATCCATGTTGACCTTTTTCTAGTTTCTGTATTCTACCAGCCTCCAACACCTGTTGAACTCCTATTAGATTATTTTCCTTAACTTTATATGTTAGATGTTACATTCTCCTTGCCCACCTTCACTTACTTCCATTGCCTCATGACCCCTCGTCCCAGCAATATTAGTATCACTGGTCTCTCTTCTCTTTAAATATGTAGGTTTTTCATGGTGTCAACTAGACTGATGTGTGTTGCTGAGAAAGAAGAACTAACACACATAGATAGGTCCAGAAAGACAGGGTTTTATACTTGGGTCACTAAATATAGGTCAATTTTTTTTATTCTTATAGTGATAGTGGCTGTGTGATATCCAGTATAGATTAAGACATAGGATTATAGCTGGTAGTAAAGTCTAGTATGTACTTTCAGCAATGTTTGGCAGTAGAAATTAGAATTTGATCAGTATGAGATGAGGCGTCATTAAATTTTGTGATAAAGAAAATAATAGATTTATAGTGACATAGAGGGATAAGAATATGAGATGATAATGTAAATTTGGTGGTTATCTGGTATGGAATCAGGGCAGAAGTCATTAAGATGGGTTTTCTAATTCAGAGTCCACAAAAAGAATGTAGAAATCTTGGGTAATCGGCATGGTAGGAGCAGAGAGGGAAAACTAAACCCACAATGGCAAAAGAAAAATTAGGAAACAGCAGAAATAAATCCAAGGTGTAATCTTTGTTGAAGTTAACAAAAAAGGAATATTTTAAGAAGACCAAAGATAAAAATGCAACATCAATTAAAGGGATCATTTTGTTTAGGTTATTGCAGGTTACAGCTGGGGTTATTTACAACTGGGGCTGTTTTACATGTTAGTTGAAGAGGATTTGTTTATTTGTGTGTCTAGCTTGTTTCAGAGGAACAAATGATTCTAATCTTAGCTCCTCATTCATCAGACTAAGAATGGGAAGTTGAAGGGTCTGTGCCTGGCTTTGTCAGCAGGTTCAGACAAAGGGAGAAGATCTTTGTTGAATCTTGCTACAGGTAAATAAAGGAGTCACCACAGGTCTCCTGTGGGCCTTTAAAGAGTAGACAGCAGGCCATGTAGCCATTTCCTGGAACAATAAAAAAGCAATGGGACTTGACAAACAAAAAGTTGGAGGATTTCTTAATTGTCTCTATATTCTAGAGTATAGACTCAAGTAAAAGTCAATACTGTTCAAAGAAAGAGTAGTCAATGGGGTCCTCCCCTGGTGGCGCAGTGGTTGAGCGCTGGACTGGGAAGCTGCCCACAGCCTCTGCAGCGCCGGCTTGATCCCACATGGCGTGACAGACCTTTCCTGCCGCACCCGCTGCTCCCCTCAGCAGTGTATTTCGTCAGTCTGCCTGTTCTGTTCTCTGTTCTGGCTCTGGTGAATTCTTTCACCCTCCCGTGCTTCTGACTGTACCTAGTGCGTGTATAAATAGTAGTCAACAAAGCTCAAGAACAATAGTAAATGAAAAAAGAGTTACAATTTAAAACTTTTTTAAAAAGAGCACTATTAGAAAAATGGTTAGAGTCAGCTCACTGAAAAATAAAGTTGAGATAAAGGAAAGTGGCGTAATTTAGTTTATTCGTTTGTGGATTGAAGAGGAAAAGAGGAGGCTAGTAAACTTAAAGAGAGGGGCTTTTATCTTTACATTTTTGGGACAGTCTTGTACAAGAGAGAATATATTGAGCATATATATTGTTCTGTGTTATTCTAGAAGAAAGAACTCAAAGGAAAGCTCAAGAGAGGTAGAGTGTAGCTGAATGTCAGGAACTCTGAATTTTGAGTGGGTATGGCCTGTTGAAGCAGAGATTGTCCATCTGCTAATTTTGTAGGGGATTCATTTATTAGGTGTGTCATTGCTGGAGGTCTCCAAAGCCTTATTTTATGGCAAGATTTTAGTATGCAAACTGATAAATTTGAAATAAATAGAATTTTGAAAAAGGAATGATAATTGAAGGTAGATTCTAGACCTATTGTGTGTCTTGGAACTTTATTACAAAAAAGAAAATTGGGTGGAGAAAAGAAAGTCTTCAAAGGAATGATTTTTAAATGGCAGTATTATATAATGGACAGAACATATATGATTCCATAGTTCTATCACAGGTAAGCTTCAGAATCACCATGAATCTTTATTTTTAAACTGCTATTGTCCCCAAATAGCCAGAGCTATTGCATTCTTTGTCATAAAATATTAGTAAGGAACTTTGAGATCTTTGACAAAAAAGAAAAAATCAGCACAGACACAAACATTACTTTTTCCAATATAGTTCTAGTTGTGTTCCAGTGAGTGCTATTGATTCTTAAAGCAATTTTTCACTCAAAGGCTGTGCCATAATTTTTCAGACCCCAGAAAGTCAAAATATACAATGAGTACAAAATGAATTGTCCCAGTAAGAGATGGGGATCACATTCATTTATCCACATGCAAGCATGTAACACAAACACCTTTTATGAAGCCTTCTTGTTACAATAATGTTTTTAAAATTAATTTCACAATTGAGTTAAAAACTCATTTTTTTTTTAACGTTGAGCTGCACTGTGAAGTGGAAGAGGTGCTAGATGAGGGGTATGACATGTGCTTTTATTTCTGTTTCCATAATAATGATCTCTTATGTATTTCTAGATATGACAGCATTTGTAGAAATTTAACTACTCTTGAACTTTCATTATACAGTAACTCATTAGTCATCACTGATGATAACTATTTAACGTAAGTTACTAATTTTAATGGTCCCCATTTTTTTCCTTCTCTGCGTAAAATAATCCACTTCAGTCTGCATAATATGTTGAAGTTTGATACAACAATAATCTCCAGCCCTTATCTGCAAACCTCCAGAGTATCTAAAATTACTTCTGGTAGCCCTTAAAGCAAAAATGTATTGTGTTGATTGAGAAATGGAACAGAGGAAGGAAGAAAGGAGAGGTAGACAGAGAGGAGGGAGGAAGGAATAGATCACTTATACAGTAAAGAAAAATGTAAGTTAAAAATCAAACAGTAGAATTCTTCCTCTCCAAAGTTTGTGAGAGGCATTGTGGAATTATGGGAGGACTTGTGTGACTTTGGGCAAATCATGGAACTTTCCCTTTTTGGTCTTTCTCCCAGAGAACAAGGAGCTGAGAGCAGATAACCTCTAAGATCTCCTTTAGTTTTCATTATTTTATAATATGATGAGAAAACACAAGTCAACTCTATCACAATATAAGCAGATTTTGCATTTTTCTTCTGAATTATGTGGTTTATCCATTTGCATTGATAAAATTAGCAAGACAACTGCCAAGTCTTTGGAGTTCTTTGTGCTGTGTAGATATAGCCATATGGAAAAATTAAACACAAAGATAAACAATTGTCTGGCTACCCAAACAGATCATGGCGAGTCATGGCAAGGCTGATATGACTCATAAATGTTACTTTAAATTTGTAATGTTATCCAAGCAATAGATGTTCATAAAAAAGAAAGTTTTTAGGCAGATGTAGTCACTATTAGAGTGACTTTTACAGAGTTAGATATGTCTAGTTTTGGTTTCTGTATTTTAATGCCAGAGTCAGATAATCAAATCATTTAATCAAATATCAGGCCATGGGATTTGACAAACTAGATCTGTTTTTGTTTTCAAAGACAAATGTTGAAAAGTCAAACTTTCTAATGTCATATTAACTTAATATATGCTTACTTATTATATGTTAGACATTACAAATGATTCACTGAATTTTTAAATGAAATCCATGTAACCTAGGAGATAGCTGATTAAATTTTTTAAGGTCTGACAAATACAAATTACTTCATTTTTGTAACTGAGACCAGATAAGATCTTGGGTAACTCAACAAGAAGTATATAGAAATAACTAAGGACAAATTAACTTTTGAAATTAACCGATCCCCGGTTCATACAGTGCCTAAGCAGTCTGTTTCAATAAAAGTTAAAAACTGTGTGACAGAAAAGAAGTAAATTCAATGAAAAAATTATCAACAAATATGATTAGCATGTTTGATTTTTCCTTATCTTCTAAGGTGTGGACCTAAATAATTAATATTAAGTAAATGAGATCTTATTTTTGTAAAATTTTTAATTTCTTCCAAAAATGCAGTAGAGATAATTACAGATAATCCTTAGGCAGGAAAATACTAACATCAATCATGTTTGAACAAAAGATGTTCCAAAAGATGCATGGCATTTCTTTGTCTGGAGTTCTTTTAATAAAGTGACCACTTCCTACTGCATCTTTACTTTGTTTATTCTCCATAGTCTGCTAGAATTCTTTGCTTGAGAAAGCCAGTCTGTGACAGAGTGCAAGGTAGAAGAATTGGCCCATTGTTCCTGGGGCATTGTTCCACATAGCCCCAGGAATTTCTCCCGCAACATATGCCTTGTCCTCATGAGTGCAAGGCATCCTGGAAATGAAAAGATCTTTCTCATAATAAATCTGAATAATCTTACTGGATCTCATTGTTTTTCTTAAAGTTAAGGAATAAGAAGTTTTTGGCACATTTTAATTCTGGGATCTGATAATTATTATCCAATAAGGAAATGTTTCTTAAAAATGAAAAATAGGACCTCCCTGGTGGCACAAGGCGTTAAGAGGCAACCTATGAAGCTATCTGCAGCCACTGCAGCACAAGTTCAATCCCCGGCCAGGGAGCTATCCACATGGCACAGCAGACCTCTCCTGACTTGCCCAATGCTCCCCTCAGCAGTGCACTTCAGTCGATCTGCCTGTTCTGTTCCCCGCTCTGTCTCTGATGAATCCTCTCACCTCCCCATACCTCTGGCCTATACCCCAGTCCTTATATAAAAAAATAAATAAATCTTAAAAAAATGAAAAATATATTATAAACCTAGAGAATTGCCATCCTCTCTAACTTGACTATTAAAACGAAAATGAGTACACCTCTAGGGGTAGGGAAGTGACTTGGTCTTGCCTCTTCGGTATGACAAATAAACTTTTGCTACAAAATTTAGGTAATCAATGGAGTTAAGCTGCCAAATAAGGTTATTTCGTTTTGCAACCAACTGGCTACTACTTATCTGGGTATGAAATAGGGAAGATCATCCTCTTCTTATGCTGAGACTATAGCAGAGAAATTCTTGCCTTTGGAGAACTTGCTGTTTAGTAGCCTTAATTTTTCATCACAAAAATCATGCCCCTCAAGTTTGGCCAACTGTCATCTTTGACCTTGAATCACTTCTGAACTTTGTCCCTTGACTTCAAAATCTTTTTTCAAAGAATTTTTTTTTTTTTCAGTCTGCAAGCAAGAACTTCATAAATCACAGACTTTGTTCACATTTTGCCAGGGTTTGTGAAAAAAAAAGTTTCTCTGACTGTTGACTAAGTTTGGATATATGTGAGTTAGTGTACAAAGGGAGAAGATTGCACTTATTTGTCACAGAGGTGAGGAAGGTAGTGGGTGTGTGTTAGATTTTTCTCCCTCTCATTTAATGTTGATCACAAATCTATGAAGTAGGTATAAAAATTTCCTCCTTATTGGTGAAAAAATGGAGAGTAGTAAAGATCTAAATTGAGTACCTATATGTGAAAATTGTTAGCATGATGCTTGGCACATAGAACACATCACACCAATGTCTGTTCCTTTCCAGTCACTAATAATAGCCAGTGCTTACTGAGCACTTACTGAAATACTCTACTCATCATTAAGTATTTTAAATTCTTAATTAACACATTGAAATTTCATAACAACCCTATGAGGTGTATCGATAATATTCCTGATTACAGATGGGAAAATAATGCCTGCCTACCATATTTCAAGTTTTCCAGAGATTGAAGGAAGGTATTTGAAGCACTTTATAAAATTCTCAAGTTCAGAATGTAGAATGTCAAGATTTTAATCCCAACCTATAGGATTTGTTTTAAAACCTCCCATAGAGTTTAACATTCTCATCCCAGGCGGGAAATACAATTTTCCAAAGTAAAACTAAAAATCTTATTTTCCAGATAGTTAATTAAGGAATTTCTCTTCTAGGATGTTCCTGTAAAGATATAGAGAAAATTTTAATGGCAAGTGAAGGGAGAGATGCTATTTAGAATTGACTTTTTGCTATTCTTTTTTGCTTTGGTAGGATATATGTAAAATATGAAATAAGCATTTTTTTTTTTTACTTCATTCACTAAAAACCTCTCAATATAGGAATGACTTAAATTTAGCAAAGTGGAGAAGGCAGAAGATTCTTTAGGACTCTTGCTATGAAGTTAGTTTTTAAAGGTAAATATACTGAAACTATCCTTTATTTTGAGTAAAGTCAAACTTTTCAGTTTTGGAGTAGAATCCACAAATGTATCTTCCTGGTGCAATTTAAGAGTCTTACTCCAGACACTCACTCCCTTTTATTTTTCCAGTGAGAGTGTTTTAATTGTATGAATGCATTTAGGCTAGGCCTGCACTTTCCTGTTCCCCATAGATCTCCCCACTGGTTTTACCTATTGTCAGATTTTCACATTAATGTTATCAGTCTGGCCCTTTAGACAATTGAATTTGTGAATTCTATCAATAGAGAATACCCCTGAAATGTTCTCCTAGCTGGGTTCTCCTTTGCTGCTATACTGTGAAGAGAACAGGGAGATGCAGAGTTGACTCCCTGTGAGATGTGATTTTGTAATTTTATATGTATAAATATATAAGGTCACAGTATATGTGTGTATATAGATTTCTACATAATTAAATATATGCACATATACATAATTCTATAAGTAAGAGGAAAACAAACTCAACATGTAGGCTAAATTTTTAAGACATCGTAGATTCTTTTTCAACTTGTCTAACTTGGGAAACGCTAATTAATAACTCACTTTTAACTTTATCTTTTAATCAGTCAGAAACTTTACAGGACATCCTAGAAGAGAAATTCCTTAATTATCTATCTGGAAAATAAGTTTTTTAGTTTTCCTTTTGAAAATTGTATTTCCCTCCTGGGGTGAGAATCTTGAACTCTATGGGAGGTTTTAAACCAAATCCAACAGGTTGGGATTAAAATCTTGACATTCTACATTCTGAACTTGAAATTTTATAAAGTGCTTCACATACCTTCCTTCAATCTCCGGTCAACTTGCAATATTGGTAGGCATTATTATATACATTTTTATATATTAAGAAACTGAGGCAGGGCCTCCGTGGTGACACAGGGGTAAAAGCCTCATTGCTATCAAGCTATCACTAGCAGTGACATGAGTTCTATCCCCAGCCAGGGAACTAACCCACATGGCGCAGGAGCCCTCTCCTCTCTCATCTGCTGCTCCCCTCAGCAGTGTATTTTGGTAGATCTGCCTGTTCTGCTCCCTTCTCTGACTCTGGTGAATCCTCTCACCACCACCACCACCATCACCCCCACCCCCGCCACCTCTGGCCTACACCCTGGTTCTTGTATGCATAAATAAATAAAAATAAATCTTTAAAAAAAAAAAAGGAACTGAGGCAAAATAGGGGAAAATAGTTACTTTGAGGTCATATGACTAGGTGACAAAGTCAAGGATAGAATAAAAATCAACTTGGGTCTAGGTCTAGACTTTGAGAGATGTAGATGTGTGTGGTCTGTTCAGTTAACACTGAGACCCAGCCATGCTGCGTTTGCATTTTCTCCTTGATTAAAATCCTTTTTGTTACTCTTTGAAAACCTCAAGTAGGTAGGGTTAAAAAGAATAGGATTGTTCTTTTTTTTTTTTTTCAAAAGGGTCAGAAAGCAAGAGGTGGGGGAATCACTGAAAATTGTAATTACAACAGAATTATAATTCTGTTGATATCAAAATGGAATACACTTACTCAATGCTTTGGAAGAAACTTAAAATGTAAAACATGGTAATGCAGAGAGTAAAATATGGATCCCAGTGACCACTACAAGCCATGGTCTAGGCTTCAGATTGCCATCTGGCACATAGCTCAAGAAATGGCACATGCATTTTTGAAAGTACTTTCCTTTGAGCTTTTGAGATGATGATGCTTAACAATCAAGAAAGATGAAAATAAAAAGGAAAAAGAAGCACACCCCCTATCCCAGTGGTGACTGGTAGAGTAATTGTGGGCATGTCCCCAGGATGATAGCAGCTTCTATTTAATCAATGTTGACAAGGCTGGGGAGAGCTGGGCAGGTCCCAAGAGGTAATGTTTTACTCAGAAATCCACTCAACCTAATTTCAGTAATGTAGGGCTGTGGAGGGGCCTGGACTGGAGCCAGTAAACAGGGCCATTATTGCTCAGTGTAGGCGATGGCAGCTGGGAACACCGCCATCCCTCCAGCAGCCTTGCAGCCCGGCTGCCTGACTGAGCACGCAAGCAGCCGCTGCTGCATATGCTCCTAGTATTTGCTCACCAACAGAATGTGCAGACGTGATATTCTCACCCTTTCGAGGAAATGAATGGAATGTGAACAGGCAAGAGTTGCTTACAGAAGCTACTTCAGCAAGGATCAGAAAGCCAGTTTCCTACATCTTTCAAGGACCACTGTGAAATCATCCACCCTAGGCCCCCTTATTTTTTCAGGCTACCATCCCACTGTTTCAAGTGAATAGAGCAATGCCTTCTGTCTTTATAACTGTCTTAATGTGGGCTTGATCTTTCTTAGACATGGTGGCTGTGAATCAAGAATGTAAAAATGACTAGGGTTTTTCATATTTTAAAATATGAAAAGATGTTTAATGCATTAAAAATTCATATCCTTAATTCGTGAAAGATACTCTGCTTTGCCAATGTAGAAGAAGTGGCCTGGGAGAAATTATGTCCCTTTGGGCTGAGGATGTCTTGTCTAGCTAGCTGCTTGCTACTTTTCTCTTTAGCAGCCCTCTTCCAATAAACAGTTCCTATTGCAGTAGTCATTAGCATGTAAGTTCCAAGAAAATTGACTTTGGTTTGGTGTTTTTATTGCAGTTTCTCTGCTATATTTGAATTATGTGGCACATAGCAGGACCCAGGACATTTCATTGAGTGATTAAATGAATGAAGGATCACATTTTCCTTCCCTTTTGAAGTATTCTTCAATTTTAGAATGGCAAGAATACAACTTTATTGTGTATGAGTTTAACTTTCTCTCTTTAAGTTAACACAGAAGTGATAAAACTCATGGAAGCTTCTAGTAAATATGGTGATTTCTCAAAAGTCTTTGTATCCAGGTAAAGTAATATTTTCATCAGGGTTAAATTGCCAAGCGTGGCGAAAATTACAGCATATAGAATTACCAGATTCTGATATCACCAGTTCAAAATGACTAAATATAATTTTTGAGAATTTAAATATTTAATATAAATAATTATAAAAATCACCCCATTTCATTAAAATAATCCTTTTTGTCCTCTTTTGAGACAAACCACTAAACTACATCATCAGTTTTTTTGTTTCTTCATAGACATATTCTGTCTCATAATAAAAAGTTATTCTCTGCACATAACCACAAACTCCCCTCCAAGGTGAAAAACGAATTTGAGGGAAAGGCATCACTGGGCAGAACAGTAACTCTTAGTGAGGGTAAGTTACTAGTCATTTGATTGATAGATATAAAATGTGATTCATTTAACCTTGATTTTCCTGTAGTATCTTAAAATAGCAGTATTAATATTAGGCTTTCATATTTACAATAAGAAAGAGTACTCTTTACAGCTAAACTATAATAGAAAAATACTGTCTACTCTTTGGCCTGCTGGATCTCAGCTGTCACATCCAGACTTCATCTGCCAGGTCTGGGTTCATTGACTCCACTCACTTGTTCGTCACTTGATATTGAAAATGTCTCCAGTCTTTAGCACCTCCGGCCTCTTCTTAAGTAATAACCACCTCAGAGGGAGGTTGATCCTCTAGAAAGGAAAGTGATTATTTATGCTAATTGGATCATGTTAATTAGAGTGACCAGTTGGCCTCCGCCATTCATCTATCTTTGACAACATGATGATTAATGTTTTTGTACAAAATACTGACGATAGCATGTTAACTCATATCAGCATTTGCAAATTTTGTAATTATTTCCATAAAGTGCCAAGACAATGTCCTATATTCAAGACTATAAAGGATTCTTCTAAGGTGCTTTCACTAAGACTAGTTTTTTAGACCTTTTAAGCCCCAGTCCTTCACATACCTGTAGACTCCCTGCTCTAGTTCCTACTCTGAGCCCACCCATCCTTCTAGGGCAAACTCTAGGACGCCATGAGGAGAGGACTCTCAAAGCTTGTGCCTGGTGTCCTCCAGTCTTCACCCTATACAACTTTTCCTCTTTGCTGATTTTGCTCTTACCATTTCAGCTATAGTTAACATAGCCATGACTAGGCCTATATGCTGAGACTTGTGAGTTCTCTTAGAAAATCATCAAGCCTGGGAGTAGTCTTGGACACCTGACACAGAGTATTTGTTGGTTAGTAACAAGGTGATTTCAGGATAAATTAATTTTCTTTCCACTAGTTAATAGGCGTAATAGTAAACAATCTTGTAGCATAAAATCAGTTGACTGAATTGTAAAGGGAAACCAAGCAGAAGTGTCAGAAAGCAACTCCTGATTCCTGAGAGGGGGGAAATGATTCTTTAAAAAGACACAAGGGGGCCTCCCTGGTGGCAGGTTGAGCGCAGCCCTGTGAAGCTGTCCACAGCCTCTGCAGCTCCTGTTCGATTCCCGGCCAGCCAGGGAGAAACCCACATGGTGCTGCAGACCTCTCCTGTCTTGCCTGCTGCTCCCCTCAGCAGTGTACTTTGGTCCTTCTGCCTGTTCTGTTACCTGCTCTGTCTCTGGTGAATTCTCTCACCCTCCCACACCTCTGGCCTATATCCCAGTGCTTGTATAAATAAATAAATCTTTAAAAAAAAAAGACACAAGATTTCCTTTTTTATGCAAAGCACTCTTGCCTTATGAATAAGTATATTCAGTTGGACTGTGCTTAACTGCAGCAAACTTCATACCGCTACAATGATTGAAAGAGATTTGTAATTGTTCTCATGTAATAAGAAGTCGGGAAAAGGTGTCCAGCAATGGTGTGATCACACAATAAGTTTCTCCTATCTTCCTATATACAATTTTTATCTTCATGGACAGAAGGTAGTTGCTGCACTGGCAGGGATAGTTGGTAGCCTCAGTCATCAGGAATACGGGAAGAAAAAGGGCAAACACCTCCCCAGTGGGATCTGTCTCTATCTAATTGGCCACCATTGTGTTACATGGACAACTCTAATTCCAAGGGGAACTGGAAATTCCAGTATTTCGCATTCTAGTCTTTATAATACTAGAAATGGTGGATGAGGGGTTAGAATGGATGATCAATGATCTACATCAGGTTATCTGTCACAATTTGTTGATGGAAAAGAGATAAAATGCAGTTGTAGTTTCCGTAGGTTAAGATCCCATGTGTGGCTGGCTTGATTGTAAGGTTGAGGTTAAAAGTCCAAAAGTCCATGGTAATTTTTGTGCACTCCTGGACCCTAATAAACATCCTGGCTTCTGAGTCCATCCATATATGTGATGAGAAACATGCTGGAGATAAACTCTTCTGAATGTGGAAATTATGTTATGGGATAGCAATAGTCTCATTTTTTCTTCAATTTTTCATGAAATGGCAATGAAAAGAAGAAATGAACTGCATTGTCATATGAACAGATGATTCAAAATAAAAAGGAACTCTCCTGCACTGCTGGTGGGAGTGCAAAACGGTCCAACCACTATGGAAAGCTGTGTGGAGATTCCTCAACCTACTGAAGATAGAGCTCCCATATGATCCAGCAATTCCACTCCTATTTATCACACAGAAACATTAAGTCAAAGGGGCACCTGCACCCCTATGTTTATAGCAGCACTATTTACAATAGCTAAGCTATGAAAACAACCCAAATGCCCAAAAATAGATGACTGGATCAAGAAGATGTGGTACATATACACAAAGGAATATTACTCAGCAATCAAAAAAGATAAACTCATGCAATTTGCAGCAACATGGATGGAGCTGGAAGGGATCATGCTCAGTGAAATCAGCCAGAAAGAAAAAGAAAAGTACCAGATGGTCTCACTCATAGCAGGAATTTAGAAAACCTAAACAAGGGGCCAGGAAAAAGACTAATTATAATAAAATCAAAATCAAAATCAACAAGCACCTATAAACCAGAGATACACTATGGAGGGGAGGGGAAGGAGAGAAGGGATTAGTGTCAAAATAAGGGGGGTGGGAATTGTATGAGGAATATAACCAAAAAAAAATGCATGCATTGTGCAAAAATGAAAAATGATGTGAGAATTATATAAAATAAAATATAAAAATACATAAAAAAATTAAAAAATTAAAAACCCCAAAATACTAACTCTCATTTTTCTCTGCACCCCATCTTGCTTTTTACGCAGATGCTGTAGATGAAACCAAACCTAAGGAAAGTGCCCGGCAGGATGAGGGTGAAGGAGAAGATCGTGAGGCGGACCAAGAACATGCCTGAACTTTAAGAAATGGCTTTCCACGTCCCTCCCCTCCCCTCTCCTGAACCCTGTCCCCCCACCCTCTTCTCAACTCCACTCTGAAGTTTCCCTTCCTGTCCTGCTCACGTCTGTGAGTCTGTCCTCTCCCACCCGCTAGCCCTCTTTCTCTCTGTGTGGCAAACATTTAAAAAAAAAAAAAAAGCAGGAAAGATCCCAAGTCAAACAGTGTGGCTTAAACATTTTTGTTTCTTGGTGTTGTTATGGCGAGTTTTTGGTAATGATGATCCAATCATTTTGGGAAATTCTTGCACTGTATCCAAGTTTTTTGATCTGGTGCGTGTGGCCCTGTGGGAGTCCACTTTCCTCTCTATCTCTCTCTGTTCCAAGTGTGTGTGCAATGTTCCGTTCATCTGAGGAGTCCAAAATATCAAGTGAATTCAAAACCATTTTTCTTTTCCTCCTTTTCAATGTGATGGAATGAACAAAAAGGAAAAAAAATTCAAAAATCCAGTTTGTTTTAAAAATAAATAAATACATAAATACATAAATAAATAAAGCAAATGTGCCAATTAGCGTAACTTGCGGCTCTGAGGCTCCTTTTTCAATCTGAATATTAATAAATCATGAGAGTAATCAAACCCCAGTGGCTCTGTGTTTCTGTTCCACCTTCTCATGAGTTGATTACACACACTGAGATTTTATAGTTCATCTTCTTTCTGAGTTCCCAGTCTGACACCAACAACCTTGATAAGCAAATGGTAAGTGAAGCTAAGACTCCAGTCAGGACCAGTGGCTTCCATCTTTGATGGCATTGTTGGGTGAAGTATTAACATTAGAAACAAAGTACACAGATCAGGTGCTTAAAAAAAACAACAACCAAATTTATCATGTTACAATTCTGGACTGTAAGTGAGAAATCAAGATGTTGATAAGATTGATTTCTTCTGAGGGCTGTTAACAAAGAATCTATTCCATATCTCTCTCCTCAGCTCATAAATGGACATCTCCCTATGCCTCTTCACGTCATCTATGGGTGTCTCTGTGTCCTAATATCTCCTTTGTGTAAGAAGACAGTCATATTGGTGAAGGGCCCATGCTAATGAGCTCACCTTAACTTTATTACCTCTGTCAAGACTCTAATAAGTTAACATTTGGAGGTACTGGGAATTAAAATTCAACATAGGGATTAGGGATGTAGGACACAATTCAACCCATAGCAGGCACTAAGCCTTGCTTTTTATTACAATAACCTCAGTGTTTGCGGGACTCAGGAAAAGTATAGCTTAGCCAATGAAAGGTTATTCTAGGTTTTTCTAAGTTAATGAAGCATGTATTATTCTTAGGAACCCCAGGTGTTTGTTTAGATATTTATTTTAACCCATATAGTGATCTGGTCAAGTATATCTTCCATAGTTTATTAATTTCTCTTGGACTCTTTCATACATAAAATAACCACTGGATTTTCAACTAATTGTAATCATTCTGGTTGATGGTGATACTATATAAGGAAAAGGTGTACATTTAGCTCTTCTACTGTCAGTCCTTTTCAAATGTCCTTCCAGCACCTGTTTTCCAAGTACCCAGTATTAGAAAGTAAATAATACCCATCCAAGACCAAGAAATGCCCCTAAACCTTCCTTAATTTAATCCTGGTACAAGTTCCTAAAAGAAATACCCTTTCCTGACAATAATTCCCTTCCCTTACCAGCATGCTCCCCTCAGCTTCCTTGTCTGCCTGTAGGATTTCCTAACAAGGAAGAGAAAATTGGGTCAAAGTCTTCAAAATTTGGAGATCACAGAAATAAGTGTTCTTGAGAGGTACAACCTACTCCATGGTAACTCCTCAGCTCTCTGAAGAGCAGGTACCTCATCAGGCTTTGAAGAAAACTGATGTCACGTTAAAGATGTGTCCTCACTGGGTCAAATAATCTTTTCTTGTTACTGACACTGGTGAAATTTTTATGGGGAGAAGTGACCACAAAGAAAAAATTCAGAAAGCATCAAAAATATATTAAAAGAATTTATGAGTTTTGATTTCGTTCTGAGTTGGAGTCATTTACACAGATATTGGAGCAAGTATTTCCATATCTCAATCTCAGTCATGATTGGATTAGGGGCTCATGAGGGATGCAGTGTTGGAAAAAGGCTGGAGCCATACAGGCATACCTTGCTTAAAGAATTTTGTTTTGTTTTATCTGCAAGGTTTATGTTTTTTTTGTAGGATAGATAAATGCGCTGATTTATCTTCCATACCTATATCTCAGAGCAACATCCCTATAACTTAACACAGTTCAGTTTCTTCAAGGTATAATTCTAAACTCCATCGAATGCATAGTCATAATGAAAATAGCATATGAGCCTACATTAATATTCATTGTTTAGTGGTCAGTCTTGCTAGTTGTGTCACAGTTGGGATTTTGCTTATTATGACCATTTTTATTTAGTTTATAAAGTTTAGCTTCCTCGATAGAATTTTATTTACTTTTATTTTTTTTTAAGATTTATTTATTTATTTATTTATTTATTTATTTATTTATTTATTTATTTATTTATTTATTTATACAAGCACTGGGTACAGTCAGAAGCACGGGAGGGTGAGAGAATTCATCAGAGCCAGAGCAGGGAACAGAACAGGCAGACTGATGAAGTACACTGCTGAGGGGAGCAACAGGCGCAGTAGGAGAGGTCTGTGCGCCATGTGGTACCCTCGCCAGTGGCCTGGGATCAAACCGATGCTACAGAGGCTGTGGGCAGCTTCGCAGCCCAGTGCTCAACCGCTGTGCCACCAGGGAGGCCCTCAATAGAATTTTAAAGGTGGAAAGGTTATAACAGAGAGGCTTATAATGATCCTTAAAAACATGCCAAGGATAACAGCAGCCCTCACACTGAAACAAAACTCTGCGATTCAAATTTATGCACAACACACACAAATTCAAAGAGATACAGGAAATATATACCACTCAAGACAAACAGATTCTAAATTCTGTTCAGAAAGCAACAAGATCTTTAGATTCAAAAACATCTACATGTGGATTACTTTTAGAAAAATTAAAAGTAGGTGAAGGGCAAGCAAATTTCTCAGCACTGACAGGTGATTCTTTCAAATGGTAAAAAGAACATATTCTGGTCTCTAAACCCATAAATAGCAAAACCATGGCCTAGTCTGCATGAAGTAAGGCTTTTGACTGAATCTAAGTGGGTCTGTAATACTTATTTATGTTCAGTTATGACGTAATACAATTTGAGTTTGTTTGAAGATGAAGGGATTTCTAAAATAGAAATCAAACAAGCAACCTGATTCCTTTTTCCTCATACAGCATTTAATTCATGAGCAAACCTACTGATGTGGATTCCAGAAAAAAATGAGAATAAAACTTGTGACTGCTGCTCTAATGAAACTCTCACTTTCCTTGGTCAGTTTGAGATGATCTGATGGTATTTTCCAGTGGTCTCTCCATATTCAGCTTATGAGAGATCATGGAGGGATTACCAAATTCTATCTCAACTTTATAGGGAAAAAGCATTTAGCAGCTCTGAAAAGTGTATGTTCTCCATCAGCAGCCAGCTTTAAGATATCCAGTTCTGTGGTTGGTGTGGAAGCCTGAGCAAAAGGAAAATCAGATTAATGAATGATATCCATGGGGCATTACTGAGATCATCACAAATTCTATTTACTTTTTTACCCTTCCCATACACTGTCTGTTGTCATGGAAACACAGCTTCTACTAAGCTGCCTATGAAATTAATTTAATGATTGGTGACCCTTCTAGCTAAATGTTAGGTAATGATCATTAGAAATGTGGACTTTCCTTCTTAAAGAAGAATTCACCTTACTTTCCTGCCTAGTGGATTAAAACTCCCGCCTGCCTATCATGTGGGCAAGGTCAGCATCCACACCTACTACCTGATAGAATTGCAATTTTGTACTTTCTTCCTGAAGAGAAATTCAGTCATTAGTAATGAGGACAAGATGATAGCTGTGAGAATGGTGAGCCATTACTTGCTCTTGTAGAATACTATTAATGTGGCAAGGATTTTTTGAATGTACGTGTTTCCACAAATTGGTTACTTGATTTGTTTTTGCAGGTATGTATCACTATTGGTAATTACAGCATATTTAGTGTCCCAGATGGCATCTTACTCCTTACATTTTTTATGAAGCTAGATGCCTCTCTACAAAGAAGAATGTTACTGGCTGGCATCACATCATATATGACCAGTCAATAGAAACATGGAATTTTCACAAAAGTCTTAAAATGATTGTATTGTTTAATTACTCAAATAATACTGTTTTACTGCAACAAGGTAGAAAGTATACATTAAAAATAACATAAAAATTATTGATGATTTATAACCCAGAATTAAACATTTTAACATTTGTAGATAGAGGTTTCTATGGTCTGTCTGATGATTGGTGTGCCTACTTAATCTATACCGATACACACATGTATACATGTATATGAGACAAAACTGGGTGCATGTTACACATTTTGTAAACTGCTATACAATCATGGACATTTTCACACAAATTGCCAAAGTAGAGACAGAAGACTTTAAACCTTGTGGTTCCTATTGCCACTTCCTATGGCCTTATTGAAGCCCGAAGACAAAAGGAAAAACATACAATTCTATATACAGCTTCTAAAATATTATTCCATATTTTCAGTCAACTAGGAAGGTTAGAAAAAGTTCTATATAGGGTCTCCCTGGTGGTGCAAGTGGTTGAGCGCTGGACTGTGAAGATGTCTGCAGCCTCTGCAGTGCGGGTTTGATCTGGGCTGGCAGGCGAGAATCCCACATGGTGCGGCAGACCTCTTTTGTCTCGCCTGCTGCTCCCCTCAGCAGTGTATTTCATCAGTCTGCCTGTTCTGTTCCCTGCTCTATCTCTGGTGAATCCTCTCACCCTCCCACGCATCTGGCCTGTACCCCGGTTCTTGTATAAATAAATAAATCTTTAAAAAAAAAATAAAAGTTCTATAAACAAAACTGTGATTGCCTATCAATTTCTGCATGCCCAATCTGTTGGCATACCATTGTCAGCCCTCCCAAACCCACTGTTGGGGGAACATGGGCTGCATGGCCTTGCCAGCAGAGGATGAATGGAAAGGACTCAACCATTGCACAATAAAGCAGGGGCACAAAGCAAACAGCAGCCTGTCATTATCTGAAATTTTGATTGTGTGCTGATTATAGATATTTTGTATTAATTTTTGATTTTTAAATTATTGCATTAAATATTTATCTTAACTCTTAGACTATGAAAACTATGAGGGTTATCAGCGGGGGGACAGCACGGCAGAGAGAGGAAGGTGATAGGATAGTGGCACCAGGGCTTTGGTGGTGGGTGAGCGAAGGGTGTGGACATGTCCAGGTATGAAACTGTATTCCCAAAACTACAGTTATATAAGCGGCAATAATAAATCAATAAAATTTGATTAAAAACATGATTTATCTTCATGACTCGATTTCTTGCTGTGACTATAAATTTTTTGCTTGAGGCAAGTGTCTCACTGGCCTCCCCCTAATCTGTCCTTGTGAGTCCCAAAGGGAACACTTGAATCACTTTCTAGATGAACTTTCTCTGATGACTATCAGGCTGCTGTGATGATATGCAGCTTTAGTGACCCCAGGGACTGTAAAGCTTGAGGGTGGGTTGGGCCATGAAGGTCTGGGAGTTCAATATCTATTCCAAACCAGCACATAGGATTACATGAAAGTTAACAGGATTACTTTTAGAAAGTTTCATAATCTATTAGAGAAGGTGTGAACTATGTAACACCTAGATATAGATAACATTGGGTGGGTCAAAGCTGGACCTGCTGAGATGAAATAAAGAATTCATGTTGTACCTAAATATCCTGAAAATATAGCAAAAACCAAACAGGAATAATACCAGGCCCATCAAGCCAAACCATGCAATGCCTAGTGGGCTTCCAAACCTGACTGTGCATGTTGGGGAAGAGCACAGGTATGAGACTAGACGTGGCGGCACTTCAAAATTCATGCTCAAGATCAACAGGACTTATAAACGGAATTATTACTAAAACTGTCCCAGAAACTCAGTACTTATTGTCAACTCACCTTGGATGTAAATTTAAACTATAGGCAAGAAGATGGACATTCCATTTGTTCTTCAGAAGGGATCTCTTTTTTTCTCTAAGAAAAAAGCATGGGAGGAAGAATTATGCTTCTAAAAAATTTCTTTTCTACCATGTTGCTTCTCAGGCCTCTGCTTTTTTCCCTCCAATCCCCATCCCTCCACCTGTACCAGCTTCTCCAGTTTCAAGAGTCAGCAAGGCTCTAACTGTCACCTCCACCCAGAGAACCTACAACAGACCCATCTTAGCACCCCAGTTCCTGATAGTCCCTGCAGTGCACCCTCTCGGAACTTCTGACTTCCAACACCTATGAATGTTTCCTTTTTCTGGCTTAACCACACTGGCTGCATTAACAACTCCTGCCAGACAGAAAATTGCTTATGCATAGACATTTGTTCCAATTGGTTTTCTACCTTAGTTACCTGTGTGGAAATAATAAGCAGATACAAAATAAATGCTCCATGAATACATGAGTAAATAAACAAATAAATGGCCTTTGATGCTTTTGTTTTTAAAGACTTATTTATTTGCACAAGAGCTGGGATATAGGCCAGGGGCGCAGGAGGGTGAGAGGATCCACTGGAGACAGAGCGGGGAACAGAACAGGCAGATGGACTGAAAACGCTACTGAAGGGAGCAGTGGGTGAGACAGGAGAGGTCTGCTGCACCAGGTGGGTATCTCCCTGGCAGGCCGGGGCCGGCGCTGCAGAGGCTGCGGACAGTTCACAGCACTCTGCTCAAGCTCAACCCGCTGTACCACCCGGGAGGCCTTGGACTTTGATTCTTGATTGACAATCTCTACTTTCTTTTCCTTTCCTTTGGATTTGCAAACTTCCCAAAGAACTGTCAAATTTGTAATCCAGGACCTTTGTCTAAGAACTGAGAACTTAGCATTTTTACATTTCAAACCCAATGATAAACTAGGGGCAACATTACCATATGAATCTGATATGTTTGATTAAGTCGCTAAGTGGCTGAGCGATTCCAGTCATAATGACATCCATTAGCCCCCGCTTGCCCCACTCCTGACATTGGCCCTTTGCTATTTCATTGTTACCTTTGCACTTGTTCTTTCTGCTTGGAATGTTCGCCTCCCCCAACACATACATCGAGGAGATGGCTCTTTCAGTTCTTTTTTAAATATTACTTTCTCATTGAACCCTTCCATGACCAGCTTACTCAAAGTTTCTATCAACCTTTCCTGTGAAAATTCTGCAACTAGAGATCATTCTTATATCTCTATATAATTTACTCAATTGTTTTATTTACTTTTCTTCCATCATTGGGACACAGCCTTCACAAAGGAAAGAACTTTCTATTTTTTAAAAATTTATTTATTTATGCATACAAGAGCTGAGGGGTAGGCCAGAGATGTGGTGGGTGAGAGGATTCATCAGAGACAGAGTGGGGAGCAGAACAGGCAGATGTACTGAAATACACTGCTGAGGGGAGCAGCAGGCAAGTCAGGAGAGGTCTACAGTGCCATATGGGTCACCTCCCTGACTGGGAGATCGAACTCATCCTGCAGAAGCTGTGCACTCAGCTTCATAATGCTGTGTCTTAACCCCTTGAGCCACCAGGGAGGCCCCCTATGTTTTATTTCTGTCTCCAAGTGCTATTTTCAGAACTTTCAGTACTATATGTTAATATCCATTTTTTTTGCATAAACTTGATTGAATTATGCTCAGTCAAGTACAACTTAAAAAATTCCTGATATACTAGTCTTGTACACTTACCCCATTGCAGGCACCCTCTATAGTAAGCCAGCATGACACTCCCACCAGCTTCTCCAGGTTCTTGATCCCTGGGCGTTTTCACTCTGTTTGCGACACTTGCATGGTTATCTAGTTGTTCAGTGTACGTAACGTATCCTCGTGTTTTCCATATTGCACAGATATTTTCAAGACTTAACTCACAAACTGAAAATATGGAGAAATGATACCAGTATGTCTACAGAGGAGGAAAACATAATAATATACAACTAAAGTCAGAAGTGATATTCAGTGATGCAGTTGATACTTTCCCCAACTGCGAATCCCGAGTGAAAGCCATAAAGCACATTTTATGCTTCATGTTGTAGGATATTGGATGCGAACTAATCTTGAAACCATAGGTGTTTCCCTCAGAAATCTAACCTTATTTTACACCAGAAGAGCATATGGTATGAAAGTAATTATACATCTTAATAAGCACAAATCCTTTCCTATTAGCAAACTATGTTGAGCAAATATTTTTAAATATTTACTCTGTGTATATTAATGTTGTTATAGAGAGTGGGTGTCTAATGAAACAAAAATTGGTATAAATTTGTTGCCTAGAGTAGAAAACAGTGTGTATATACTTATACACACATTTATATATATGCATGGATCTCTATATATGTATGAATATGTGTGTATGGATGCACATATATATATATTTAATGCATACGTGTCTACATATATACATGTATATAATAATATGGTAAGACATAAAAATGAAAACAAAAATAAAAATAAGAACACTGTATCTTAATAGATACAATGCAAAATCAGTTGTCACTTTTATCTGTTCTTTGGAAAAGATCCAAAGGAATTAGGAGATAGGAAGAGCTCATTTGCCAGGGCATCACTTAAAATGGAGGCTGATTGGGTGGTGTAGTGACATACACCTGAGTAGGTGCCATTCTGTGCCTCTGAGTCACATACAATGTTTTAAACAGATGTTATCTCAATAAAAGAAAATTAAGTTAAAAAAATAAAGATGATAAGCTGGCATCAAAGGCCTAGTCTATAAAGGTGCTCTATTGTATTCCCAAAAAAGGAAAGTGTTTTTTTCCCTCTACCATTTACTTATCTTTTCCCCAAATAGTCTTTGCAAGCCCTAAGTTGAATGTTGAATATTGTATAATATTATGTTCAAATCTCACTAGGTACTTTAATTAATTAATTAATTTAGTGTAGAAGAACTGGGGTGTTGGACAGAAGTGCTCAGAGGTAAGAGGATTCACCAGAGACCAAATGGGGAGCAGAACAGGCAGATCTAATGAAATACATTGCTGTGGGGAACAGCAGGCAAGACAGGAGAGGTCTACTGTGCCATATGTGGGTTAGCTCCCTGGAGAGGATATAACTCAGGCTAGTCTGCTGAGCTATATGTAAGTTAGCTCCCAGGCCAGGGATCAAAATCAGGCTGCAGAAGTGACAGCACTGAGATTCAACCCCTACGCCACCAGGGATGCCCCTCTTACTAACGAGCTATTTTAAAGCCATTAGTAGGGTAGCTCAGATGGTCTCATCTTCCCTAGGTACACATGCTCAGTCTTTGTTTCCTAGCTATTTCTTAGGAGCTTAGAAGCAACTCCTGGCTCTACACATTATCAATTATTTCACAGAAATGTGTTAAGCACTTACTTTGCCTTAGACACAGGGGATAACACAAGAAATTAGACATGGGCTATATAATTAAGGGGTGCAAACACAAAACAAAAATAGATGGCTGTGATGGCTGCTGTAGAGGAATAAATATGTTGTGAGAACCAGGGAGAGGTGCACCTAGATTTTAAAGAGAATAAGGAAGGTTTCCCAGAAAAGTCAGAAGAGTTATCTTAAACGATGTGAAAAGTTTGTCAAGCAAAGGAGTAGGAGAAAGATATTCCTGTCAGAGAGACAACCCTAACACAGAACTAAAGATACAGAAGAGTTTGATATGATTGAAATAGCAGCAGGTATATGTGTGTGTGTGTGTGTGTGTGTGTAAATTAGAATAGGAAACAAAAGCAGAGCAGCATGGCTAGAAAGTGATGAGTAAAGGGGAGAGAGAGATGGTCTGACTATCAGGGTAGAAAAAGTAAGGTCTTTAGGTCATTGTATCCTTGATAGGGAGATGTTACCTTACCCTAAGTAGAGTTGGAAGCCACTTGAGAACTTCAAGGAGAGAACTCAAAATGATTTGATCTATTGTATAAAAAGAGAACTCTGTCAAAAAAGAATTGAAGGGGGAAAGGAAAGGAAGTGGGAGACCAAATGAAAGATGATGGTGGACCCAATGAGACATGGAAATGGTGGTGGAGAAGGTGATGGTTAAATGTGATGCGCTGGTTAATTGATATATCAACTTGAAAGGGTCATGTTGCCCAAATATTTGATGAGGCATTATTCTAGCATTTACAAGAGGGTGTTTGGGGATGTTACGAATATTTTAACTGGCGGTCTTTGATTTAATGAGATTGCCCTCAATAATATGGTTGGGCCTCATTCAATCAGTTGACGACCTAAATCGAAAATAAACCAAACAGATCGACTCTCCCACAAGTAAGAGAGCATTCTCCAGCAGTCAGACTTTGGACTCAAAGTAGAATGTTGGCGCTTCCTGGTTTTCTGTTCTGATGGCCTTTAGACTCAAACTGGAACATCAGCCTTTCTGGGTCTATAGCTTGACAGCCCATCCTACAGATTTCAGACTTACAGTCTCCTTATGTTATTTCTTATGCCCGTTTCCCTCACTATCTCAAAGTAGAAAGCTCCTATTTGGTAGGTTATTTATTTATTTAGGTTTGAGAATGTTCAATTTTTTTTTCCATATAAATTAATGGCTGCAGTGTTCCCAGGCCCCAGCATATGAATTTTCCAGGGATAAGAACATTCACCCACTACACCATCATTATGAATGCAGCTAACATACCACATGATATCTCTCTCCAAATACTCTTACTATTGAATTGTAAGAATTCTTTGATATATCCTGAATAACCAAAGAATTCTTAAAACACATTAGTTAGAAAATTAATGTTAATGAACCAATTAAACATGACCAAAAGATTTTAAGACATTTCACACATATAGTTAATAAAATAGTTCCAAATACTGATTTCTTTAGGAAAAATAACAATAAAAAGAAACACTAAGTATACACATTGCTCATGTTAGAAATAGTAGTGTATATAAAAATCCTTATTATTATTTTAAGAATTTTAGGAATTCAAGAAACATATAATATGTCCCTGCCTGCATCTACATTGTCCATATTCCACATTGTTACTGACTTATTACTTCGGGACCCCCTGATGTTCAAATCCCTCATGAATCTTTCTCAAGTATATTAAGAGAAACTTTATACCTCATTTTCTGTGTACACTCAGAACTGATCATTTCCACACAACACTTAAAATCCCCCCATCCCATATCTTATTGGGGAATTTTTCAAACATCTCAAACCTTGTTTAAAGCCATATTCTAGATTTATTATAACACACTTATATTCAGTTAAAATCTAAGAAAACTTAAGCGAATAAAACGTCACCTGCAAAATGGTTCCTGTCTACTAAATCCTCCTTAACACAGGTGAGCCTTTACCTGGAACAATCTTAAGTTGTGCAAAGCAACAGCAAGCTAAATCATACTTCACTGACAAAATTTCCAGATCATTTCTAATTGCTTGGTCTTTATTTCATACTGCATCATAAGTAAAAGAAAAGGTACTAGATTTTCTGCTGATAATAAAATTTATAATGCTGACCACTGGAAATAGAAGAGAACATGACCTGACTGGAATGACCAGGTTGAATAATTAAAAGAGTGAGTAGAGCACAAACAAAATCTAGAGACCTCTAAATATAAACTCATTTTCTACACGTATTCTATTTACATCTCTCCCCTAGTAAGTTGCCTCATTTAACAAATGAAAATGGAAATTTTCTAAAAAGACAAAAATCTGGGCCTCCCCAGTGGCGCAGCGGTTGAGCGCTGGGTTGCAAAGCTGCCCGCAGCCTCTGCAGCGCCGGTTCGATCCCCAGCCCCCGGGTGAGGGTCCCACATGGCACAACACACCTCTCCTGCCGCCCGCTGCTCCCCTCAGCAGTGTGCTTGTCTGCCTGCTCTGCTCTCCGCTCTGACTCTGGTGAATTCTCTCACCTTCCTGCGCTTCTGACTGTACCCAGTGCTTGTATAAAATAAATAAATAAATCTTAAAAAAAATAAATAAAAAACAAAAATCTTCTCTTAGGTTTCTCTAAGGAGCCCACAGAAGGACGCACCTGCAGGGTGTGTTATTATAAGCAGCGTTGCCTGTGCTATTATTTCAGCATCAGCCTAGACCTTCAGAAACAATCAGGTTGCATCCTTCCTCCTTCTTTTGCCTGCACCAGGAAGAGCTAACCGGCAGTTGCTGAAGCTGTGTGAGACAAACAGCTTTGCCCTCCTGCCATGGTAAGGACTTCAGCTCTGCTGATGATGGAGAAACATCTATTTCAGTGACCTAAGCAGATAGAATATCCACGACCACAAGGCAACATTCCTCTCCTCCAAACAACCACCCACTTTGGGATTTGATCATTGTAAGGAACTCCAGAGAAATAGCACAGGGAAGAAGTTATCAGCTGCTAAGGGTACACTAGAATGAAATAAAAAGGGTGAAAGGAGACAGAAATTGAGGGTTGCTCCAGGGTTATGAGTCTGAGAATTTAGAAGAAAGCTGCTGGCGAGGAAAACAGATGGAAATGTGAGATTGCAGGGACATTTGACATTAGATAAACAACTTGGCTATTTGCCTCTTTAAGCCCCATTTATTACTACTTAGATGGAATTGATTTCTTCATGGCAAATATTGACTCATCTTTCAAAAGCCCCAGCTAAAATGTCACCCATGTGGAGAAATCTTTCAGACACTCCCCAGGCTTCTAGTTGCCTCACCAGGACCCATAAAGAATGCAGTGCTCACACTGTTCATGCTGCTATAATATTTCCCATCCTGTAATTTGCTGCTCACACATTTTCTCTTTCATTTGGACCAGTGAATCAATATAGTGAAAAGAACATTGTTTTTGGAACAAAGATCTGGTTCCTGCCCTGTCGCCATAATATAGAGACTTGACAAATGAGTAGGTTACATGTAATATGAGATAGTGACAATGTTGTAGGATCATGGCAAGGATTACATCAGAAGAGCACCCCAGTATGTGGCACAAATGTGGTACTTAATTCCTAATCATCTTTTCTCTCTTTATCTCATTAAAGCCACATGAAGGAGGGATTAGGTTCTTGGATCCTGGCACAGGAATGAATGACTTGAATGAATGAATGAATTGGTCTGCTATCTGTGACCCTTAGCTCTATGAAGCCACCTCTCCTGTTAGCCCTGGTGCAGTCCTTTGTCTTCTTCACTATATTGTGCGTTACTCAAAGGCAGAGGACGATTAATACCCTGTGCTTCCAGAACACTCCTACTGTTCACTGACTATGGCTGTCTGCCTTCTGGGCAGTTGCTAGGACTGTATTTCTTATTCTGTTGCGTGAGCTATGACAGAGCATGTGACTAGTTCTAGCCTTTGAGTTGTAAATAGCAGTGACTTCCTCGCAGAAACTGTTGCGTCCTGAATCTTCCAAATTTTTTAAGTCTCATACCTGGCAATACCCGAGATGGTAGAACTTGTGGCTCTGAGTAGCTCTCACTGTGGAAGGTTCTCAGGATGTGAGGGTGGAGCTTTCCTGAGTGGAATCTGGGCTATTATAAAGGAGATCCCATAGAGCTCCCTGTCCCTGCCACCAGATGATGACACACTGAGAAATAGCAAACAGCAACTTGAAGAACCTGACTAGGCTTGCACTCTGACCTTGGATTTCCATCTCACAACTGTGAGAAATAAACATTATGTTATTGTTATAGCAACATAACCTGACTAGGATGGTTGTGAGTAGAAATAGCTCTATTTTTTCAATGACTCAAAGAAAATTCTGTAATTTAGGGAGTGTTTTATAGATTAGCTGAATCCAAGGCATCCTGTTCATTGCCTAGATCATCTCTTCCCTCAAGGAGTTCACCCAGAGATCATCAGTGGGAAAATAATTCTCATTTCTCCTACTCCAACAATGCCAGCGCGCAAAAAGAGATACTCACTTGGGGTCAGAGTTGAGAATGACAAATGAATGGTCTGAAAAGTCAAAAGGGACTTTTACATTGTGTGGAAGTAGGTAAAGAAGGAAAGAAAAAGGCATATTTTCTGGCCTAACCAGAAGGCAGAAGGTATTGACTGTTAGAAACCTACTGACTTAACTGGTCTTGACAGTCAAGGCCCATTAATAAAGGCTCCCTGGTCAGTTGCATGCAAGTGCCCTGCTCCCCAAGGACCATTAGAAAGAGGTCTAGGTCTGCCATAGCATATGCCTCTGTCAGGCAGGCCCTGGCTGAATGCCACTGAGATACCAGGACTGGCCATTGATGTGACCAGTGGGAAAGAAGCCTCTCACAGACGCGATTTGGAAAGAAGTTAGGAGAAGAGAGTCTCTATGAATGCAGGGAAAGCAGGTGAAGAAGAACATACAATAAAAACAAGGAACATTTAATAAGCAATTAGTCTGTGCTCACATTTGTGTACTTAGCTATATTTAAGTCTCATCGCACTACTCTGAAATGAATACTATAGCAACTGCCTCTGATTCTCAATTTCTTCATCTTGACATGGAAATAAATTACTTTCATAGCCAATCAATGTGAGAAACCAGATTTCAACCAGAAACTCTTGGACTTCAAAGGTTCATCTTTAACTGCTGAACAATATGGCCTCCTGTGCGTGTCTTTTTGAGGTAACAGGCACCCAGGATATTAAAGGTCTGGAAAAAATTGGGTGAAAGAGAAGGCTTGAGAGGAAATGGAGATTTTTGTCATGATGAGAAGAATTTTATTTTTTATTTTCTTGTTTTGCTCTAAATCACCTTAGTACCTCTGAGCATTTCACCATTCAGCCTCTTTCTCCATTTACTGAAGAAAGTACAAGGTTTAATGGAGTCCCTTGGCTTTTCTCTTTGAAATATTCATGGGCCTTTAGCATTTCTTTTATGCACACCTCTCCTCCATTAGGAGAAAACCTTGGAGGAGCAAGAGGAGAGGGAGCAAGAAGAGATGTGTACATGTGTGGCCGGGGGCTACTCCCAGCTTTAAGAGTGGGAAGTGCTCATCCCCCCAAGGAGCATGTCTACTTTCCCCAGATCTGAAGGAAAGGGAGTAGAGAAATGGCATATTCTGGGAAAAGCAATTTGGCCATATCTCTACTGTGTCTGCCCTCTCCATTAGATAAGAGTCTACCACAGCTCAGAAGAATAAAGAGAAATTGCCTCCATGGGAGGGCTCGGTGAAAGTTCAGAAAACAAGAAAAGAGCATGAAATGACCTCACAGTCCTCAAAATAGCACCTTGGCATTGCTGCCTTTGAGACTCTGCTCCACCTTCAGTCCATTCTCCAGGCTCCTCTCCCGGTCATCAGATGTCACTTTTCAATCACAGGAGTAACACAGCAATCCTGGGGAAGCATAGCAGGGACCCTCAGTGATTTTACCTTGGTTTACTAAAGTGGAAGCAGAATATATATACATAAATATATATACACACATAAGTATATATACATAAGTATATATGTATACATATATATGGCTTTTAATAACAACTATATATATATATATATATAGCATTTAGCACTATAAATATATAATGCTTTCATTCAACAACTATTGCCTATCTGCCCAACTTGAATCCCTTTCTAGAGCAAAGTCTAGTGCTTTTAAAAGCTGTCCTTCATAGAGTACCCATTATGTGCCAGGCACCATAATATTCTTGTCAAGTAAATACAATTCTCTTTGAGAGAAAAGAACATTGAGGCTTCGAGAAATCAAACAACTTTAAGCCTCTCCTGGAAGAGCTGAGATTTGAACTCCACTCTAATTCTAAAGTGCAAACCCTCTTATCTTTCTGTCTCTCTTGCTAAATGTAATTTGAGACTTCCAACCCTTGGTGCCATTAAAAAAATAAATAAACATAACAATATTTTTCAAGCAGAATATAGATACTATAATTTTAAGCTTGGAAGATCCATGAATAACTCCAATTAAATAAGTTAAAAATAAATTAAGAACATAAATTAAGTAAAACCCCTGGTAATTGCTCATTGTAAGCTTATATAAATATTATGTAATCAGATTATAAATCATGTTAAATGGGGAATTCCTATGGGAAAGAACTATGAAAGCACATGCATATTCACAAAGAAAAGCTAAGATAAACTTAGAGATGCATTAAGCAAGATAGAAAAGCAATATCCTGGAAAAAAATAGATTTCTCTAGATATTTCTAGATATTCATTTTTCTTCAGGCTCTAACTATTGCCCTCCAGCTCCCCTAGGGATTTTTCTACTTAACATAATATATAGTCATATTATATAATATTAATATATTATCTCCTTCTAGCCACTGCATATCTATTTATTGAGCAATAATAACTAATATTTATTATTTATGTTCTAAGCAGTACTTTAAATAAATGGCCACATTTAATCCTCATACTGATATGAAGTAGACAGTATTTTTATTTCCATTTATAGATGAGCACAAAAAAGCACAGAGAGGTTATGTAACTTGCTCAAGGTCACACAGCACATGGCAGAAACAGAATACAAACTCAGGAAGTTTTTTTCCATACTACAAAAGGTACATCTCTTAAGATCTAGTAGTGAAAAATGATAGGAGATGGCTCTATCTTTTGTAGGAAGGGGTTTCCAGATTCCAATCCCTGGTCCACTAACCTATACTACTTCTCAACTAAAGGTCAAGTATGGAATTACGCCACAAGATAAGGAAAGGACATGCACACTCTCCTAAGGAGCTCACCCTTTCTAAACAATACAGCCTGAGATCAGGCTCTTACCTGGCACCTCTGACCTAAGTCCCCCAACTCTCCAGTGCTCTGTTGATATCTCAGTGAAGGTAGGCTCTGGCAGCCCAGCAAAATTAAGCTCATACTTCAGTAAGAGGCTGATGTTGAACTGCTACCAAATAAATTGCATAAGTGATGTCAAATAACACACCTCCCAAGGAAGAAAAGCAAAAATTGACATTAGGTCTAAAAATGAGCCCTGATTTTATCTGAGAAACCGGTTGACTCTCTTACCTGATATGCTGAAAAGACAGTTCTGTCTAGCCATATAAAAATAGAGCTTCCCCCCCTCAATTCTGTAAGGAGGGGGTAGGGTTCCTGCTTTCACTACTGAGATAAGAAAGCAGAGATGAGAAATGGCACCGCCAGTTAAATGGGGCTGGTGCAGGGTCAGAAGCATAGTTCTGCCTCATTGCTATGTATTTTTTCTCCCTTTAAAAAAGTTGATTTTTTTGCAGAGACTTTAAAACACACAAAAAAATGATATTACATAATCATTCCAGCTGAGATAGAGGTTTGATAGTCTTCCTTGCAATCTCAATTAAGCTCACCAGCAATTTCTCCCCAAAGGTCAAATGAGCATAATCCTCCAGTTTCTTACCTCTAAGTCCTGTAATGGAGCTAAACACAAGCATCAGGCATCAACTGTATGTGCCCTGAGCATCAGGATCTGACCCAATAAATCAGGATTAGGGTCTAAAAGAGGGTTAGGAGATTTAAATGAAACAGTGTTGAGTGCCATCTCTTTTTTCATAAAATACCTCCATTTCACAAAATCAGTGCATTTACACTTTAGTACATGCTCACAGCCAAACTGGTAATGACCTCTTCTTCTGCTGTTCATTTAAGTTAAAATAGTGACCTGCAAATTGTACCTGAAGCTAGTCCCTACACGTCATGAGCAACCATTTCACCATCCTCAGGGATCCTTTGTTTTCACTAAAATGTCGCTAGAACTACATTACTTCATCAGATTATTGTGACCACCACATGAAATATTTTATGTAAAAAGTTGAAGAAATAGATGTGTAGATGTGGTCAGTCTTTTGTAAATATGGCTGCAGTTTTTGACCCTTATTGTGTCTGTGCCCTCAGAAACATGGCTTTAGAGCTTCTACCCTTAAGAGATAGAGTCTATTTCATTGCCTGGACATCTGGATTAGTTTTGTATTTGCTTTGGTCAATAGGATGTGACAGAAAAGATGTGTGTTATGTAGGTTTTGCCTCTTTATGGTTCTGCTTGCCTTTGACATAAATAAGCCTGGGCTAGCCTGCTAGAGGAATATAAGAGAAACATGGAGAAGAACCAGCTCTGTCATAAACCAGGCAACAGTTAGCCCACAGCAGCCAGCCCCCAATATGTAAGGGAATCCAGCTAACTTAGGCAAGGGCAATACCCAGATGAACACAGAGCATGAGTGAAACCAGAGCAAGCACCTGTAGGCTTCTGAGCAATAATAAATGGTTGTTATTTCAAGCCATTAAGGTTTGGAGTGACTTCTTGTAACAAAGCTTACTGACCTATTAAACCTTACCTGATCCTCTGCATCAGAAGACCCAGCAACAAAGTCCAGGCTCCTATAACTTTATTATATCCCAGTCTCATGCCTAGGATTTTGGTTAGAAATGAACACTTCTAAGATATATCTATCCGAAGCCTTATCAGAAATTACGAGTAAAGAGACCTGGAATTTTCATGCTTATTAGCAACTCTGGTGATTCTGAGTTACTAGCAAGAGCCAAAACTGAGAATGTCAAACCTAAAAATACAGTTCATTTCAATTGAATTAGGAAGAAACAACTATATGGTAAAAATAATGTAATAGTTTACAAACCCACAATCTTTACCAAAATTCATGAATCAAATTTTGGCAAGATTGAAAGGCAAAGTTCAAAGGGTGCTGGTTCTACAGCTTCATATTGTTGAATCACCAGGGGAGCCTTAAAAATAACTGTGCTAGAGTCCAAACCCCAGAAAGCTCAAATTTCATTGGTGTCTGGGCACAGGAATTTTTAAAACATCTCCAGATGATTCTAATGGACAAGGTTGAGAACCATAACTAAATTTTTTGTGCAGTACCATGTCAGTTAAATGAAAAAAATGTAAAATCATTCACACAATCTAGATAAGTGTGTGTGGGCATTAAGATTCCACATGGTAGTCCAAATTACCTACTCCAGGAAGTCTTACAGTTCAGTGGACATCATTTATCAGCAACCCATCTCTTTTGGTGGGGGGGGAGGGCGAGGTTCAGATGACGAAGTTCACTGTGTGGGGTTCTGAGAAAGACTTCATCAGATGTTCCCATTCATCGGCACAAGGCAAGTTTATTGAGGAACGAAAAAGGAAAAGAGGAATGCCTGCATAGACGCAGACGGGCAATCTGAAAGGACAAGAACTGCCAGTCTTTATCCGAATATAGTTTAACATGGAAAGCGTCACAGGACACAGAAAGTAGGCCACATTCTTTCCAAACTGCTAACACATCAAATTCCCCCACAGGTTTGGATGACTTAGCAGTTGGATATAGTACACATATATTTTTAGATATATGCACTTAATCTGTGAGTATTTTTTACAGTATCAGGGCTTTGCATCATGTTTACTGTCAGTAATGGTGACTGCACAATGCATTTGAAAACAAAGCTTTGGTTGATTGAACAAAGAGCAATCCTTTGTGGCCCTGAGTGGTCTTAGTCTGGGAAGACAGTGGTCTACCATTATAAACATCATTGTGATAGCTGCCTTGATTTAAGTGTCATCCCTATCAATAATGCAGTGTGTTGATGTGATTGATGCATAGTCTTTTTCACACTCTTGGCATCTTCCCTTATTATTTGAAACCATCTTTACATAATTTCTCAACTTAAGCCAGGGGTAAGAAGAGAAAGAACATGGCACAAAAGTTGATGCTTAAAATTTCTGCTGGCTCAATGGCTATTAGCTAAGTACTTTTAAAGCTATGGTATTAATTACTCTATCAAGCAGTCTGAAATAGTTCTTCCTTTACTGGACTGGTTTCTCCCCTGCTGAGTGTTGATTGTGAAATAGGAATTTAAAGATATTAATGCTCATTTTGCCTTATCTGTGATCATTATGATGTCATCACTATAAATACACATAACATTATTATTGAGCACTTTGTATGTTCAGGAACTATGCTAAAATCTTCATAAGCATTAGTTTTTCACATTTCTCACAACTTCCTTGTGAGAAAGGAACTAATAATATTATCTACATTTCACACATGAGGAAACTAAAGCACAGAGAAGTTAAATAATCTCCATAAGATCCTTCAACAAATAAGTAAACAAATGCAGTGGGTCAGGATGGTTGTCTCATTAACTACTAGACTGTATTGCTCTATGGTACACATAAAGTACTGTCCTGGCTTACTGGAACCAATGTACACAGAGTTGGGGATAAATTCCCCCAACCCTCTGTTTTATTGTATGAATGAGCGAATGATATTCACGAAGACAGTGATCTGTTCCAAGTCATTGTGTAAATTCCTGGCAGTGATAAAATTAGGATGCATGTTTGCTCAGAAAATGAATTTATAGCTCCATATTAAAAAAAAAAACTTAAATATTCTATTTTTATCCATAGAACTTAGGAGAGGTTTTCATATTCAAACACATATGCAAAATGATTAGCTGGTATACAGTGGGCACTCAAAAAATTGTAGTACCTCCCTTGGCATTTTCACTAAGATGCTTTCCTTATTAATTATTCAGAAGAATAAAACAAATACACTTGCTCTCTACCCAGTACACTCTCTTAAAACCCTCTCTCTTGTTGACTTCTGATTCTTTTCCAGCATTGAAAAGATTGTTTTCAACCATCATCAAAGCCTCCTTTCTTTCTTCTGTTTCTTAATACTAATGTTCAGGATTTTGTTCTCAGCAAAAAATTGCATTACTTCTTCCCATGTGTCAATGAATCAAAAACTATCTTGAGGTTAGACAGATCTCCTGAAATCAGAGTTTAAACTCCCACTATAGATCTAGACATTGTCCTCTCTACAGTTTCCAGACAATGAACATTTAAGGGGTTGGTGCTGGCAACATCTTAAATTTCAAACCAGTTGTCTAAAGTGAATCCCCTGCCTTCCTGACAGCTAGCACAGCAGATTAATTCAAACCTACAGAGATATCTGCAGATTAGTCTACTCTGCTTGATGTAGAATACAGAGCTCATCATTTCAAAGACCTATTATTATTAAAAAGCTTCCATGTATTTTAGGATACAAAAGCCTTTTCTTGTTTCATTTTGTGCTAAGCACAAATATGCGTGTGTATGTGTACTAATGCATACCAACATATATTCACACGCATTCATGTACATATGCATACACATACAGGTAGATGAGGAGAAAGAAGAGAAAGAGAATTCCCCCTTTCTCATTGCATGGTTGATGGTAATGGGTGGGGGAGTAGTATAATAAACACTCAGGTATTTACTCATAGCATGAAAATACTTACCAACTGCCCATACACTCTCCAAGAGTAACATGTTTATCAAAGTGTTCACAGATTGGGCCATGCTGCCATGAACTCACCTAGAGCCACCAATCGCAATTATGCATGTGTCTCCCTCAGATCTTTCTATACATAATGAGGCATCTCATTGGTAAAGACCAGCGTGAGCCCCAGTGCTGCTGCAGGAACTTAATCTACAGGCAAAGACATGTCCATTTTGAAATGGCATTTAAACCTGGATTCAGTTTTCTATTTTATGAGGGTATCATTACTTTTTCTTTTTTTTAAAGATTTATTTTATGCATACAAGAACTGGGGTACAGGCCAGATGTATGGGGGGGTGAGAAGATTCACCTGTGACAGAGTGGGGAGCAGAACAGGCAGATTGACTGAAATACACTGCTGAGGGGAGCAGCGGGCAAGTCAGGGGAGGTCTGCTGAGCCATGTGGGTTGCTCCCTGGCTGGCTGGGGAATCGAACTCATGCTGCCGAGGCTGTGGACAGCTTCATAGTGCAGTTCTTAATCCCTTGCACCCCAAGGAGGCCCTGAGGGTATTATTTCTAAGCACAAAATATATCGCTCTTGCTTTACCATACTCTGGATAATAGAAAAACATATATATAGAGAGACAATTTTTTTACTTCTGCTTCCCACTTCAATTTATCAACCAAGCTTCCCTCCCTAAAATAGAATTGTCTTAATATTAGTATTATTTCAAATTTTCCCTGAACATGGATCATTGCCTGTACAATTGAGTGCTTAATTCATGCTATTATTTTATGAGGTTTAGGAAACTGCGTGTATAAATTCTATAATTAAAGATCTCCAGAAATTAACATTTGTTATAGGTGTATAATTAAAACTTATTCCTTCATCAGGTTTTTGATTTTTACCTCTAACATTTTACTTTAACTTTGAAAGTGTGAAATCAGTGTGGCATGGGAGAAAGGGCATGTGTCCCACAATGCCTGGATTTTAAACTTCTTTTGCATTTAGGAACTGTGTGACATTGGTCACATTACTTCCTGGGGTTTTGTTTTTGTTTTTGTTTTTGTTTTTTTAAGATTTTATCTATTTATGCATTACAAGAGCTGAGGTTCAGGCCAGAGGTGTGTTTGGGGCGGGGAGGAGGGGATGAGAGGATTCACTAGAGTGGGGAACAGAACAGGCAGAGTGACTGAAATACACTGCTGAGGGGAGAAGCAGGCAAGACAGGAGAGGTCTGCTGCACCATGTGTGTCAGCTCCCTGGCCAGGGATCGAACTTGTGTTGTAGTGACTGTGGATAGCTTCACAGAACTCAGACTCAACCACTTGCGCCCCCAGGGAGGCCCTACTTTCCATTTTAGTTTTAGTTTTCTCATCTGTAAATTGGTCATAAGTGTGCCTGCATCTCAAGTTGTTTCTGTGATTAAGTTAAAGAGCTTCCAGGTGTTCCTCCTCCAGGACATGGGAGAAAAGGGCAAGTGAAGCAGCGTAGCTGCATTGGCTGTTAGAAGCAGAACCCATGGCCGAGGAGCGAAAGGGCTTTTGCTTGGGAGATGTGTTTGCAAAAGGAGTAGTCATTGTATTTACCCTTGATTCTTAGATGCTTCAGGTCCTAGCTTTGCTCACACCCTCTCCTCTGCTCATCTGTGACGTTCTCACCTGTGTTTACTCCTTTGGCCGTGCAGTTCCTCACTCCTTCAGACCCCAACAGATTATTCTTTTCCACAAATGGCTACAGATGAGAGCTGTGAGCCACCTCTTCTGTCCTCATACAAACCAGGAAAGATGATGCAGAAAAACCCTGGCTGTGTGGAGTTTTTTAAAATAGTGGTATTGTTTTGTTGCTAAGGATATTTGTTAATGTGGACACATCAAAAGGAAACACCTTTATAAGCCATAGCAAGAAAAGAGGAAACAATGGAATCAGTCCAGTTGTAAATTAATCATTGAAAATCTGTCCTATAGGGAAGGAGGCATCTGTTCCTGCTGAACTCCCAGCCTCTCTCGGGTTTTATTGTTGGATAGTTGGAATGTGACTGACATGGCAGCAAGATAAAAGTATAAACAGTTTAGCTATGATTCTGCTCATCTTCCTTTTTTTTTTTTAAGATTTATTTGTTTTATGCATGCAAAGCTGGGGTATAGGCCAGAGGTGCAGATTTGGAGGTGAGATGATTCACGAGAGACAGATCTACTGAAACACAGTGCTGAGGGGAGCAGTGGGCAAGACAGGAGAGGTCTGCTGCCCATCTGGGTTGCTCTCTGGCCTGCCGAGGAATCGAACTTGTGCTGCAGTTGCTGGCAATAGCTTGATAGCTCTGTCTCTAACCCCTGAGCCACAAGGGAGGCCCCCTGATCCTACTCAATTTTCCTCCTTGCCCACAGGGCGTAGAAACAGTAGATTCTTCAAAATGGTACAGGATCAGAAAAGGAAAATCTGCAAAGGTAAGCCTTCATAAAGGAATTTGATATAGGCCCTGATCTACAGAGCTGATGATCCCTGATTTAAAATATCCCCATAGCACATTGCTTTTCATCCTGGATGAAGCAGACCATAGAGAAGGTGATAGATGACCCGCCCACCCTGACAAATTGGAGCTGATGCCTTGATACCTTTAAGAAGACCAGAGAAGATAAAAAAAAAGATGGAAAAGGTAAGGTTGTGTTCATTCACTGCTGGGTTCAGAGAGACGATGGAAGGGACCAGGATCCCAGTGAATTTTCTTTCTCACTGTAACCACTTGTTTTCTTATTGAGCCCTGAGACCAAGGAGCAGACAGATCGGCAAAGCGATTTTTCATCCCACTCTATTCAGCATTAATGGCATAAAATCCCATTAGTGCACTCTAGGGGTTCATTTCAAAACAGACAATGGACTCTGAATCAGCCTGCCATGCATAATCATCTGGCTATAAGGAAATTAGACAATCAAAAATTTAGCAAAGGACCATGAAAGGCAGCTATGTGAGGTCATGCCCATTCTTCTTTTGAGGGAGGAGAGAAATCATTTTAAGGTCTATAGCATAGATTGATTTTTGCTTCCTAGCCATAGCTTAACGCTCATGAACAGGCCAGGAAAGACAGCATGTCCTCTTTTGGGGGAGAAAGCAAGAGAAAGGAATTTTGTTATTAAAATTATTGTATAAGTAGGTGAAAATAATCCTACCAAAACACACTTCTGTGTTTCCTAACAAGCTTGATAGGGGGACTCCTTCCACATTCTCTTTTTTTATAGTCAAGACAAGGAAGGTTTTCCTTTGCCCCTATCTTCTGCTGATTGCCTTCTTAATTCTAAACCAAACCTGCTTTTCCATTTGTTTTTTAGCTTCTCACATGGATTTCCTTCCAATGTATATCTGGCATCAAAATATTATAATCCTTTATATTTGGACAAATGTATGAATATAGTTCTTTTCTGATATTGAATGCATTTCATATACATTATTTTTATCCCTACAACTGATGTATAACAAATGCTGTCAAGATTCTCCTAAATCCTTCTTTTTGTTTCTATTCTCACTACCATCACCTGGCTCAAAATCTTATTTTACCAAACTAAAGCTATTGCTATCTTTAGTCTGGTCTTGTGTCTTCTGTCATCCCCTCTTCAATTTATCCTTCTGCTAAAGTAATCTTATAATAGCAATCCTTTATTTAACTCACTTTTGTTTAAATGGTTTAAATTCTTGGCTAAAATGAATGGATTAAATTATTTGCCACGTAAAAATAAAAATAAGTCAGCCTCACATTTAAGGTCCTTAATGAAAAAGGTCAAAATTACCTTTTATCTTAGCCTCTATTTCATCCATCATTTCCTATCAATCTTTCTACTTCCTTCTGTGAAAGGTCTTTGAGTATCACTACACCAGATCTTCCTGAGTAGCTGTGTATCCCCCACCCTTCTTACCCCAGTTGATTGGACAAGGGATAGACAACTGTCCTGGATGGATCAATCATATGCTCTGTCAAGGAATTTGCATTTAGGATTTAATAATTCAGTTGGTTATTCCATATTATTGAATCTAGATGGTAATGTGGATGCAATATTGTGTGACTAGCATTTTGCTACCGCTATTTAAATCTATAGATGCTGGAAGCTGGAAGAAAGAACTCTACAAAGAGAAGCAGGTAAATGGAACCAAATTTCAGGAAAAAAGCAAAAATAAGATGGGAGTGGGGAGAGAGAAATGTGAAAAGTAGATGGCTTTGTTCTTGAAGGCTTATTGCTTCTTAGTTCTACACAAATATGAGGCTTAGCTGGTTATTTTTTAAAAAACCTACAGTTTTCCCTGAGCAGGCCAAAACCCAATTCTTCCCCACTCCTCTCCCCTTCCCCCTGCAGTATCTTCTTTATTACACATACTCTTTTTTTTTTTTAATTAATAATAAATTTTATTTTTATATTCCCCATATAATTTCAACCCCCTCATTTTGACCCCAATCCCTCCCCTCCCGCCACCCCCCCCCAAAAGTGTCTCTGGCTCATAGATTTTTGTTGATTTTGATTTTCACTTTCTTATAGTTATTCATTTTCCTGGTCCCTTATTTAAGTTTTCTAGATTCCTGCTATGAGTGAGACCATCCGGTATTTTTCTTTTTTTTTCTGGCTTATTTCTCTGAGCATGATCCCTTCCAGCGCCATCCATGTTGCTGCAAATTGCATGTGTTTATCTTTTTTGAATGCTGAGTAATATTCCATGGTATATATGTACCACATCTTCTTGATCCAGTCATCTATTTTTGGGCATTTGGGCTGTTTCCAAAGCTTAGATATTGTAAATAGTGCTGCTATATACATAGGGGTGCAGGTGTTCTTTGGAATTGATGTTTCTGTGTCCTTTGGGTAAATACCTAGGAGTGGAATTGCTGGATCATATGGAAGCTCTATGTTTAGTAGGTCCAGAAATCTCCACACAGCTCTCCATAGTGGTTGGACCAGTTTGCACTCCCACCAACAGTGCAGAAGAGTTCCTTTTTCTCCACACCCTTGCCAACATTTGTTGTTGCTAGTTTTTTAATATGTGCCATTCTCACTGGTGTGAGATGGTATCTCATGGTAGTTTTGATTTGCATTTCCCTGATTACAAGTGATGTTGAACATTTTTTCATATGCCTGTTGGCCATTTGCATTTCCTCTTCGGAGAAGTTTCTTTTTAGCTCTTCTGCCCATTTTTTGACTGGATTATTTTCTTTGTTGTTGTTGAGTCTCAGGATGTCCACTCTCACCACTGCTTTTCAATATAATACTGGAAGTCCTAGCCAGAGCAATAAGACAAGAGAAAGACATACAAGGAATCCAAATAGGAAAAGAAGAAGTCAAACTATCACTATTTGCAGATGATATGATAATATACATAGAGAACCCCAAAAACTCCATAGAAAAACTAATTAAACTCATCAATCAGTTCAGCAAAGTGGCAGGATACAAAATCAACATGCAAAAGTCAGAAGCCTTCCTATACACTAACAATAAATCTGAAGAAGAAGAAATGAAAAAAACCATCCCCTTTATTATCGAAACAAAAAAAATCAAATACTTGGGAATAAATCTAACAAAAGAGGTAAAGGACCTTTACAAAGAAAACTATAAAACACTGTTAAAAGAAATAGAAGAAGATACAAAGAAATGGAAAGACATCCCCTGCTCATGGATTGGAAGAATAAACATTATTAAAATGGCCATCCTACCAAAAGCAATATACCGATTCAATGCTATTCCAATAAAAATTTCAATGTTATTCTTCAAAGAAATAGAACAATTATTGATGAAATTCATATGGAATCACCAAAAACCCCGAATAGCCAAAGCTCTCCTGAAAAAAAAAGAAGGGAATGGAGGCATCACAGTCCCAGATTTCAGGCTATACTACAAAGCCATAATCATCAAAACTGCATGGTATTGGAACAAGAACAGACACACAGACCAATGGAATCGAATAGAAAATCCAGAAATAAACCCACAGATTTATGGTCAACTAATATTTGACAAAGGAGCAAAGAATATGCATTGGAGCAAAGAAAGTCTGTTCAATAAATGGTGCTGGGAAAACTGGGTCGCTACATGCAAAAGAATGAAGCTTGACTACTACCTCACACCATACACAAAAACCAACTCAAAATGGATTAAAGAACTAGACATAAAACCTGAAACCATAAAATACATAGAAGGAAATATAGGCGAAACACTACGGGATATTACGCATACTCTTAATACACACATATGAAACATGTCATGGAAGTTTTGATACTCTGATCACCAAATATATGAAAGTTTTTCCCACACCAAGACATTTTCTGTGACATCAGCAGGCATCCTACAATTTCACTCAATTCTAACTCTCTTTACCTAGATATAATGTCAGAGCTCACAGGTTAAAGGCTCCATCCCATAAGACTGCTCCAAAGGCTATTTCAGATGCCAATTGAAAGCAGTAGTTTTCTAAGTTGCCCAAAAGGCTGTCCCATTTGGCCTCAAGAATCCCTTCTTCAGGTTCAGTTAATTTGCTAAAATAGTTCACATAACTCAAGAAACATGTGTACTAGTTTATGAAAGGCTGTGATAAAGTATATAGATGAACAGCCAAACAGAGAAATACATCTGGTGAGGTCTGAGGGGTCACAAGATTTGGAGCATAATTTCATCCCTGTGAAGTTGTAGAAAGTCATCTTTCCAGTGTGAATGTGTTCATTAATCTTGACGCTCTCTGTGTCCAATGTGAATGGGATTTTTTTGAGACATCCTTATGGAGGTGTGATCAGTTATTCACTCCATTAGCCCTTCTCTCCTCTTCGGCAAATGGAGGGAAGGACTGAAAACTTCTATCTTCTAATCATGGTGTGGTGTTCTGGCTACTAGTCCCCATCCAGAACCCACAGAGTCATCTCAATAGCGCAAAAAGATGCTTCTATTCCCCAGCAAATTGCAAGACTTTCAGTTACCTGAGCAGCTGTGTTGGGAACCTGAGTCAAAGACCAAATATTAAAAGAAGAGATGCTCTTAGTTCTTTTATCACATAGGAAATTAGAAGGGTTTTAGGAGCTCTGTATCTAGAGCCAGGACAGAGACCAATATATTTTTTCCAAATATTTCACACTGGTTTTCTACCCTTAGATTTTATGAAGTATTCTAGTTCTTAGAATAAATCTGCATTAACTTAAACTAGTTTGAGTGAATGTCCATTTCTTTCCACTAATCAGGAGAAAAGCTGATCCTAAAATTTACATGGAAATGCAAGGTTCATAGAATGTCCAAAATAATCTTAAAAAGAAGAACAAAGTTGGAAGACTTACTCCAAATTTCAAAACTTACCCCAAAGTTACAGTAACCAAAACAGTGATTTACCATCACATATATATTAATGGAATGTAATTGACATCTACATTCACTTGATTGACAGAGTTGCAAAAATCATTGAATAGGAGAAATAATAGTCTTTTTCAATGTAATTCTATTTGTGCTGGGATAAATTGATAACCAAAAGCAAAAGAACAAAATTGGATCCCAGCTTCACACCTTATGCAATAATAATGAGAAGCAGATCATTCAAGACCTAACTGTAATAGCTAAAATGATAAAACTTTTAGAAAAAAAAATAGGTATAAGTCTTCATAATCTTTTTTTTTAAAAAGATTTATTTATTTATACAAGAAGTGGGGTACAGGCCAGATCCAGGGGAGGGTGAGAGGATTCACCAGAGACAGAGCAGGGAACAGAACAGGCAGACTGACGAAATAGACTGCTGAGGGAAGCAGTGGGCTTGACAGAAGAGGTGTGCTGCGTCATGTGGGACCCTCCACAGCAGGCAGGGATCCAACCGGCCCTGCTGAGGCTGCAGATATCTTCACCCTCAACTGCCTGCGCCACCAGGGGAGGCCCAAGTCTTCATAATCTTGATATGTCATCATATGCACAACCAACCAAAGGAAAAACTAGATAAGGTGGGCTTCATCAAAATTAAAACTTTTTTTTTCAAAGATTCATTTATTTATTTATACAAGCACTGGGTACAGTCAGAAGCACGGGAGGGTGAGAGAATTCACCAGAGCCAGAGCGGGGAGCAGAGCAGGCAGACTGACGAAACACACTGCTGAGGGGAGCAGTGGGTGGCAGGAGAGATCTGCGCACCAAGCGGGTCCCTCCTCTGGTGGCCGGGGAGCAGCTGGGGATTGAAACAGTGGCGCAGAGGCTGCGGGCAGCTTTGCAACCCAGCGCTCAACCCCTGTGCCACCGGGGAGGCCCTCAAAATTAAAACTTTTGTACTTCAAAGGCATTGTTAAGAAAGTGAGGACATAATCCGTATAATGGGGTAAAATATTTGCAATTTATATCTAACAAAATTCTAGTATACAATATAAATAAAGAACACCTACAACTCAATAATAAAAAGAAAAAGAATCCAACTTAAAAATATGAAAAGATATTTCTTCAAAGAAATTATATAAACAACCAAAAAGCACATAGAAAGCTGCTCAACATATTAGTGATTAGGGAAACGCAAATCAAAATCACAATAACATTTCATTTCACACTAACTAGTATGCAGAAAATAACAATGCTGACAAGTGTGTGAAGAAATGGGAATATTTATACATTGCAAATATGAGTGAAAATTGCACAGTCACTCTGGAAAACAGTTTGGCAGCTACTCCAAAAGTAAACATAGAGTTACCATATGACATAGAAATTTCACTCTTAGGTATGTATCCAAGAGAACTGAGAAGACAGGGTTATTGCAGTATGATTGATGAAATCTGAAGAATGCAAAAACACACATTTCTGTAGCTGTAGATTAAAACAATATCCTATACTAGTGCAATGGGATATCATTCAGGCAGAAATAGAAATAAAGCACTGGTTAAACCTTTAAAATATTATGTTAAAGCTATACACAATGGAATATTACTCAGCAATCAAAAAAGATAAACTCATGCAATTTGCAGCAACATGGATGGAGCTGGAAGGGCTCATGCTTAGTGAAATAAGCCAGAAAGAAAAAGAAAAATACCGGATGGTCTTACTCATAGCAGGGGTTTAGAAAACCTAAATGAGGGACCAGGAAAAAACCTAATTATAATAAAGTAAAAATCAAAATCAACAAGCAACTATAAACCAGAGATACACTATGGAGGACGTAGGAGCAGAGGAGAATTAGGATCAAAATAAGGTGGGTGGGAATTGTATGGGGAATATAACCAAAATAGAAATGCATACATTGTGCAAAAATGAAAAATTATGTAAAAAAAATTATGAAATAAAAACAATAAATTAGAAAAAAATTAAAAAATATTATATTAAGTCAAAGAAGTCAGACACTAAAAGCTATATATTACATGATTTAATTTACATGAAGGGGATTCCAGAATTGGCAAATTCATAAAGAGTTGGGAGGAGGGAAAATAGGGGTAGCTATTAATGACTTCAAAATTTCTTTAGGGGATGATGAAAATATTCTGGTTATAAATATAATGATGGTTTTATAACCATATGACTATACTTAAAAAAAAACACTTAAGATGGGGAATTTTATGGTTTATGAATTACATCTCAATTTTATAAATTATGATAGGGAAGGGGAAACGAGATTGGGCAAATTGTGTAAAAGGAGTCATTTGTATTCTGAAGGATAAAATTGGACTTTTAGTGGTGAACTTAATCTAATAGCTGTAGACACTGATTTATAATGATGCACACCTGGAACTTATACAGTGTTACTTCAGTAAAAATTTTAAATTAAACAATAAAAATTTCCTTCATGACATTTTGCAAACATAGAAATTTCCAGCAAAAATTTAAAATAATTTGTGAGATGTGCCACACCTGGAACTGAGAGTAAGGACTTGGAAACATTACTAGAATATTTCAGAGATACAATACAGGAAAGGAAATGTAACAAGTCTAAATTACAAGGTATTAATTACCGTGTGTATCAATATGGAGATCATTGATGACCTTGAAAGGTGATGTGGGTCAAGTAGTGGGGACCAGAATCTGATTACAGTGGTTTAGAGTGTAGCAGGAGAAGAATTAAAGTGAGATCAGACAATTCTTTTCAGGAGTTTTGTTCTAAAATAAGCCAAAATAGAGTGCTACGTGATGGGAAAATGGAGTCAAGGGGTTTTAAAATATTTTTTTGTTTTTAATATTGATGAAACAGCATGCTTATATGTCTATGAGAAAAATTCATGGAGAGAAAATGTATCATAAAATATATGAGGAAAAAAAGGCTTACTGGATCAATGATGACAAGAGAGACCAGACTCTCTTGCACTCAGATGAAGAAATTAGCTTTGGCTATAATTGGCTTTTGTATGAAACTGCCATCTACTCTAACATAAGAGAAGCAGTACATGTGGGTACAAAGCATACCACATATATAGGTTTATGTGGTAATGTAGTGGGACTATGTGGATAGCTTCTACTGATTATTTTGAATTTCTCAGGGAAATGAGAAAAAAAGTCATCAGCTCAGGATATGGCGGGGTAAAGAGATGATGGAAGTCGAAGAAGAAAAATATCTGAATAGGGGGAGATTGAGGGAGTGAAGTGAATCGTACAGTTTGATTACCTTCTAGTAGTAAGGGCCCACTTGGGATTTAATATCATGAATTTGAAGTTAGTGCGGGTGTGTATTTTGTTGCAATTAAGTTCAATGGCACAGGTGCAGTTTAAAGTAAGCAGAGTTAGATTCCAGCTTGAAATTTAGTTAAGCACGTACATGGAATCAAAAAGGTGGAGAGTTAAGAAAGTGGCTTTAATGTCTGACTAAAAAATTTAGATGGGTAAGGGGAGGGGTGTAGATATCAAGGAAGCTAGAGGCAGTAACGGGGTCGTAGATCAAAAGTTTGGAGAGCCCCCTCGAGACAAAACATAGTATACGTTGGGATACTAAAAGGAATGAGTCAGAAAGTTAAAAATAATGGTCACAGCCTGGGGGGCAAGAAGATAAAATGATAGAGGGTCTGCAGTTACCAGTAATGAAAGTAGGTGGACCCCCATAATATAAGTGGGTTTCATCCAATGAGTTGAAGCTTGAATAAAACAAAAGGACTGGCCTTCCAAAGCAAGGTGTTCTCCAGCAGACTGCCTTTATTTTGCTGTTTTGTTTTTAATTAATTACATATATATGTGTGTGTAATTATATGTATATGTAATATATTTTAATTAATTATATAAAGGATGTGTGTATACACACACATATATATACATATATACACACACATGAGGGGTGTATAAATATGTGTATATATACATATATTTTTCACCACCCATCCCTTTTTTTTTTAAAAAGATTTATTTATTTATGCATACAAGAGTTGGGGTACAGGCCAGAGATGCGGGAGGTGAGAGCATTCACCAGAGACAAAGTGAGGAACAGAACAGGCAGACTGACTGAAATACACTGCTGAGGGGAGCAGCAGGCGAGACAGGAGAGGTCTGCTGTGCCATGTGGGTTGCTCCCTGGCTGGCTGCCAATTGAACTCGTGCTGCAGAGGCCCGAGGTTAGTTTTACAGTGCAGAGCTTAACCCCTTGCTCCACCAGGGAGGTCCCTACTCACTACCCACCCCTTGTACCTCTTTACCCTTACTCCTTCCCCCTCCCTCTTAACCTCAGAGGCCTCACTTTGTTTATTAGGGTGTGCTAGTTTGTATGAGCATTTTGTGGAATCATCTGTTATGTAAGCATACAACATTTGTCTTTTGTCATTTTGACTTTCTTTACTACAGATAATTCCCTGGAACTCCTTCCATTTCATTCTAAATTGCATAATTTTGTCTTTCCCTGTGGCTGAATAGTGTTCTTTTGTGTTGCTATGTCATATTTTTTCCTATTTGAAAAATTATGTTTATTGAACTTACATTGATTTGTAACACTGTTTATGTTTTAGGTGTGCAGGTTCACAACTCAACAAATGTATGCTACCACATCGTAGCCCATAGTCCATTGAACACCCTCCCCCTTTTTCTCCCACCCCTTCAAACTCACCTTCTGGTAGCCTCAGCTGTGTATCAGATTTCAAGGTTTGTTTTTGTTGGTTTTTTTGTGTGTTCCTGCATATGAGTGAAATCATTCGGTATTTGTCTTTCTTTTTCTGAATTATTTCCCTTAACATAATCCCCTCTAGTCCTATCATTGTTGTTGCAAATGGCAAGCTTTCATCTATTTTTTATAGCTGAGTAGATTCCATTGTGTATATATACCATATCTTTACCCACTCATCTGTCATTGGGCACTTAAGTTATTTCCATATCTTGGCTATTGTAAATAATGTGGCAATAAGCCCTTCTTATATCCCTTCAAATTGGTGTTTTTCACATTCTTCAGGTAAATGCCTAGGAGAGGAATTACTGGATCATATGATAGATCAATTATTATTATTTTTTAATATTTTGAGGAAGTGCCATACTTTTTCCCATAGAGGCTGTACTAGTTTACTAACAGTGAACTAGGGTTCTTTTTCTCCACACTCTTGCCAACACCTGTCGTTTCTAATCTTTTTGATATGGGCCATTCTCACAGGTGTGAGGTGGTATCTCACTGTCGTTTTGCTTTGCATTTCCTTGATGATAAGTGATGATGAGAATTTCTTTCATGTGTCTGTGGGCCATCTGAATGTTTTCTTTGGAGAAGGATCTATTTAATTCTTCTGGCCATTTTTTATTGGGTTTTTGTTTTCCTTTTGTTAACTTGTTTCCATTAATTGAGTTGTATAAGTTCCTTATTGACCTTGGATATCAGACCCTTGTTGGCTATATGATGTACAAATATTTTCTCTCATTCAGCTGTATTTTTGTTTTAATGATAGTTCCTTTTGCTGTGTAGAAATTTTTAATTCAATATAGTCCCATTACAGGCTCTGGAATGGAGGCTTAAGAAAGATTTGGTTGTAGTTGTATGTTGTTCATATTCACTTTTGATTCCTATTGGTAGATAGATGGATTTTCTCTAAATGTATGTGACAATTATATACCCAATTGGGGGACATAAGGAATTCTGGGGATACTGCGTGTAAGCCCACAGCATGAATCCTTTCTAGACTTTCAGTGGTAGAGATAAAGGGCCAGGTCAGGCAAGGTCACAGACTTAGTGCCCAGTCACTGTTCTGAGAGTCAGAAGAAGAGTGAGGTAGGTAAGATTCCTTTCCTCAGGGAACTTACATTTTAGTAGGAGACAGTAAATAAATAAGTAAAGCAAAATTATTTTTAAAAATTCCAATGGTACTGGGGCCTCCCTGGTGGTGAAGGAGTAAAGTCTCAGTACTATGAAACTATCTGAAGTCACTACAGCACGAGTTCAATCCCCGACCAGGGAGCTACCTGCATGGTGCAGCAGACCTCTCCTGCCTCACCCACTGCTCCCCTCAGCAGTGTATTTCAGTCAGTCCACCTATTCTGTTCCCCACTCTGTCTCTGGTGAATCCTCTCACCCCCTGCACCTCAGGCCTGTGCCCCAGTTCTTGTATGCATAAATAAATAAATCTTAAAAAAAGAAAGAAAATTCAGATGGTACTTAAAACTATGAGGTAAATAAAATACATTGACTCACTAGTCAAGAGTAGTCAAGAAAGGATTTTTTAAAAGATGTGCTATTTGATCTAAAACTCTAGAGGGACTCAAACACGTATTATACTTCTTTGTGGAGAAGAATAAATATTAAGTGGAGAAAAATGTAATAAAGTTGAGAATTTTAATCACTAGCTATTTCTTATTCAGATCATCCAGAGTTAAAAAAAAAATTATCAAGGGCCCCAGTTGCCTTTCTCCTCAAGATGCAAGGGAGGGATGTGTATGTACATGACTGACCTTGTCCTGGCAGCTTCTTAGGCTAGCAGGTACCAGGTGGGCAGAAATCTCCATGAGTGCAGAAAGAGGGAAAGAGGATAAAAGCACAGCTTTCAAAGAAAACAATCTCTTGAGGTTGCTGTGAGTTTTGAAATTTGGGAAAAGGAAAAGATGACAAAACAAGATATTTGAGAAAGGGCCTCTGTATTGGATGGCATAAAACTAAATTTTCCTGAGTTAGTCTTGGTTTATGCCTATAGAACAACGATAGAGAAAGATAGAGAAATGTCTATCTTTCAAAGGTATTCCAGTTTGAACAGGAGTTTATGTGGGTCAGAGGTTTGTAAAGTTAGATTTATAGCTCCTCTGAGTACCACTGTATGTAAGGTAGGACTCTTTGGGGCACTGACTCATATATGGATTATAAAAATACTGTGACATTTTAAAATTGGAATTTGTCAGTGTTTATTTGATTTTTATAGAAATAGTTTATGATCTTCCTTCAAGAAGTAAAGGTGAAACAGATATAGAAATAAACACTTTTTTATAGTAGGCTAAAAGTTGGATATATAGTGGAAGCTATTGCTTTTGCTTTTATCTTAGTCTGGGATATTATGTTAGAAAGAATTGAAGTTCCCTCAAATTGTGTTAAGTAAAAGGGAAGAATGTATTGGATTTCACTATATTTCCCTATATTCTTCCAAGAGCAGTGTTTGAACCCAAGTTTCACAAGAACTACAGACTTGTCAGGGGCCAAGAAATCTATTCTCTTGTCTCAGTTTCTCTCCTCTTTCTCCTTCTTTCTGAGGACTTATTCTTTCACTTCTACTTACTCTCCTGGTCCCTGCAGGCCAGCTTTTCTCTGCTTCACTTAGGTATGACTCATAACCACTGATCTAAAAGGTTACTTTCAGTCTCTGAGTAACAGTATCATCCAGGTGCAGCTGCTAGAGTGATTGACCCAATCGCTATGTTCCCATAATATAAGTCATTGGGAAAGCTTATCTGGCTGACCCATCTAAACCTTGACCTTGTTTTCCCCTGTATTAATGTAGACCCATAGTTTGGAATAGTGTGGAAACCATCAATGTAGTAAATGTGGATTCTATTCCTAAAAAAAAAAAATTGGGATTAAGGAGTAAGTGCTACCTACAAACTATTCATTTCAAAAGCATCTATGTAACATCTTCTATGTATGCAACCTTGTGTTAGTGTGTGTGTTTCACATGATGTACTTATGGTATCTTTTTGCATGTGTGTGGTTCATGTGATGTGTGTATGGCATGTTTGTGTTTGGAAGTGAAGGTTCTTGGGGGAGTAGTATCTACCAAGATGAATAAAATGTACCTACGATTTACTGGAAGGACAGAAAGTGGAGTCATTGCTTTCCTGTGCTAATGCCTAACATGCGTATTGGGCTGCGTGAGGTACTTCACATACATTATACCAGTCAGTTTCACAAAGCCATGGACATGTATTAAAACCAATTAATGTATATAACTTATATGTAGTTTACCTAAGCTCATATTCAAACACCAATTTGAACTCAGGTAAGTTTGTCTCTAAAACTTAAGAATAGTCTGCAATATAAGGCCAACTGTGTGTTAAATGATCTGGTGAAGAAAGCATTATGGATGTAAGGGGGAAGGCAGTAATAATAGAGCAAAAATGATAAAAATAACCAATGCTTATTGAACTTACTAAGTGCCAGGCACTATCTCTGGACACTAATAAGTTTTAACTCATTTAATCCTCAGAACTTTTCAATGAGTAAAATACTATTTTTACCCATATTTTAAGGATGAGAAAATTGAGACAGAGAAGTGCAACTTGTCCAAGGTCATACAAATAACAAGTGGTAAACCAGGACTTAAAGCCAGGTAAGTTGAAAGATGTGCTTTTTTTTTTTTTTCTTAAAAAATTTTTATTTATAAACTTTTTTTTTGTATTTTAAAAGGACAGGTTTATTAGGACAAGAAGAAAAAGAGATGCACCTGGGGCCTCCCCGGTGGCGCAGCAGTTGAGCGCTGGGTTGCGAAGCTGCCCGCAGGGTCTGCGGCGCCGGTTCGATCCCCCGGCTGCTCCCCGGCCACCGGAGGAGGGTCCCGCATGGCGTGCAGACCTCTCCTGCCGCCCGCTGCTCCCCTCAGCAGTGTACTTCGGTCCTTCTGCCTGTTCTGCTCCCCGCCCTGGCTCTGGTGAATTCTCGCACCCTCCCGCGCTTCTGACTGTGCCCAGTGCATGTATAAACAAAAACAAAAACAAAAAACAAATAAATAAATAAGCATGCCTCTATAAAAAATAAAAAATTAAAAAAAAAAAAAAAGAGATGCACCTGCATAGTCACAGGTGGGCAGGAAAGTTTCCTGAACAATTTCAGATTTACAGAAAAGATGCAACAATAGTACCGAGATTCCTATATTTCCTTCACTTGCCTTACCCTGAGGTTAATATCTGGCACAAGCTGGACTTATAAAAAACCAGGAAATGAACATTGGTACAACATTATTAAGCAAACTATAGACTTTATTAGAATTTCACCAATTTTAGCACTAGTCTTTTTTGCTGGTCAGGATCAAATCTAGATGCTACATTGCACTTGTTGTGTCTCCTTAGTCTCTCTTCCAATCTTTGACATATCTTTCTTCTATCATTTTCTTTCTTTTTTTTTTTTTTAAAGATTTATTTATTTACTTATACAAGCACTGGGTACAGTCAGAAGCACAGGAGGGTGAGAGAATTCACCAGAGCCAGAGCAGGGAACAGAACAGGCAGACTGACGAAATACACTGCTGAGGGGAGCAGTGGGCGTGGCAGGAGAGGTCTGCACGCCATGTGGGACACTCGCCGGCGGGCGGGGATCGAACTGGCGCTGTAGAGGCTGCGGGCAGTTTCGCAGCCCAGTGCCCAACTGCTGCGCCACCAGGGGAGGCCCTCTTCTATCATTTTCTTTCATGAATTTGACATTTTTGAAGAGTATTGGCCAGTTATTTTGTAAATATCAATATGGGGCTGTCTGGTCTTTTCTCATGGTTATATGGATGGTGTGCATTTGGAACGTGAATATCCCAGCAGTGAAGGTGTGTCCTCAGTCCATTCTTTCTGGTGGTACTTGATGTCTGGCTGAAGAAACAGAATTGGCAAAGACTCAGAACTCTTAACATGCATGCCGTATATCCATTATAACTGGTGTGCTGTTTGTATATTTTGAGAAAGCGAGAAATGAGACTAAAATGGTGTAAGGCAAAGATTATCCGTGTCTTGAATTCACTGGTGCAAAGTTTGGACCTTTTTCCACCTGCCTCATCTTCTTCAGTGTCTAACAAGTAATTGGGGGGAGGGGCAGAGCAGGGGGAGAGAGGAGGAGAAGTAGTGGTACTTCCCAAAGTCTATGTCTTCACCTGTGAAATTGCATTACATAATTGCTAAGGTCCCTCTCACTCATGAAATTTTATGATTCTGTGAATCGGTAACATTGATTCTTTCTATACCACTGTATGTAGACTACCAAGTTCATAGCTTAGTGATTATCAAATCACTCCATTCCCATGAAGCCCTTTCTCATTTCTTCTCATGAAATCATACTCATAATCTGAACTGCCTCAGCTGAAGAGACCTAACTAATCAATCTCTTTCTCTTTTCCCCATTGTGTCCTATCAAAAGAGGGGAAGTGAGGAAAGGGAGTTGAATTATCAGGGAGAATAATGGTCTCAAATTTGGATTTGGCTGTATGGAAGGAATAATAAGGTTGGTCTCATCAGATGCAAAATATAGACTTAAATATGAGGATTACATCACTTTACAGTGCAGTCTATGTGGATATGCAGCAATAAAGCCAAAGGCCACCAACTGCAGCCTTCTCCATGTACAATGAATTTAAATAATTTGAAGATAGTGGTATACAGAAAAAAAGGATTAACATTTGCAGAAGACAATCAGAATGGCAGGGACAATGTCAATAAATTGAAGGAAAAGTATAAAGAGCATTGGTTCTGTCATGAATTCAGAGAACCTTCAGAAAGGTCACCTTGATTCTTCCTGGAGGCAGTGCAAAGAAAAACAAAGGAGTGTTCAAATGGGGAGTTAACAGGGTTTCCTAAATTCATTCAATTCTATTAGTCAATGTAGATTTGTAGCCAGGCCCTATTGATAAAACTAATTTACATTGCCTTTTTTATTACTGAATGCCATTATGCTTTATAAGAGAGCCCCAGACTGATGCTAACATTACAGATCAATGTGAGACAAACTATGATAGATTGTCACCAGGTGCTTGATGTTCTTTCTCTGTGAGCTGATTCTGTAATGACTTTTTGTGTAGTGGGTAGTACCTTTAATGGCTCCCTGATGTAGAAATACACAACCCCCAAACTGAACCATTCATTGGACTTGTTATCTTTGAATGTGTTTCATATTAAAAACTAGTCAATAGTTTGGGTGAGTTTAACCATTGTAATTTTTTCAAGTGCATTATCATAAATAATGTCACAGCTTTTGCTTTCTGGGTTATCAGTACTGGGCATATTTTATAATAGATCTGCATTACTCCATAAAAGATTTAAGATAGCTTCAAGGAAGTATGCCATACATCAAGATAACATAAATTAGAAGCAAATGAGGAAGAAAAAAGTTAAACAGTGGGTCAGGTCATAAATTAGAATCAGAAATGAAACTAATACAAAAATAGATTTCTATTCTAAGCTTTCTAGCATTCATTTATATAAATTCTAAGGCTATAAGGTCTTAGTAAACAAGCTTTCTCAGTAAGGAATAAGCTTATTTCTTAGACCATAAAGGCATTTCTCCTGAGTTTTTTTTTTTTTTTTTAATAAAAAGGATGCCACACTATCATGAACAGATACCTCAAACATTTGTTTGAGGAGATACATTTTATAGGATTTCTTCTTAGAGTCCCTCAAAAAAAAAAAAACAAAACTTGGTGGTATCACACTAGACAAAATTTAGGAAAAGCTATGCTATGGGGCTTGGAAAGGGATTAGCAATGAGATTCCATCCAGTCAGCAGCTCTCTGAAGGCTCAACTTCATCCAGGGACAGATTTTTATAGTGTCTGGAGAAATGGACACGCTGCAAACCATAGTACTTTACCTGTTCTCCATACGAGCATTTTACAGAAATTTCGGTCAGGGACATTGCTCACTGGAGGGACTAGAGACCCACATACATTCGTACAAGAAAATGATGTAGGGATACAGGGAAGACACCTATAATTCCAATATGAGATGTAAAGCTTCATGGGAATTGTATCTGGGAACTGTGAAGAAACAAAGGCAGCTGGTTTGTCTGTCTTTCTCTGGCTCTACCCTGCCATCTCTAGATCCCTCTCATTTTGTGTCTGTTATTTTCTTGTCTCTACAGAGGCTTTGCCACCCTGATCCCAAGCAGCCATTCTTGCCCTCAAAATGAACAACTCAGCATCTATGAATAATAGATAGCATTCATTTAAATTACCCAAACCCAAATTCTCAGGTAAAGAACCAGACCCAGCTTTTTTTTCACCTGCTCTAGGTGGCTGCTCAGCATGGGAAAAAATAGCCACTAATCAGGTTCCATTGGATCAAAGGGTGTGGCTGGAGATTTGGGGATACTTGTGTTAGGAGCTGGCGCCTCAACTCCGTCCGGGGTTCCCAAAAACTACACGGAGCCAGAGATGCAAAAGCAAAAAGGCTTTATTGCTAGCTTAAGCTAGGGTCCAACTCTGCCTGGTGTACTGACACAGCAGTCTCATCAGGTTGAGAGAAGGACCTCTTTAAGGGTGACAAGCTGTTTTTTTATACTCTATTCACAGTAGAAAAGGGGACCTTTCATATCAGTGAAAGGGGACCTTTCACAACAGGGACCAAGTTCGATCTGATTATGTGCCTTTCTTTGGCAATCTTTAAGTTTCATTCACCCTGGCCTTGTGGTTCTTGTGGTTTTACCCTGCAATGGACAACTGTGTTCTTTAAAACGGTCGTTTTCCTTAAAATGTCTGTTGTCTTGCTATGTTTAGTCCTTTAAGTTCTTATACTTGGTACAGACTAGGGGAGGAATACATTGTTAATATACAGACTAAGGGGCACCCTGAGATCCCCAAGCCTGTACACTCTAAATGGGTTCTGCCATCTGCCACATAAAATCAAGGCACATTCTTAGTGTGTAATACCTTTATTTTTTTTAAAGATTTATTTATTTATGCATACAAGAGCTGGGGTGCAGGCCAGAGGTGTGGGGTGGGGGTGAGGGTGGTGAGAGGATTCACTAGAGACAGAGTGGGGAGCAGAGCAGGCAGATCTACTGAAATACACTGCTGAGGGGAGCAGTGGGTGAGACAGGAGAGGTCTGCTGTGCCATGTGTGTCAGCTCCCTGGCCGGGGTTTGAACTCATGCTGCAGTGGCTACCGATAGCTTCATAATGTTGAGACTTAACCACTTGCGCCACCAGGGAGACCCCTGTTCAAGACCTTTAATAGAAAAGAACTTTAACAGAATTGGTATGCATAGAGAAAATGAGAAAGGACAATAGTTTCCTAGTGAAACACCCAAAGTTACCCATTCCTTTGTGAGTAAATGCCCAAACAGGGTTGCCCAAAGTGGGGCCACTGAGGTCCAAAAGCTCGCCACAAGTCTAAAGCACCTTCTGGTGGGGAACCATAGGAAAGAGGCAGAAGGGGCCGGGCAAGTCTGGAAGGAAAGGAGTAAGATCAATGTACAAGTCAAGATAAAGGCCGAGTGTTGGAGCGACTGCAGACAGAAACCCTGAGGGTTGGCGATTACCCCCAACAGTATAGAATGGCCAATCCCAGAGCTAGTGCATCCTGGGGGTGGATGCGGCATGTGGCTTGTAGCCGAGACTACAGCCAGAGAAGGCCAGGAAGCCCGAAGACTCCTGGTATGATATAGTAGATGCCGTGAGTGATTCCCCTCCCTCGTATGAGCAGTGCCTTTGGCAGCAGATTTGGTGGCTCATCTGCTGGTACCAATAATTGTCTTTTGCGCTAAGTTGGGGCCCTGCCTGGACTTATTTTGTTCTGTTGTATTTTGTTCTGTTGTGATGTATTTGCTTTTGTGGGCCATGGCTGCATTGTTTGTTTGCTAAGAAAATTGTGTATATGTAGATTATATGACAGAAAACCCTAAGAGGGTAGACTGTAGGATAAGGTAAAAAGTATCAGGCTTTTCTGCCCTCCCGCCATCAGGATAGATGACAGAACACTGCGGTCCTGAATGCATGCCTGATGGCGGGCACCTGGAGTAGGGTGTGGGCATAGATAGATGGGATTCAGCCTCCCGGCCCCCCAGCACCCCTGCCTGCTGTGTACCTGGTAAACCCCAATAAAAGCCTGCAAAAAACCACTGAGGACTCTGACTCCTTCTTTACCCGGTCTGCTGGATCATAGAAAACCTGCACTGTGGTCCTCCTGACCCTACACCTGTACCCCAGTTCTTGTATGTATAAACAAATAAATATTTAAAAATAAATAATGCTATTCATTTAATCAGTGATCTCCTAAAGTAGAGTATACATATGGTGATCCAATAGAGTACCAAAAAATATATAATCTCTGTTTAACTTTATTTCCTTCTTTAAAAATTTATCATTTGTTTATGTTTTAAATTTTATATAATATGTACAGAATTGTAACTACATATATTCTAAATAAATACATGTGTTTGAGGACACATGCTCAATTACATTTTCTAGGTTAGGTCTATGATCTAAAGTTTCTAGCCCACTGGTATTAAGGTCTTAATATAGGGCACTATAAGACCTCCCTTGTGGCACAAGGGGTTAGGCTCTGCACTGTGAAGCTATCTGCAGCTTCTGCAGCACCTGTTCGATCCTCTGCTGGCCAGAGAGCTACCCACATGGCCAGCAGACCTCTCCTGTCTTGCCTGCTGCTCCCCTCAGCAGTGTATTTCAGTCAATCTGCCTGTTCTGTTCCCCACTCTGTCTCTGGTGAATCCTCTCACCCCCCACACCTCTGGCCTGTATCCCAGTTCTTATATGTATAAATGATAAATCTTTAAAAATATACATATGAATGGCATTGTAGGTTTTATACCAATAGAAAGATAAACAGTTTCTAATTTGTGTCTGTTACCAATTCCAAATGCTTCATAAGGACATAACCCCATAGGACATCACCTTATTTAGTACAATTTCCTATCAAGCCACGCTCACTCTTTAAATATTCATTAAGGAGGCCTTCCTGGTGGCCTACGGGTTAAAGGCTCAGCACTATCAAGCTATCCCTAGATCGAACTCATTGTGTCATGAGTTTGAGCCCCAGCCATGGAGCTAAAACATATGGCAGAGCAGACCTCTCCTGTCTTGCTCCCTGCTACTCTCAGCAGTGTATTTCAGTGGATCCACCTGTTCTGCTCCCACTGCTTCACTCTCTGGTGAATCTTCTCACCATCTGCACCTCTGAACTACACCCCAGTTTGTATATGCATATATAAATAAAAATAAATCTTAAAATAAATAAATATTCATTAAGTATTGTAGGGTAAACGATTGTCAGGCTTTGCTGCCCTCCTGCCATTAGGATAGATGACGGAACCTTGTGGTCCTGAATGCATGCCTGATGGCCGGCACCTGAAGTAGGGTGTGGGCATATGTAGGTGGGTGCACCTGGGCTGAGAGATGGAGCTCATAAGGGTGGCCTCACGGGACGCCAGAGAAACGGAATGACCAGAAGGGGAACAAGAGAGAGAGAGCAGCACCAGCAGAGAAGCAGAGACCATGAGAATGCCGGAGAGCCCAGGAAGAGTGAAGATTCGCTGGGGGCTAGGAGGCCTGCCAGCCTTCTGGCCCCCCCAACCCGGCACCCCTGCCTTCTGTGTACCTGACAGAATCCCAATAAAAGCCTGAAAAGCCACTGAGGGCTCCGGGACCCTCTTTCACCTGTCTGCCCGGATCATAGAAAAGCTGCTCTTTGCCCATCCTGCCGCTACAGTATGAAACACTAGGAAGCAGACTGGGTTATGGTAATTTGTTTATGCGTTTAATTTAGAATCAGAAAGTATGAAACAATAAGTTCATGATCACCACAGAGTGAGGACCAGTCTCTGAAATCTTACATTAGAGTTCCTTGGGATACTTCTTAAAATAGTGACATTTGAACAGAGGCCAGAAATTCAGGTATCTGTTTCTTATAACCACTCCATTAGATAATGGATGCTCATGCACCATAATTGTAACATAGGCCTCCATGTGTTGCCAATTCTTCATATGAGTAGATTGTCAATGATTATTGAACTGAATGAGGCTGGAGATCAAGAGAATGCAAGGATGACTTACAGTGGTTAGTAAGGAACTGGAAAGGGAGTGGGCTGGAGGGTATGGGAAGAAGGGCAGGGCACTGATATTTAGGTAGGTACTTTACATTTATTCTTACAAAGATACTAAAGGGTAATGTTATTATCCACATTAGAAAAGCCACTCCTTTAAGAGCCTCGGGTTTCTTTATATAAGGTCATGTTGTTCTAAATGGTAGAGTTGGGATTTGCATCTGTGACTCTCGCTCAGTCTATGTGTTTTCTCCTATGGCACCTTTGCATTTGGATAAAATTCAGATTCTGCTTATCTTGTGGGGTGTTAGTAGATTGCCCTTTGTAGGGTAAGGAAAAATGTCAGGTTTTTCTGCCCTCCTGCCATCAGGATAGATGATGGATCCTTGCGGTCCTGAATGCATGCGTGATGGCGGGCACCTGGAGTAGGGTGTGGGCATAGGTAAATAGGATTCACCTGGGCTAAGACTGGGCTTTTAAGGGCGGCATTAGGGGGACACCAGCAGAAGCCGAAAGAGAAGCCGAGAAAGCAGCAGAGAAGCTGAGAGCAGAGAAGCCGAGAGCACACCAGAGAGCCCAGATAGAGTGAGGATTTGCTGGGGGCTGGGAGAAATGCCAGCCTCCCAGCCCCCCAGCACCCTTGTCTGCAATATGCCTGGTAAATCTAAATAAAAGATCTGCAAAAGCCACTGAGGACTCTGACTCCTCCTTTACCCGGTCTGCATGGGATCATAGAAAACCTGCCCTGTGTCATTTCTGCCCCTACACCCTTGTCTTAATTTCAGTTGAAATGCCTGGAAAATGTGGCTCCTTCAAACACTCTAAAATCACCTTCAGCACTTTCCTTTTCCTGATCATTACCCATCAAATTCCCAGGTCCCCCAAATTTACACAAGTAATCTACTGTCTATCTAAAGAAGATATTATTGGAACACATCGATTTGTGATTTATTTTTGAATATTCAAAATATACTGCTTTTTCCAGTGACTTCAATGTGAAAATCATGTGTGCTATATCTACATGGGTATGCTGGAACCTAATTTCCCAGGTTCCTGTTGTTTCCAGGTTAGACTTGGCTACAGGGGAGGAGTGTCTGAGATTTGGAAGGCAGGAGAGAAGTAACAGCTCTTTATGGTTTGAAGGTGGGAATAAAACCAGGTGTGCTAGCAACTCACACAGGTTGCTGCTGATTTTTAGCTCACCTCAGTGGCCTAGGAACACCTGCAGCTCCCGCCAGCTTCTCTGAATCCTGGCCAAGTGTGTACAGCTCCATGGTAAAGAACTTCACATTATCCTACAAGTCACTCTTGAGAAGACACTGGGAAGCAGACAAGGATTCTACTTTTTCCTTGCTCTCCCCATTTCACATAATCGTGCCTTCTTGACTGTTGGCTGTGAGCCAAGAATAGACTAGGATGCAGGATTCTTACATAGACTGAGGAGTGTACGTAGGAGCAGGAGACAAAACACAGTCAAATTTTGTCCTCCACCTGTTTTTGTTTTGTTTTTCTACCTTTTTGTACAACCTGCAAGTTAATAATGGGTTTTACATTTTTTCAATTGTTGAAAAAACTTAAAGATTTTGTGACCAAAAAATTTACATTCCAGTGTAATAAAATTTTATTGGCACACAGCTATGGGTATTTATTTATTTAATTTTCATTTTTTGTTTCATGCAATAATACAGCATTAAATGGTTGTGGCAGAGACTGTATGATTGAATTAGAGACAAAGTCTAAATATCTACTATCTGACTCTTTCAGGAAAAAAGTTTGTGGACCCCTGAGCTGGAGTTACACACACACACACTTGCACCTAAGCCTTGACTCCACTATTTACTGCTTGTATAATTGTGAGAATCGTGAGCAATTTATCCAAGTCTCTAAGTCTTGTTTTGCTCAGATATAAAGTGGGGATATCAATGCTATCCACTCCAGTAGGTTATTATAAGAATCAAATTTAAGATAAGAAGCCCTCTGTAGGGCCTCCCTGGTGGCACAAGGGGTTAAGACACAACCTATGAAGCGGTCCACAGCCACTGCAGCACGAGTTCGATCCCTGGCCGGGGAGATACCCACATGGCAAGGCAGACCTCTCCTGACTCACCCACTGCTCCCCTCAACAGTATAATTCAGTAGATCTGCCTGTCCTGTTCCTCACTCTATCTCTGGTGAATCCTCTCACCCCCCACACCTCTGGCCTGTACCCCAGTTCTTGTATGCAAAAATAAATAAATCTTTAAAAAAATATAAAAAAAGAAGCCCTCTGTAAATGTTAGTGTTACAGTTAGATGCTGGAAAAAAGTTACCTTTCTTTGTCTGAGTCAAATTACATTTATTTGTCTGTGTGTTTCTTCTCCCACATACAAGCAGTTAAATTTGCCTCAATCAATTTTTTGTTGTTATTGTTGTTGGGGGGGAGGGAGCTTCCAACTCCCCTGAGATCATGCAAGAATCCCAGGGACTCAGGCGCACACCTAAACAGATTTCTGTTTTTCTTTCTTTCTTTTTTTTTTTTGGTTGATCGCTGTTTGATTGCTTGCTCAAACCCATGTGGCCTTGGAAGCTCTGCAACAATTCCCCTTCTTTTGCTATCACAAGACAAATGAAACCTTCACCACACTCCCCATATTTTGGGGGCCCCCTCCATTTCTCCCAGGGCTTTGGCCTGCCCCGCAGCTTGTGTGGAAGCATAGTGTGGTCTACTGGTGATACCCTTTAGCAGACTATTCTTTCCAAGGCTACATAATACAACATTTTTCACAGATCAGGCAGTCCCTTCCACTTCAACCCATGGCAAACCTCTTTCTCTGACAGTGTTATACATCTCTAGAAACCTCTAGTACACCAGGAGTCTCCTCCACAGATGTCTCACAGGCCATACAGAAGAAAGAACTGAGTGTAACCCAATAGGGTGAGGTGGGTACTATGGCAAAAGATAGAAACAGTTCTCTTGCTCCTACTGGTGATTAACACTTCAACTCACTGTCTCCAGAGGTTTTATTTATTCAAAGGAAGTTGTAAATCTGGACAGTTAGATGGAAATTCCCATTAAAAATACATTTTGGGAAAACACGCTGAAGCTGACTCCTCTTTGAAGCTAGTCAACTAATCCTTGCTTAAAATAAACACGTGTCTGAGGCTTCCTGCCCCTCTGCAGGTAGGCAGGCTCTGACCTTGTTACCTTCTTGGAAGGAAAAATCTACCTCTCATGCTCTCAACCAGAACCAAATAAATTAAATCCAACTAATTTCTCACCCGCATTATTTGGATATTGCTATTAATTATTCTGTAATATCCACCATATAAGAAAAACAGTACTTGCCAGACACATCGCCCTCAATAAATGCTTCTTATTACTACCATTATCAACGTCAATACCCCTCTGGCCCTATTTTGGAATATATTAAAGGCAGCGGCATCCTAGAGAACACCAGGTCTGTGTGTGCGCACGCGTGCCTGTCTGTCCCTGGGTCTCCAAGGGGCTGACCCATCACTCACAGCCGCAGAGCTGCGGGTTGACAGGTAGCCAGAAGCAGGCTGCGGGTTGACAGGTAGCATTACCGCCACCTGCCGACCTGATCCACACACCGCTCACAGCCGCACCGGAGGGGAGGCAAAATCAACCCTCTCCCCGAAACACACCCCCCCGCTGCGGGCCGGCTGCATCTCTGCCTGTCTCCAAAGGTGGCCTGCCTTTTCAGACTCCTCCAGCCTGGAGGCCGGGTGATCGGTCCAGCTACCAGGGGAGGGGGCCAGGCGGGGCGCTAGCGGGAGCAGGGGTTGGGCCTGGGGGTGACAGGGATTCGCCCCCCACTGGGGCCAGGACCCCGACCCACCAGCGGGAGCGTCCGGGAGACGCAAGACTGCGGGAAGCCCAGCGGGCTCGCCCAGCTTTGCCTCTTCTCCTGCTCTCATCAGAGGCAGCACGACTCGCTCCTTTGTTTCTGGAAAAGATGTATCTGTACTAGCCTGGGGCGGGATTCACCCCTCCCGCACTCCTCAGGAGTCGCTAGCTTATTCGCTGCGCCCATCCGTGCGCCGCCGGAACGCGGGAAGAATCCTTACGCGAGCTGTCAGCGCTGTGGCAGCCACTATGATGGGTGACACCAAAAGAGCAACCTTCCGAGCCCGCCTCCCCAGCGCTCCTGGGGGTGCTCCGCGGTGATGCGCGGCCGCCAGAGCGCACCTCTGCCCTCTCGTGGCGGGCGCGAGTATCGCAGCCGCGCCCTCGCCACCGCCCACCCGCAACCCCAGCAGCGTCCCTTGAGGGAGCTGCATCCCAGGGAGGGGGTTTCCACAGCTCCATTCGACTGCTAGGGATCAGTGTGTGTGTGTGTGTGTGCGTGTGTGTGTGTAAAGAAAGACAACTATAATATAATACGGTTTGTGATAGGGTAATGGAGAGGAAAGAAAAGAATGTGAAAAATGAAAGAAATTAAGGAGCAAGAGTGGCAAAGTGACAGCGATGAGGGAATAGACTGACAGCCAAGGATGCAGAAAGAACACAGGGAGCAACAGTTTGGTAGGAAATAGGAGGGGACTGATGCATGAAAGAGAGGGGAGGGTTTGACATCTGTGAGAGGTAAAGTTTCATTCTGGTGAAGTGAGCTTTGTGAACATTTCAGTGTACCTCACTCCTATTTTACATCCCATTTTGTTTGGCAGCTGCTGGAAATAAGTTTCCATTTTCTGTCTTGTTTTAATATTCTCATGTCTCCCACATCACTAAGATCATTAAAGGCAGAAACAATTATGCTGTACATTTCCTGTGTGTGACAGAACCTTGGTGCATGTGGGCTTATTAACTCCCGCCTTGCCCAGCCGCCATCAGCCACATCTGCTTTTGTTATCTGATCCAGGTTTTCCGCTCTCTCTCCTCTGACCTCAACAGGCTAGCTTGTCCTTTGGGAAATAGGCCAGTAGTAGCTGCTCAGAATCCAAATGCATGTGACTTTTTCACAAAGGCTTCTGCTACCCACTCATCAACAGACACGCAAAACAAAGCCCACATCAATAAATAGCCTTAAAAATGGGTTCTCTTCCATGACATCTGTAACTCCTACCCTAATCCTTTTCATCTCTAGAAGAGCAAAAAGGAGAAAGATTTTACAGGGTCTGGCTAGCTATAGCTGGGTACAATCAGTGGAAAGATCAAAAGGGACTTTCCGTATCCCAGTCTTAGAAACTATTTTGCCAACACCACCCAAACTTGTTCCAGATTGGGGTGGGGGGGTGGTAGCGGGGGTCACATTTAGAAAGTCTGGACAGGATGATAAAAACTGTTTTGGCAGGAGATAAACCAGTGCATATGGGTGTGGGCAGTGATGCCCAAACTCATTTACCACAACAAATGGTTTCACGAAAACGTTTTGGTCAATATTGCTTATTTTGCCCTACGAGGAGTGGTTGCTTCTTTTTTTTTTTTAGATATATTTTTTTATTTATACAAGCACTGTGTACAGTCAGAAATGTGGGAGGGTGAGAGAATTCGCCAGAGTCAGAGCGGGGAACAGAACAGGCAGAGTGATGAAGCACACTGCTGAGGGGAGCAGCGGGCGGCAGGAGAGGTCTGCACGCCATGTGGGACCCTCCCTGGCTACCAGGGATGGAACCTGCACTGCAGAGGCTGCGGGCAAGAGCTCAACTGCTGCGCCACCAGGGGAGGCCCAGGTTGCCTCTCTAAATGACTGGATGGAGGGGATGGCATCTCCTGGGTCACTCAGAGGAGGCTCTCACAGGAGTGATTTTTATGTATTTGGGGAGATGCTGAGGACACTCCAGGAATGCAGTGTGGAGAGAAACCATTTCTCCTGCTGGCTAATGGATTGTGATGCAGAAAAGCCACAGGAAGAGAAAAATGCATCACGTTCTGAAAATACCAAAGCTTTCTGTGACATGGTTACTGTCAGATGAGGAGGGTTATCTTATTCTTTTCTCAATAAATTGTGGCGAGGTTTGAAAGCAATAATGAATGAGGAAATGTTTTGCAAACTCAGAAGATGTTCACCACTTCTGAGACGAGACTAAGGCTATAGAGAACAAGCAGAAACAGTTAACAAGGTATCTCCAAACCATTAAAGGAGTGCTTAACTAACATTCAAAAAAGGAAACTGCCTCAGTTTCATTTTCATTCCTTTTTGATATCTGTGTGTGGCTCGGTATGGTGTATTTTCTTTCATTCCTCCATAGTTTGAGTTTCAACCAAGAACTCCATTTTTCAATTGGGTTATATTGAAGCTTGGCAAAGTTTGTCTAAGACGGCAGTTGATGAAGCACTTAACTGCTATGCCAAACAGGAGCACATCATAAGAAATATGTGTTCATATACATATAATCTCATTATATACATCATCTTCCCCACACACTCATCCCTCCTAATATTTCTTTCTCCATGCACATGATTTACCATTTTGTAACACTTAGTGTTTTGCCTTCCGATTTGGAGTGAGACAGAATATGCATCCCTAAGTAACTGTCATCCTAAAGTTGAAAAATAAGAACATTTAGTAGAACCTCTTATGGACCAATGAACGTCTCTTGTTAGATAGCTAGACCTGACATAACAAATATCATAGACTGGGGGCGGGGGGCGGCGCTTAACCAACAGATATTTATTTTCTCATAGTTCTGGTCCATTTTCTCTTGAGGTCTCTCTCCCTGGTTTGGAGGTGACCACCTTCTCATTGTGTCCTCCCATGGCCTCCTCTCTGTGTGCACTCATCCCTTGTGTCCCTTCCCCTCCTTCTTATGAAGACACCAGACATATTGGACTTGGGTCACACCTTCATGACCTCATTTAACCTTAATGACCTCTCTCAAGACTTCACTTCCAGTCATAATCTAAGATACTTTGTGTGTGTGTGTGGGGGGTCAATTCTAAATATTGGGGTGGTGCAATTTGCCTATAACTTTTTTCAAGCATAAGTTGGGTTACTGAAGCCAGAAACTGGGAGTTTCTCCTCTTCCCAGAGATTGGGTAATAGGGTTCCATTCTTGAACTGAATGTGTGACCTTCACCTGTCAATTAATTTTGGAGGCTCAGTTATCTACGAAACAAGGACTATTAGACTCTGCCATTAATTATTTTGCTATTTAGGGCCTTCCTTGTGGCGCAAGGTATTAAGCACTGCACTATGAAGCAATCCGCAAATTCTGCAGAATGAGTTTGATTCCTGGCCCGCCAGAGAGTAACCAACATGGCAAAGCATACCACTCCTATCTCGCCTGCTGCTCCCCTCAGCAGTGTATTTCAGTCAGCCTGCCTGTTCTGTTCCCTACTCTGGTGAGTCCTCTCACACCCCGCATCTCTGGCCTGTACCCCAGTTCTTGTATGCATAAATAAACAAATCTTTGAAAAAAATTATTTTGCTATTTATTATGACTACTTGAAAGGGCATTCCAGCACCTAGCACAGTGACAGGCAAGCATTAAGGACCCACAGATATCTGGCTAAGGAATGGAAAAGGAATGATGTGTTGACAAAAGAGTATCCAAAACACTAAGTTGATTTCTCATATTAGATAACAAGTGAGGGAAAATCCAGAGGGGAATGATACTGGGGTCTCAGTTCCTGTAGCTAATAAAAGGAAACAGTTTCAGGAGAAGGAAAATAGTCTAATTTGTTGACTAATTGAAGAGGCAGCAGACTCAGCTCTGAAAGGCCACTGTCCTGCTCTTTGGCAGAGGGCAGGGGTATTTATCTAGTTGCAAGGGAATAGAAGCAGGGAGTGGGCAAATCAGCATGTCCGTCCTTGTAACACAAGCGTCTGGAGGTTCTGGTTGAGACCAGCTTGCTTTCACCATCACCTGGTGGTCAGCAATTCAGATGTTATCATCCTAGTGATGTTCTTTTCCCTCTCGGAATGTAAGAAAATAACGTTTGTTAAGCCTAGAAGGTAAATAAAGGAGATGGGAGAGTTTATTTGGTAGCACAGATAGAGAAAAGTCCCTTTTTTGCTGTATCAGGAGAATGAATGAGGACAGAGTGAACTTAAAGCCAAGAAAACATTGCTATGGAGATTTGTGTGTGTGCACACGTGTGTGGGCCTGAATGAGGGGGAGTGTGCGTGACATATTTTGAGAAAGAAGACCAGGAAGCACAGGTTAGAATCAAAGAGTTTAAAAGGAAAAGGAAGGGCCCTCCCTGGTGGCCTAGGAGTTAAGTCTCAATGGGGTGCCTATCACCGCTCTGGCCTGAGTTCGATCTCTGGCCAGGGAGCTAGCCCACATATGGCGCAGCAGACCTCTCCTGTCTCACCCATGTCTCCCCTTAGCAGTGTATTTCAGTACACTGAACTCTGTCTCTGGTGAATAATCTCACCCCCACACCTCTGGCCTACACACCTCTTCTTATATGTACTAAATAAATAAAACTTAAGAAAAAATAAAAGGAAAAGGAAGAATTCACACACTGTACGTAGTAGATGGTTCTGAAAATCTGCCTTTTCCATTCAAAGAAAGCATTCATACCCCACGTTCAGTGATCCCATTTCTACCTACAACCAAGTCTAGGCACTGCTCTCTTTGGTCAAATAGCAGGACTATGAAAGAAAGGACCATGAAAATGCCTCCTTTTCCTCATGAAAGGATTGAATAGTAAATCCTTGTTAAATGTGTGTTCCTAGCCAGACCGAAACTCCAGAGGACAGAAGTTTGCCCTCAGGAAGCAACTAATAACTGACTATGATGCTTTCACTAGTATGGCCCTCACTAGGCTCTGTGTAAAATTTTGTGAATGAGCAAACAGATGAACGATGAATAGCACAGGAGTTGGCATCTGTGAATCCACGCCTCTCCGAGTTTTCTTCCATTCTCTTTGAACAACTTGTTAAATACTGAGAAGGAACATTCTATCTGCTGCTGCCCCACCCCACTGGTGATCCTTCCCTTTCAGGCTGAATTTAGTACTGTGTCAACAAGTGGTGGCTTTCCATCTTCAAATTGACAGGCTACAGTTGTCATCATTAGCTTTCTTTTCTTCTCATCACTATATCACATGTGCCAGTTTTTCAAATTCATTCCATTGTTACATATGAGGTAATATTTTAGGATGTATTTATTTCAAAAAGGATAACGTATTTAGCAAATGTTACATATACAGAGGATTTTAAGTAGGACTAAATGCAGCAATTAATGCTAATGAGTCTGCTGTTAGCATGTAATATTCTTGGTGTTATAATCATGCATCACTGAACGCAGAGCCTCAGTTTGTTCAACAGATGCCCATTTTAATGGCCACATTCTTTTCTCATGGATAAGTTAGCTTTAGTTAAATGTACCATTAAATATAACCATTTAAAATGTTAATGAAAGCTGCTACTGTATCCAGTAGGAATTTTTGTTTTAATGTCTGCTTTCTTACTTATTTTTAAAAGGATTTTGGGAAGGTCAGGAGCCTATTGTCTGTTTAGGGTGATTTAAACAGGAGGAAAAAAACACACACTCATTTTTTTTTTGCCCATTCCAGTTAATTCAAGTTCAGATCTGTTACGTTTAGGAAGAGCAATGAAAAGCCCATATGGCTTCTGTTCATGGTAGCCTGGGGACTGCAGGCCTATGTGGAAAGCAGCTCTCCTTTGTTTTCATCTTCTGTTTCTTCTCAATATCCTTTTAGGATCTGAGGCAGAATTGGTTAATTGAGGTCCTTGGCAGTCCAATGAATTGATAGCCAAATATCTTGCATTCCTGAAAGTACACAATTAGGATGAAATAGGAGGAAATGCCAGGATGTTTCTACTTAGGAAGAGGGAACCAATCAATAAGAAGCCTTATTGACAACAAGACTTGTTTGGACTTTCTTAGTGGAAGACAGTGTTTGTAAAACAAAGGATTAATGATGTTCTGTGAGAACTCTGCTGCTTTCCAAAGTGTCTCATTAGTTATACCCTGAGACCAATTTTCCAAATCTTAAAACATGACTGTGTTGGGAGCACAGGATGTCCCGAATGAACTCCACCCACTAATGTTTTATGGGCTCCACTCCCATCTCCATGCCAAAGAGATCTCAGGCTCCTAGAATTACAACTCTTGTCATACCTTGACTTGTTGAAGGGGATTGCTGGGTATGAAGTGAAGCAGCTGTGCTTGATAGAAGAGGGAGGACATGGGACTGTAGGGGACTTGATTTTGCCTGATTTTGGCGGGCATCCAGGTCCCAGCTCAGGCAATGTTGCTGGTAGGATGTATTGACCCACTAATCTCTATATACCCCTCTCTCGCTCTCTGTTCCCCTCTTTTCATTTCCCTCCTGTGCCTGCCCTTGGGTCTTCTTCTGAGTTTTTCTTAAGCATGTGGGTGAGACTCACGGCCAGGCCGTCCCATTTCCCTTTGCGGTTGCCCTGTAACAACTGCTGGTGAGAGAGGGTAGGAAAGCGGAATGTCTATGTCTCAGGCGAGCCTGCCTACATGCATTTTGTGGGCATGAGCCAGACTTCTTCTTGACTCATTACTTTTTTTTTTAAACATTTATTTATTTATGCATAAAAGAACTGGGGTATAGGCCAGAGGTGTGGGAGGGTGAGAGGATTCAGCAGAGACAGAGTGGGGAACAGAACAGGCAGACTGACTGAAATACACTGCTGAAGGGAGCAGTGGGAGAGACAGGAGAGGTCTGCCGTGCCATGTGGGTCTCTCCCTGGCTGGCCAAGGATTGAACTTGTGCTGCAGAGGCTGTGGATAGCTTTACAGTGCTGCGCTCAGCCCCCCTGTGCCACTAGGGAGGCCCAACTCATTTCTTTCTTTAATGGTCTACATAATTCTCCAGGTATTGCTAAGTCAGTTAAGAGCAGTATAGCTGGCCAGAGCTGGAGAAGGACTGAGTGGAGAGTTTGGCCAGATGTGGGGACTGTTTAAACTGAAAGTTTTCAAGTATTCAACCCAACTGACTTGGAATGTAGAAATTACCTCTGTCCAGATGTTGTTTTCCACTTTCCCTAATGAGTCTTCTTAGTGCTAGGAATTTTTTTTTTCCTTTCAGAATTTACTCAAATATTAATTCATCTGGGTGAGCAGAAGTATTGAAGGGTATGCATTCTCAAGATTGGTATAGAGCCTGGGAGGTTACATATTAAGAATAAGGCAAAAACTCAGCAGTACTTGTTATGTTAATTGTCAAGGAACCATGCTAATAAAAAGACAGAGATATGCTCCAAGGATTTGGGGTAAAATATTAATACAATGGGGGGGGTGCTATGGACAAAGTCCATAAGCATGGAAGCTGGGAGAATGCTGTCAATGCCTTCACTGAAAATTGTCTGGGAGCTCTGATGACTAACTGGAGCATCTTGGGGGCTCTAACTGCCCCATTTCTTTTACCCTGACCAATATAATTTCCCTATTTCTGGGTCTCTGATGGGGTCACCTCTTATGTTTGCCCCTGTTAGTAGGAGCAACAACCACATGTTGGATGAATTTTGACAAATGTTTGCTAAGTCATTAGCCTTTCACCTTTCTAGGTGTGAAAGGATCACAAGGGGGAAAAACAGGCTTTCCTTAGGACATTAGATCACAGACCCACCTTCTTTTCAGCTCACCTATGTGGTTTTGCACATTCCTTTATATAGATGAACTTAAAGGGGGTAGAAGGTGGGAGTATAATGGAAGATATTTCTCTTCAGAGACACTAATAATAGCAAAATCTTAAAGTCATGTTAACTTTTTAACTCTGAGTACTCTGTAGCCCATAATGCTCAGGCTATTTGGGGACAATGCTATCAGAGATTCCAAGAGGTTTTCAACAATATCAGGAATGGCAGGCATATAATGAACACTTTGGCTAACTTTTGCCTCTAGTTCCTGAGGGGTAACCTCAACATTTTTGGTGTTTTCCAAGTAATAATAATTTCTTTGCTATTTGTGTTGGCCTCCCTTGGACCATACCTGGTAGTTTGCAAATGAGGTGCCTCATGGTGGGCTCCTGTAGAGGGCAGGAAGGCACAGGGAGGTTTTCTATGACCCGAGAAGACAGGATAAAGGAGGAGTCCGTCCTGGAGCCCTCAGTGGATTTTGCAGGCTTCTATTGGGATTAACCAGGTACACAGCCGACAAGTGGTGCCCTCCCAGCCCCCAGCAAGTCTTCACTCTTTCTGGGCTCTCTGACCTTCTCTGGTGGTCTCTGCTCTCTGCTCTTCCATGGTTCTTCTTCTCAGGGTTCTGCTTCTTCTCTACTGCTTCTTGGTGTCCCTGGACACCACCCTTAAAAGCCCAGTCTTAGCCCAGGTGAATCCCATCTACCTATGCCCACACCCTACTCCAGGTGCCCGCCATCAGGCATGCATTCAGGACCACAGGGTTCAGTCATCTATCCTAAAGGCGGGAGGGCAGAAAAGCCTGATGCTTTTTCACTTACCCTACAGCCCCCAGGTGGTTTATGCTGATGAGATGACTCAGGATAAGGCCTGCCTTGCCAGAAAGACCAGACCACTGGTTAGAGTATTGGGGTGGTTTTTCTTTTTTTAAAAGATAAGTTGATTTATGCATACAAGAACTGGGGTTTTGATGCACATGATAATGATATCAGCCTGACTGCCCAGCAGGGGAGACAGGGCCTAGAGATTGAGTTCAGTAGCGCTGGCAGTTACTCAGTCAATCAGGTGTATGAAATGAAACCCTAATTAAAACTCTACCAAAGCTATTGAGTGAGCTTCTCTGGTTGGCAACATTATGCTTTGTCAGATACCTACATCCTGGGGGAATAATGTGTTCTGACTCCGCAGAGAAAGGACAATGAGAACTTCACATTTGAAACTCTTTCAAACTTTGCTCTGTGCATGTCTCCCTTTGACTGTTTGTAATTTGTTTCCTTTTGCCATAGGAAAGCTGAGATCATAAGTATAACTCCTCCCTGAGTTCTCAGAGTTGTTTTAAAAATTATTATATCTAAGAGGATGGTGGGAACCCCTGAATTTGTAGCTAGCTGATCAGAAATCAGGATGGACTGAGACCCAGAACTTGACTGAAGTAAGGATTATCTTGTTTGAGGACTGTATCTTTAAACTTGGGTTTGTCAAATCCATAGAAAAAGAACATTTTCAGAGTCTTATATAAAATTCATATTTGAGGAGCCTGGTCTTTAAAACTATCTCCTTAAACAAGAGACCCAGGATATGGCTTCTGAGACCCTTTGCTGTTTATTGAAATTGATGATAAGTTCCCACCCCTAGCCTTCCCCCAGGTCACCGCTCCCCCTCCCCGCCCCCCCCCCCCCCCAGCCCAGCCCAGCCCCGCCTAGATCTATTCTTTTGGTTTTCTGGATCTAATTTGGCTCCGGAGAGAGACAAATTCAGACCCTCCCAGTCATGCTCATGTTCAATTAGACAATTCACCCTCACCTGTTTATTTTGTAGATTGCTTCTTTTCCTTTTTCTCTTGCCATCTCCTGTCTGTCCTGGGCAAAGCTAAAGGAATTCTTTAAAAATTCTGAAAATACTTTGTGAAGACACTGGCTCTCAGCAAGAAGGAAAGACAAGCTGCTTTTTTCATAAGTACAAATAACGGGACCTTAAAATGTTCCTCCTACTGCTGTCAGATGGGATCTTATGAAAATGAACCCTTAAAAGATAACCCCTATCATGGAGATTTTAAAGAAAAGGTGTACATCCTAATGTTTTTTGGAATCATGTTCTAAGTTCTTACTAATTTTAAAATCAAAAACTTCTTATTGTTTTATCTAGTAATCAGGTAATCTGTGGTTATTTCTTATGATATCTTACAAGAGAAAAAAGGAAAACTTTTAGAGAAACTCTTTGCTTAGATGAAGAAAAATATTTTAAATACCACGTACCCTTCTGTGATAGATGAGACATTGATAGAGAACCTGAGTAGATTCTTTAGTATTTTGTCTACCCCTTCCTACATGATTTTCAGTATCATTGGCTTCATTTCCTATCTTATTCATGAAAACCTCCATTCAGCCAGAATGTAGTGCAGTCAACCACAAGATCACTGACTCAGGTCAACGAGTCTCCTTTTCACGTTTATTTCATTTTGTTTTAAGATCACAGAAGAGCAGAGCATTCATACGTGTAAAGTAACAGAAGAGAGGAACAGAATTTAAATACATTTAAAAAAAAAGGAAAAAAGCTTTTTATAATTTTAATTTTTTTTTTTTTACACACACTGCGCTTTTATTTTCCTTCACAGAGCTAGTGTCCAGGGAAAAAAATCCACCCAATAAACAAGAATAAAGAACCTTGAACAACAAAAAACCCAAACAAAAAATGGCCATGTGTTTGTATCATTAAGGAAAGTTCAGTTTATGTCTACAGGGCTGAAAAAAAAGGAATATATTTATATATTTATATATATTTATATGTATATAACACTGTTAATAGGAGAATTCTAACCAAGAGCAGGATTTATACACCCTTCAGTAGGGCAGTGAGAAGGAAGGGGTGAAGCAGTGGTAGGGGAAGCAAGTTGGAGGCTTTTCCCCGGCCTTCTCTCCCTGTGGTTTCCTCCCTTCAACCTTCCCCATTCTCAGGAAATACTCAGGGAATAAATGTTTGGCTACAGTTTGCCTGGATGAACCATTTATGTTCTCTGGTGAGGAGCAAGGACATGGATGTGGGTTGAAAAGGGCTTCAGAGAGCTTAGAATTCCTGCTGCATGCCAGGAAGCTAGGAGTTCCATGTATTTTCTTCATTTGCAAGAAGCAGATTTGTACTCTGTGCCTGGCTTTACATGGAGCGAGCTTGTGCAGAGGAGAATGTAGCTGTCGGAGGAGGTCCAGGAGCACCACTCAAAAAGAGGCACCTCTGAAATGACCATGAAGTGGGGGGTTGTCCTATGGCAGGTGGTTCTTCCCCCTTACTGAGAGCTTCCTAAGTATCTAAGTACACTGTATAGCCTTATCTACATAAAGTGATAATTAAGCTGGGGAGCTACGAATAATCCCTTCTCTTCAGTGGACAAAATACTCAGATTCTTTCTGTTCTCTAAGGAATGAAAAGCTACCTTTGACAGATGCTAAGCACAGTGTGGGGATGTATTCTGATGGATCAAGACAAGTGCACCTGAGCTCCATCCATCCAGAATGTGGCTCGAGAACGTGATTCTTCCTTAACTGTCTGAGAAAACATCCTTGCTGCTTCCTCTCTTCTCAGAAAACTTAACTTCCACTTTGATTTTGGATTTCCTAGCAACTCTTACTATCTTCAGCTCTGTAATCCCCTAAAATATGTGTCTTCTCATCTCATTTTCAATGTGTCTTCTTTAAATGTTATTGACTTGTGCTTGTAAAAAGCAATGCTTACTTTCTCTCTATCCATTTGCTTGATTTCACAGCCTATAAGTCAGGCTTAGTGAAACTTAGGAGAAATTCCTTCCCAAGTAAAATATATTCTCTCTCCCTTTTCTCACACAACAGCCTTTTGAACCTGCCTGGGACTACGTGCTTACTGCCATCAGCACCAGGAAAACCTTTCCAAGGACACACATTTACTCTAAGGAGGCATTTGGCCCAGGATGAGAGAAAACTGATGCTTCCTTTCATATGCACAACTTCCCCCCTCAGTACTTGCCTGATACCCAATCTGGATATTTTCCTTCCTGTGAAAGGTTACTAGAATATAGTTCAGCTGTTAGATTTCATGTTATAAATAAGGGAACAATTCCAGTCATTTCAATATCGTTAGTAAGGTCTGAATGTGTCCCTTCTCTATATTGCCAAGAAGTTTTATTCAGAAGAGAACTACAGACCCAGTCCAGGAACCCTCTAAACTAAGAAGTTTTGACTTTTAAAATGCACATGATGAAATAATAGTTGTGAGAAGTGAAGACAGCACAAAGACCAGACTAGAGACATGAATGGAAGGATAAGGTGGGCACAGGCTTACATGAGTATTTAGTTCTTACTTCAGAATCAGAAAGTTTTGAGCTGATAGAGGTTTCAGAGAGATCATCAAAATTTTTCACTTTCAGGATGAGAAAGCCAAGACTCAGGAAGGGTAAGTGACTTCCCTTAGGTCACACAGCTTGCTTGTGGTCAGCCCCAGGGCTAGACCCTGGACTCCACCTCTAGCACGCTTTCTATCTCACTTTAAAGGTGCCATTTATCTTGGATAGAGAAGTGTACTTTAAATATCCACATTTATTTCTATAACAGTCCTTGCAGACTAGGTCATCTTTTTCAATGACTTTTATGTACCACTTTTTCAGATTGTAGAGGAGGTATAGATCATGCTGTGGCACACACCAATTTCCTCAAAAAGACTCTAAGAAAATATGTCTGATGGAGATACTCCCTCTGAAAATAATTCTGTACCTCATTTGCAATATGTGAGATGGTTATATAGAAATACAGGTCTACCAGATTAAGTAGTTATTTCCTTGGGTGACTTAGCAAGATATTTCTCAAGGATATACTATTTCTTATATTCCACAATTTGTTAGAATCAAGATGACGAAGAAGTTTTACCAATGTCTTTGTTGAACGGAAAATAAAAATGGATTAGTCCTATTAGCTCACCAAGGTGTAGTGACATCCTTGGAGTTGTTGAAATAACATGTTTTAGATGGTAAGTAAGAAGCAACAATACTCAGGAATTGACACAACAAACACGTGAGCCTCAAAACTTCTCCCTCCCTGTCTCTTCATTGCCCTTGATTTGGGGTGAGGCAAATGGCAACAGCTGGGAGAAACCCCACTTGGGTCCTGAAGGAAAAAAGGGGTGGCCTCCTGGGACCTGAGAAGGATGTGAGGTTTGGCAGTTCCTGTGGGCCTGCTTCCTTCTAATGAGGTAACTTCCTGTTAGCGCTATTCGTCCTACTTCTTCCCATTCTGATCTGTGGGATGCTTTGGGTTTTGTTTATTTTTATTTGATTTTTTCCTTTGAGATTCCTAGATTTAACTGAACTTGGCCCTGCATGAAAAATGAAGTTTACATAGTTGATATTATGTATATAAACTAGTGATTTACATTGATTTACACATGATTGGTGCCTAATTTATTAATCAGCACACAGTATGTAAATGTGCTGAGAGGAAATCAAGATTTTAAAATAAGTTTTCCATAATATTCATAAACATTTGCGCTGGTGTAAATGTTAAGCCTAAACCTAATGTTAACACCAGTTTCCTTGCCAAGAGGAAAGTGATGTATCTCGCTGGGTGAAAATAAATTCTTGAATTTCAGTTGGCCACATTTAACAACATAGCTACATGCAAATAAGAAGAGTTGACTTCTCTTCCGCTAGCATGCACATAAATGTAAACTCCATTTTGCACTTAGTGAGATGTTTATAGACATTATGCCAACCATGATGGAAAATTTACATCACTGGGGCAAATGCAATCTTTGGGGGAGAAATATTTTAAATAGTTAGGAAAGAAGGAGGCTTTCTAAACTGGATTTGCATTTCTTAACTCAAGGTCTCAGCTCACTATTTTTGTGGTCTGTTCAATATTTATCTTCAGAATAGTAAGTTATTATAGGTCAGGTATAGCTTTACACTAGTATTTCTACAAAAAAATGATAGTTATTGGGAACTAAAACTACATCCAAGATAAAAAGCTTATGATAAAAATAAGGCCATGGTTAATCCCATGAAGCAATGGTTCATAAGCAAATTCCTTTCAAAAATTAGTCACAGTGGAAAAAATGGGGCTCCACATCTCTCTAAATGAAGCAAAGCTCTTTTTTTAAACCAAATTCAGTACTCTTCATTTTAAGTTTAAACAATTATTCTAGATTTGTCTTATAACACATACAATATTGTAAATATAGCATCTGTAAAGATAAGATTAAAAAAATTACATACACGTATATATTATTTATCCCCAAATAATTCAAGGCCCACAAAGAACAAAATGACAGATTTTGGGCGACAGATCAATAGAAACAGAGAAACCACAACCAACCTGGGGAAATAACCTATGACTGGAAAAGGTAAGAAGCTAACAACTCGGTAGGTAATAACTCAGAAATAATTTCATGCTGAGGAGTTTAGTTTTTGTATGCAAAGGAGGTAAGTCCACTTTTGGAGGAGAAACAGATTTTGCTTCTGTCCTCCAAGAACATGAAAATCACGAGTACTTTTACAAGGTCTCTATGAATAGCCCCAGTTGTCTGATTATGTAATTAAAAAAAAAAAATTGCCCACAGCAAGGAAGAAGTATGCCTGACTTGGAAAAGAAGGCAAAGGACAATGGAATAATTCTTCCTCACAGAAAACACATTGAATTTTCCTTAAGTCTTTGTTTTTTTTAGGGCAAAGGGATTTTATGTCTCAAAACAAGTAAGATGTTCCTCCAATAAGAAACAAAAAAATTCTAATGAATGATTGCACAGAGGATATAATTCTATAGTTGTATAATCTAGGATAGTTCTCATTCTTCAGTAAGTATCCCCAGTCAAGGTCATTTCTGCTTTTGTTAACTAAAAGTCGTGTCTAAGGATTTTGTATTATGAATGGTGGCATTTCATTTTACAAAAAAAGGCCATTAAATATATTAACCATTCAGATTTATCAATGCGTTGCATTCCTCTCAGTAAATTGTTTCCAACCAGTTGACTTTTATTCGGTGCAGGGATTCAGGCTTTGATTTCCAATGGACAAAATTCTTGAAGCTTCCATAACAATAAAAAGAACTAAATTCCAAGAAGTGCCATGTTGTGACAATCTAGGTGGCTTCTATTTTTTAACTAGCCTTTTTTCAGTCTCTAGGCTCTGTATTCTCCACATTGCTTAGAGACATATTCAAATCTATGATACTTCTGGGTTCAATGTTTGCTCTGAACCAGGAGCCAGGACAAAGTTTTAAAATGCCCAGATCCTGCAGAGTTATAGGCAAACACCACAATATTCAATATATGTTTAATTATGTTTAGTATGTGGTCCATTATATTAAAAATCAGGAATAAATGGTGCTGACATGACAAAGACATTTCTTTAAATGGAGACTCTCCCTCTGTAAAACAAAGATCTAGACCTTAGAAGATGGAGACAATTAAAAAAGTGAGATGTCTTATTAAAATTGATGACATGCAAGAAGAACTCATTTCTGAAACTGGCACTAAAGTGAATTATCAACTGTAACTTTCTTTTCATATACATCTTTAAGTTAGCATGCACTCCTCCACAGCTTGCACTTAAGGATGAGGCTAGCTCTCCAGTATAAGGGGAGTTTTTATCATCAAGGATGAGAAGCTTTTATTCCCATTTTAAATGGGAAGACTAAATGTAGAGAAATACCTGATTGTCAATAAATTGATGCAGCATAGGAATATGGTTATTCCCAGTCTTTTAGTAGCCACATTCAGAAATAAGAATTTCTGTCCTATGCCAGAATCTGCCCCAACTACACTTACCCATCCCAAGCCCAGCGTGTCTTTGTTTCATGTTTACATTGCCAAATCTTAAGAGATTAATTAGGACAAATAGAATCCCCTACAAGAGACTGCAAATGCTGCTCATTGAGAACATCATTACCTTCAAAGATGCGACTCACTGCAAAGTGCCTTCAAGTAACCAAATCTATCAATAAAAACTGTAGATTATTTCTTGTTACCTCCCTTCTGTCTGTCTTTCTCTCCCACCTTTTTCTTTCTCCCTTTTGGACTTGCTGTTATGAAGTTTCTTGTGATTTATCATATGACAACTATTTTCCAGGCTCAACCTTTGATGAAATATTTGACTCCGCTGAAATACATTCCATCATGATCTCAATAATTTTCTCTTCTTTCGTAAACTGAGCCACTTCCAATGCCTCCTTAGTGTTACTGAAAATAACGGTTGGTTTCCTGACAAAGATATCTACATACAGAAATCCAACTCTATCTGAAAGGTCTTTGCTAAGAAAATCCTCTGACATTGTGATGAAGCCAAGCTTGTGATGTGCATGTAATTCCTGCCTAAATTGTTAGGAGCTTCCCGGCTCTTTTGGTGAAGGAACCAGCTCATATTTCAGAGTTAATGTGATGACTCTTTTAGATGTAAACTTCAACACCATATCCCCCACTGTATCTTTTCCAGAAGAACAGAAGTCCAAAGTAATCAGGGACGGTGAAAACACGCCATTTCTAGTAGCTTGGTCTAGGACAATGAACGGCTAGGAACGATGGTGTTATAAACACTGTCAGTGGAGCTGAAAGGAGATGATGTGGGTAACCAAATCAATTGTTAGCCTAGAACAACAGGAAATCTGCAAAGGAACACAAGGAGTGGATTCCTTTTTGTTGTGGTCAACGCCTTATATTAGAACTCTGAGTATATCTCCATGAGTATGGACCCGAGCAGCTGTTAACTTTTCTGCCCTTGCTTGCTCTCACTGTATTTCATCTGAAATAGAAAACAATCTCTGCTCAAGGCTAGCCAAAGGGCAAATGCAGTGTTATTTGAAGTTTAGGGAGGGGCAAAATGGGGCTGCTTTGGGTCTCCACATGGCTCATGTTCTCATCATTGGGAGATCACATTTGGAGACCTTCCTGCTTCTGGGGATTTACTCAATATATGCGAGTCATTCCTGCAGTGGTGCAGAACCAAGCCTGCCAAAAAACAGGAGCTATGTGAATCCTTCAGACTCATGAAACAAGAGTGAAATCTGGAGCCTTCTCTCCTAGGTTACCTCATGAACGTCACTGGTTCCTTCTACTGTTTGCTCACCCCATCAATAGTAGGCACTTTCATTTATAGTGAGATTCTGAGTGACTCTCGACTGGGTTCTGATGATTAGATTAGGAGGAATATGAGGTTCTGCCCTTGGAAGGGGCACTTGCTTGGTTTGAATACACACTGATGTCATGTGACAACCAAGGATGGGGGAGAAACTTGGCTTCCTGCTCCTTCCCACCATCTCCCCCAGCAAACTTGTCACAGCCGCATCTCACAATTACAATGCGGGACGGTATCTACAGCACAATGAATCTATGTACACATGGACCATTACCTTGGCATGCTTTAGAGAGAGACACACACTCACACACATGTACACCCACGTGAGAGCGAGAGAGCTGAGCACGCACGCACAGTGGAGGAAATTAAAATGGCACTTCCTAGCATTTGCGGCCTGACTAGAGCTCAGGGGTTGGTGGGGTGAAGAGAAGCTGGGGGTGGAGATAAAAAGGGGATATCTGGGATACAGGTGGGGAGATAGAACACTCGGAAGGAAGGGGGTGGTCTTAAACATTGGAAAGATCGTGGTGGCAAACCAGATAAAGGCTCAACACAGGACTCCTGCATGAAGCCCATCCATAGTCTGAAGTGGCTACGAGTCAGCTCAAATGAAAAACAAATAAAAAGAGGATGGAAATAGAAACATCAAAGGCAAGACCTTTTTTTTTTCTTTCCCCACAGATGTAAAAGGATGAAGGAAGGATAAAGTGTGTGTGTGTGTGTATGTGTGTGTGTGCACATGTGGGGAATAATATCCAACTGGTACTTCTTCACTTTTCTTATTTTTACAACATCTGGAATTCTTAGCTACATCTGTGATGTAGAATTACACAGCATACATTAGCTTAGATATACACATTTCCTGGTAGAATTTTTCACCCTGAATGATACTCATTTTTTATTGATGGATTTTAATTGTTTTAAATGTTGTATTTTCTTCTTTTTTTTTCTTATTTCCCCTTCATTTATAAACACACAAAGTTGTGAAATAAACGGTCTCCCCCATCTCATTCTCTCTCTTTCTGTATCCTGTGTGACGCATTTTGTGTGTTTTTTTAAAATTATTTTTAAATTTTTATTCTATTAACATTTGCTGAGAAGGCAGAGCAGAGATGCTGCCAGCAGCCACAGTGGTACGGCCAGACTGATGGATCCATTTATTCCTCTCACCGACCCGGGTCCTGCAGTGCAGAAGAGAGAGAGAGAGAAAAGAGAATAGTTACATGCAGAGCCCGCCATGGGACAGCTGATTGCTGACGCAATCTGAAGTAAAACTTGGCCGAAGCCTCAAAGTCAGGGTACTTATAGCCTAAGAAAGGGTCAAAATCTTTCCCAAATCCTTCTCCTCCTTGAATTATGAGTATTTTAAGGAGTCTGTTGGTTGGAACACTTCGAAATATAAAAAGCTCTCTCCAGAGGAGGCCCTAACCTGGCCCTCGAGACAGGTCTGATGGTGCTGCAGGCTGACCCTGTGCATGCTCTGCTCCCGCATGCCCTGCCAGTGCTCTCGAATATCCCAGGCGTGGGGTGGGGTCCTGCAGCCATGCATCACAGCACCCCCATCAATAAAACATGGAACCAAGCTGTGACTCATTTCTCAGCAGTAATTATTAATTTGTTAAAGGGAAGTGTCAAAGTAACATTTGTGGCTGGGTGGGGTCAACACATTATAGAAGGGATCCTCTGGTCCAAACTCTTTATTTGACACTTTAAAAGTGAAAAGCAAAGGCAACAACAGTCACAAAACAAACCAACCTAGAGAGGTTAAGACACAGGTCCAAACCACAGGCAGAACCGGGGCTTGAGCTTGTCTTGAGCTCAGTCTGCAGTGGCTGGTTTCCTGCTGCCACCTTGGTCTTCTCAAGGTGGACAGATTTGGGGGATGAGAGTGTGGGTTCAAGAGGGAGACTGGGAGGCAACAGAAGGTAGAGAAAGGATTTGTGTGTTGACAGAGAGGGTTAGGCAGAAAATGTGTTTGACTGAAGGGCTTGTCTCCTATGCTTTTTTGATTCATTTTCTCCTTTTGTATAGTTCTGTTCATATAGATGCATTAAAAGAAGAAAATATTTGTATTTTTCATAGTAAAATCTTTCAGATTTCAGACTATATGCTTAGACAATGACTTGCATGAGAAACTGATGTGGCTGTGATGATGGGTCACTGTAGTTTTGAGGGGTCCTATGCAGATCAGTGTGTACGGATGAGTGTGTACGTGGGTTTAACACTATGATGGTTACATCCTCTACTGTGCGAATGTTTCCAAATCTGCCAACACACATACCAGATCAGAGGTAAAGTAAGAGGGGCCATATCGACTTCTAATCTGTTTTTGGAAAATAATAGCATAACAATAACACAAATAATACCAAACAAAACCAACAAACAGCTAGGTAGCACTTTCCAGAAGGGACTGTTATAACGGCTTTACAAATATAGGCAGACAACCATGCTAAGAGGTTGGGACTGCAACACAGAGATGTTGAATCACACTGCAAATGCCTACACAGCCAGTAAGTGGAGAAGTTGGCGTTTTCATCCAAGAGACTCTAGAGTCTCTGCTATCATCCCTGCTCAGGGAAGTCACACCGCAAAGGCATGCCGGTGAGTCATGTCAAATATTCCATAAATGAAATGTGGGTTTGTTTTAAACGAGAGCCAGAACAAAAACAAGAGGGCATCCACTCTCTGCAAAAATGATTTTCAATGGAAACTTTTGATTGGAATGTCTTCTTGAGAATATTAAAAATATTACTGAATATAAAATAGTAAATATATAAAATGTTGAGCCACTTAATTAGAGTATAAAATGAATTTTATCATAGGTAAGTGAGGGAAATGTACAATAAATATTCAATCAATACATCCCTTAGTTTTCTGATGAAAATGCACCTTAGCTCTCAGGCCTATCATGAAGATTTAAGGTTCAAAATGATTAAGCTTCCAGAAAACACCCAGTTAGTATTGTGGGTTCGCACTAGAATCGAGGTGTCCTGAGTCTTGGCTCAAAGATCTTCCCAGGGCCCTGCCTCCATGTCCCGCCCCCACCAAGTTTGACTTTTTGGGACTTTTAAACCTTCTTAATGACAGCTTCCCAAAACTTCAAGCCCCAGGCCATGTGCTTTGATGTGTTAATTCGCTGAGAAGTACATTAGATAACAGGAGCTCTAAGGCACATTTGTTTGGATTAGTGTGTCAGCAAAGCTTCCAAAACAGTAAGACTATGCACAAATTGAGGTCATACAGGTTAAGCAAAAAACGGTTTTTGTTTTGCCCTAGAGATAGTGTGAAACAGAAGATTTCAGAGAGAGTCTAATTCTGCCTCTTTAATCTCATTTTTAGTGCTGGGACAAGCTAGATTATCTTTCAGACATCTTGGAGTTGAGTGGTATCTGGGGAAGACTAAAAAGCCCAGACTTGTCATTTTATTTGAAGAGTAGTAAATATTTGAGAAAGCAAAAATTCCATCATTGAAAAATGAAATATATATATATATATACATCTAGATGAACATATTCACATATAACATCCTTGCCAATGCATGTATATGTATATACATACATACAGAGAATTATGTCACACACATGTTTATAAACACATAAATTTATATGCATGTGTGCACATATCTATATTACTGGTCTTTTAATATACATAATTGAGAAGTGACTCTTACTTTCACATGCTATTCTATATTCTATATAAGGAATCCTGGTTTGACTATGCTAATAATTTTATATTTTATCCTTAATAGAATCCTTATTATACATTTCAAATATATTTTGTAGATCTGTTAAAGATATCTTCATCTCTATCAATTATTATTTATTAAGTGCTCTCATATAGCTCTTTGATGTGCTTATATGACTTGCTCTTTTCATAATTGGTTTTGAGAGTAAATAAATAGGCTTGAAAAAATGCAAGGGTAAATGGGGGATAGTTGGGGAATCATCACAAGTGTGTATGCAATTATAGATATATATGACTGCATAGGAGACTACTTTAGTTAATGGCTATTTTAGGGAAAAATAATCAGCAAAGTCATTAATTATGTTTTAGTTCATAGTTATGAAATTTCTGCTTATTTGTGGAAATGCAAATGATAAATCTTATTTCCCACACCAGATGGCCAGGCTCAGCAAGTGCTTTTATATACTGACAGATATAATGAAAGCAAGAGTCTGCAAACATAAATCAGCCTTAAGAATTGATGGGCAAATAGAACCACAATTCAAAAATTTGCTGCATTTTTTTCCCCATCTAATAGACACAAATCATATCTTGGTATTTAGCTGCATTCTGTATGTGCGTATGTGCACACACTCATATATGTGGTATCTAGCAAGCAGTCAATAAATAGTAGCGTCATCGTTGTAAATTACAGAAGTCTGGAATTCAGAAAGGCATAAAATACCCCTAAATCAAAGCCATTTGTTTGTGAATTGGGTCAATTTTAATGTTTTCTCCATTGGGGGAAAATTCAGCTGCAGTAAAATTGGAATTATTGTCAATACACGAGATCAAGGTTCTCAATTCTAGGACAAAATACTGAGATTCTGTCTCAAAGTTGGACTCTTACCTTTTGCCATGACAATGGTTCTATTATAAAAGAGAATTTGAGATTAAGGTCAAGATGGATAGAACATCTTGAAGTCCAGGGATATGTGGATTTTTTTCAAAAGTCTCTATACTAGAAATCTGATGCTGGATTCTGCACCAATTAATTTTCTTTCATTAAAATCTCAAAGAAAGGATAAGTGATTTTTCAACACCTGCTTTACATAGCATGCACTTGGAGATTTCATGATTCAAGTCTGTTCATACATTTCTGTTGCTTCTCCTGAGTTGCTTAGGGCTCATTTCCTGGATCTGGGACTAGATTTATTTAAAATAGTCATTAACCATGCTTTCAATGATCCCTGGACTCTCCTTTCAGGGACTAAGGAATCAGGGTCAATCTTAGTTTTATTCCCACACATGGCTTAGTCATATAAGAAAAAAAAGGACACATTTAAGTTTGAATTCTTACAATTACGAAGAACTCAATGACAGAAAATAAAACAAACAGTTAAAAAAATACACAAACAATTGCTACACAAAGGAGAAAAATAATCTTCAGAATATCCTAAATGTCTTTTCAATGTTATTTAGATGCCAGACTTAAATACTTTTGCTTCCAGGAAGCCATGGTTAAAGGGACCAGATAACGCCGACTTTGGCGCCACCTACTGTCCAATTTCAGCCAGTAACTCTTCCTCTGGGGGAATGAATTGAGAATTAAACTAGGCTGGAGCCTAATTTCTAGGCTGGAGCCGATGAGAGGGGATATATTACTGTTTTCTTTGAACAACTTGTCTTAGAATTAAATTTGGGCTTCTCTTATGTCTTTGTGCATTATATTCCTCTCTCGACAAAGTGAGACTCATCTTTTCTATTATAACAGTATCAATATTTTGGCATACAACATCTTGAAATTCTAGATGAAAACTTAGAATTCCTTCTGGTGGCACCCAGAAATTTATCTTGATATTTTTTGAAAATAAAAAACAACCCTATGCTTTATAGCACTGACATCAAATTCTTGCGATATCAGGTATTCCACTAACAGTCATTTAAGAGTCAAATGTAATTAAGAATCATGGCATTGGTGAGAGAAGCAGCACTAAAGTGGACAGTGGTTTATTCCTTCTTGTCCCAAATGATCTTGGTCCTATGTATATATTTCTGGTTGCCTCTTCCCCGCTGCCTTCTGTGAGTACTTGTGAGAACTGGCTGTAAACAAAGTGCTGGACTTTTCCAGGCCAAGCAACAACATGTCCACAGTGAGTTCTGGTAACTAGTAGCCTAAGTCACTCATGGATAGGTCTTCACTGTTAAAAATGACCTTGATGGTATTATGCCAGGTGAGGCTCAGAGATGAAGATGTCTTTAATCAGCAATCCAAATGGGTAGCAACAAGTACTTAAAGGGGATTGGTGTCAGAAAAAGCAGGTTCTTCTGTGGCTTAGTTTGGGGATACACACCAATGGAGGTTTTTGTTGGATTTGTAGAGATGGTGCCTCAGAATTGGTCATTGTTTGCATTTAGGTTCATGTTATCAAGTTTTGACCTGACTGTATTGTCTTTGTAGAGAAAAGCACATGGATTATGGACGATGTGTCTGAAGGAGATATACGGGCACTTGGAGAGCATGAAAAGAATTCCTTGCAGATTCCAGCAGCTCAAGTGTACTGCAGCAGGGAGAGATTATAGGGAGAACTGGGAGAAAGCAGAGACAGAAAGCCTGTTCAAGTACTCTATTTTAGGAAACCTTGCTCTATTTTCCTTAACAATGTATCTAATTGAAAAGTCAGCAAGGAACAGTAAAGAAGGCTCATGCCTCTTCTGGGAGCCCTGTCATCGGGCAGGGCTGTCATTGCCACTCCGCAAGAATGAACTATGGACATTTAAACCAAGTAAGGGGTAGGAAACTTTAAAATGAGTAACTGTCAAAAACAAGTCAGGGATCATGGCTTAGGGGCTTTTTGTGAATGAGAAAGTTCAAAGTTTGGGGAAAACTGTAGTAAATATATTATGGAAACGACCCCAAATGATTGAGATGATATAAAATCCAGTGTGTAAATTCACGATATATCACTGTGACATCTTAATGTTAACATACATAATAAAAGGTAATCAGAAACAAGAGCCATACCTTTTTGCTTGAAGTGCACGGTGGTGCCAATTTCTAAAAAAGAAACATTTAGCAAAACAAAAACAGATAAAAAAAATAACCTTTTTTTCAATGGAAAAGAAACACAAAGGTAGTCTGGTACTCTCCACTGAAAGGAGAATGAGAGAAAAGGCAGGAAGAACATTCTAAAAGGAATACATATTGGCAAGACTGAAAGAAAAGTATATGGAAAGAAATGCTTTTGCTGGAACAAATGTGCAGCTGGAGGTGGCAAAAGCCAAAATGCAACTACAAATACTTTATCTTACAAGTGATGTGTGTAGACAAGTACCAGAACTGAGTATGTAAAACAAAACTTGACTGAAATTTAGTAGAACCATAGAGGTGTCTTTCCCTCAACTCTGTTTTACCCTTTGTCCTTGATTTACTTCACTCTAACCATTTGATCTTCACGCTCTGCTTCCACATGCTAAGTCTGTTCCAACTTAACACCTTTGCACTTGCTATTTCATCTGCTTGGAGGGTTCCTCCCCCAAGTCTTTGTATGGTCCATGCCTTTACTTCTATTAGATTTCCACAGAAATGTCACCACTCAGGAGGGACTTGCGCCATGACCTTATCAAATTGGCACTCTCTGTTACTTCCCATCCCTTCACCCTGCTTTGCTAATTGTAACAGCATTTGTTTACACTTTGTCTCCTGTATTAGAATATACACTCCTTCAGGGCAGGAACTGTGTGTATCTTGTCAACCATTGTCCCTGATGCTTAGATTAAGTCTCACAATGTAATATATTTTCAACAAACATCCACTGAATGGTATAAATAAGTCTGTGTTTACAGGTCAAAATCTTGGATTTCCTTTTAAGAATCCTTATCAAGTAAACCGCAGTAATCTATCTTTAGAAATAAATCTAAAGAAATAAATCAGGATCCACTGGATGGCTGGTCAGTTCTGTGGCTGTGGGATACAGATTTTCTCCCATGCAAGAAAATAGCCTTGCATCAGACTAACATTTTTTCACTAGGGAAGGCTTCTCTCTGAAGCCAGAGAGAGTCTTTTGAATTGGATAGCTGGTTACCTCAGCATCCTATTGGGAACTTCTCCATACTTCCTGTGGCTTCCAGGATAAAGACCAAATCCTCAGTTTGGCTCCCATGGGCCTCCATCCCACCAGCTCTTCGGCTTCCTCAACCTGTCATCTAACGTCTTCCACTAAACTTTCTTTATTTCCCAGGGTACCATGCATTATCAGCCGAAGACACAATGATCTTTCTATGAGAAATCCCACTCACTCTTCAAATTTCAGTAATAATCACTTGCACAGGGCAATCACCCTTGGATTCCGTTATTATAATCTGCTTTCCTTCATAGCACTCATTTCAGTTATAATTTCAGGTATATTTGTCTGATGTTTTGATTGACACTTGTCCTTACTACTAGACTGCGTGTTCCGTGCCCAAGTCTGTTACTGTTCACTCTTATGATCCAGCAAATGCACGACAGCGCTCTGTATGCTCCAGGGGTCAAAACAGATGTAGGATCTTGAAAATGTGAGCAAAATAAATATACATCTAGCAGCCTCCTAAAAGAGAAGTGGGTACTCGGCTAAGACAATGGAGAGTCTGGGTAGCTATGTTCTTTAGTCTCTGATTTAGTACAAAGGGGTCAAATCTTCAAGATCAGCTCTGCAAGTGACTGAGGCTCAGCATAGTCTAGCCCTTCTTTACAGATTTTTTCATTTGCAAATCTAAAAGGGGTCACAAGGAAAAGCCCTCCAGCAGCAGACTGTTTTCTGGCACTCTTATTACAACTCTAAGGATGGCACAATTGCCCTGGAATCTTAAAAGCTTTGAAAATACTTGGCCACAACTCAGCATTAACTAAACTAGTGTTCACTAGGCAGTTAGTACAGGTAAATTGTTTCTACATGTAAGGACAGTTTCCCTAAATTGGTCAGATGCAGGAGGGAGCCCAGTGTGCTCATTCTTTTGTATGGTGATTGCTAGTGGACTTGCAGATGCACTTCAGAAGGGGCTCAAAGCCTGGGCTCCTGTCCCTCGCTGTCTGCTAAGAGCTAGTTCAGTGCAGCTATTTCCAAAACCTGGTTGTGTGCTGCCACCTTGTGGTAGCATTAAGGTATGCGCCTATGTGCTGTCAAAAGAAATCATCTTTCTCCACCAGGTGGCAACAGTGAGAAAAACGAAAACATTTCTTTTTTTCAGTGTCAGAGCAAGCTTGAAATGTTTATGCCTTCTTCAAAGACCCCTTCCAAAAGAGGTCTTTCCTTTACTATAAACAAGAAAACCACTTTTTGGTTCTTAACAACGGAAAATTATTCTTCCTTTTATAATACAAAGGCAATTTCACGATCTCTAATAAAACCGCCTTGCCAGGAATATTATTTCTATGGGGTATCCTGGACATTCTCATTAGAACATACTCAGAAACTATGATTTCCATTCCTTTAGGAAATCTTCTCTTTATGTGTTCTGTTTCAGCAAAAGCAAAAGCACTTCACAGGTAAACACCAAAAGAATAAAATAAATCTAGTGCAGCAATAGACAAAACTTTGGGAGTCTAGAAAAAGATCTAGAATTCTCTGGAATCATTATATTCCTATATTTGGATATTAACTCCTGATGTGGAGGTAACAGGAAGCAATAAGGAAAGAATTTAATACTAGAAAAGACTAGTGTTTCAACGAGTTTATTTATACTAACATGTCTTTGACCTTTGACTTCAGACTCTTTAAACCCAGCCGGGTTAGACAGCCCTGCAGCATCAGAAAGAGCTGATTCATCCTCTCCCACTGGCAGAGACAATGTCTTCCTTATTCACGACTGCAGCCTCAGCTCACACTGCCCTCTGGTGCAGTGTCTAGTATTTTTGTAACATAGGAATCTCCATCTTATAAAGGGGAGGTTCCATGTTCCCTGTCCCACCTAGGGAGGGGCAGTCCTGAGCAGGCAGGTGAGGATATAGAACACTTGGAGGACACAGAAGGGGAGACATGTGGGCAGAGTGGCATGTGGAGGAGGGCGTGCTTGCTTCTTGGGTTTGGACTTGCACCAGGGACTTGGAAGAGACACAAGAAGTGGAGACATGTAGAGACACATGGAAGAGACCAGTGTGTGTGTGTGTGTGTGTGTGTGTGTGTGTTGGGGGAGTGCTGACCATGGCTGCTATTTCCTTGATTTGTACTTTGATTTTACTGTTTTTGTCCGAGACTTGCCTGGCCCCTTCTGCCTCCTTCCTGTGGTTCCTGACATAAGGCGCCTTGTGGCAAGATTTCAGGTGTCTGCGGCCATGCTTGGGGCCAACTCAATTTGGCTCGGCATTTACAAACGAGGGATTGGGTAACTTTGGGTGTTTCAGTGCGCAAATAGATCCTTTCTCTTCTTTCTGCTCTATGCACAACCGTCCTATTAAAGTTCCTTCACACCAAGATATGCTTTGTCTTTATGAATTGGACTCAGAACCTCTTTAGAATGTGTAAGTTTGGGGGTCCGGGAGTAACCCTTAGTCTACACACTAACAGATTTGCTGAATAAATATCTGAGTAAACAAATGCATGCATTGATTAACACCTCAAGAATTGCCATAGTTACGATTGTAGGCAGGGGAAGAGCCTACTTTCTGTTTAGAACTGCCTTATATTAATATAAAGGCAAAACTATGGTTGGAAATCAGTTATTTAAAGAAGCATATGGGGCCAGGAGGCCCTTTCATCAGGCCCCAAATCCTACTTAGTAATAACCTAATGACTAGTGCAAATTAAACCCGAGAAATTAAAAACACAGCTTTGTTTTTTTAAAAAGACAGGAGATTCTCTCTTTTCCTCTTTTTTATTATTATTGGGCATGATTCATCCTCTCTCTCTTGCTCCAGAAATTAACAAGAGTGCTGCGAAGGAGAGATATTTCACTGGAAACCCCAGAGTTTGGGATTTGGGGACTCCCTTATTGCTCTAGAGTATTTTTTTTCTGTGTTTATGAGCATTTTTGGCATCATTCTGGGAGAGGAAATGAGGGCATATCAAATCCAAAAGATGGATTGATTTTCAGTGCTTTGACACCTGGTACCTGACAACTTGCTCCTAATCTCTACTAAGGAATATTCATTCCACCTCCAGGAAGGAGATGTGCAGTTTAGCGTTTATATTGTTGGTCCAGTTATCCTAATTAAGGTGTTGACCTAAACATACACGGCCCACTTTTTAACTGACCACAGCATTTATGCAAGGCAGCTTCTCTCTTCTGCCCTGTATAATACCACCCTTTCTGTAAGACCCCACTTCTGATGTCCCACTGGTTTGGAAAATGACATATTACTCAGAGAACTTAATCAATGACATTTTTTTTCTGGGTTAGGATTAGTAGGAGTGTATGTTCCAGGGAAAGGGAGGGTCCAAATCCAATAGGGATTTTATCCTCCAGTTGCCTAGAAAAAGTGAGAGGAGTAACAGGGTTAGAAAAAAAACCTTTAAGACATAGAAGAAATAAGGAGAAGTTTCGAGATGCTGACTCTTCCTTCCTCACTGATGCCCAGGAACTGAAGCATGACATTTGTGAAGTTTCTCCATTGGAATGCATATTTTCTGTGCTTTATTATTATTATTATTATTTTGCCAAGGTTAAAAAAATAAAACCTTTCTCATTATAGAGGCTTAAAGGGGGGACATTTTTATTAATTCAATTTTCAAAGCTACACTTTGAAAGTTATTAATTTCTTCTCACAGGTTTCTCCACTCTACTCAGAGGCTTTAGGGATTAGCAGCTTCTTCTTACAAGTATTATTATTATTATCTTTTCTTTCGACATAGGAATAGATATGCTGTGATTGCTATTTGGATTGTTAGAGCTTTGGATTTTCTCCACACACTATATATTTGTTTCATAAACCCTAATGTCGAATATTTTTAGAGAAATGTTCTCTGAGAATCAGTTATCATTCTGGGCCTGGTTCAAAGGGAAAAAGCCAAAATACAGAAAAAGGACGAATCCTAACTTTAAGGCTATTCTGTTGTGGACCATTATTCTGACTACTAAGAGAATATTTGAAACTGTCTGGGAAAATCAGGAAGTCTTAGATTGTCATCAATATTTGAGAAAGGAAGTTGACTTTCTTTAGCTAGGCTTGGGTTGAAAAGGAATCTTATATTTCAAATACTTCTAAGGATTTTTCCTCTCATTGACTGTGACCAGAAATGGACTTTAGATGTTTGATGCTATTGCAGAGTGAGTCAGAGCCATGAATGATGTATCAGGGTATTTACCACCTTGGCCATATGGTGACAACTCTGTTGAATGAATGAATACACCCAAGCCAAAATTAATGCTGGCATAATTTCTCATTATATAATGTAATTAAAATATTTGTGACTCACTCCTTATTCTCATCAATTAGTGGACCAATCCTAAAAAAATTAGATGTTTTACACTGAAAAGAATTGACAAAAGAAAAGGTCATTTTCTTAAGAGACAAAATTATAAAGGGGTAAATATTAATGTAGCAACTTATAAAGAGGAAAATATTAATGTAGCAAAGTTAATGTAGAGAGACTTAGGCGCTCTCATATTTGAAGGCGGGCACTGCTTGGGAATCCAGGAGGTAGAAAAAGGGAATTCTCTTCTAAGTCCAGTTTGACTTTGGAGGTGGAGGAGCTGCCAGTGAGTGTAGCTGGGGCAAGACAGAGCCCAGAGCAGGAGGGATCCCTTGAGCCTATCTTTGCTGTGCCCTTGAGCCTGGCAAGGAAGCATGCCCACCACAGAGAGGGCAGAAAATTAAGACAAGTTTAGGTATTTTAACCAGAATATTTTATAGTATACTGACAGCTCAAACATTCAGATAGAATATTTGTTTATATCATATTAATAGTGTTACCTCTAGGAGAGAAATTATATATGATTTTCTTCTCTTTGTGATTTCACATATTTTCAAATCCTTCCATAATGAGAATGCAGAGCATTTATTATCAAATTAGAAAACTATTTATAAAAGCAAATCAATGCTTTCCCCAAAAAACTACTCTAAATCTAGGGAAAGGAAAATAATCACTTTCTGATTTTCATATTGCTTTGATAGTGAATGTTGAAAACATTATATGGGGACTTAAACTTCTCCCCACTTTTTAATTGGCTGGCATCATATTGTAAAATCAAAGAAAAGCTAAGATGGAGAGGACTAATTTCTCCTAAGGACCATAGCAGCCTTAAGACCATGAAACAGAAATGCAATAAGAATGTATTGCATGTGTTGTTGGGTCCTTCTGACTCTAGGAGCTTGCAGAGTAAGTGTAGGTGCGTGATTTGCATGTAAGTGCTCAGGGCTCTGCTCAGAGTGGCTGTGGGCCAGTCCTCATTTAATTAAGACTCATCTCCTGATCCTAAGCAGCCCCCCATAAACAGAGGGTTTCGTTAGTCAGCTATCTCAATCCCTGCAGTGTTCTTATTTACCTGAGAAGTTTCATTTTTAGAAATCAATGTCTTAAAATGTTAGCCAATGTCCAACGGGCTGAGTTTAATAAAGGGATTTCCTTGGGCTACTCCACCTAAAAATATGGACAAAATCAGGAAAGTTCCAGAAGTAAATTAATTTGAATCAGCTGTCAGTAAAGTGTGAGGGAGGTGGCGACATTCAGTTTCTGTCTTAAAGAAGAAACACGTGTTTCTTCGTCTCCTTGCAGAGACTCATTACCAGTTGGGGTTGGCCTATGGGTACAACTGTCAGTATGACGAGGCACTGGCACAATTCAGCAAATGCAAAAAAAAAAAAAAAAAGAAGCACGTGTTTCTGTCCTTGTGCAGGACTCCTCCCACCTCCTGGCTGGGCCCTGACTTTTGTAGGCATCATAATCCCCTCTTTGATTACGGCATTCACCGCCATAGGACAGAATTGCAAAGAGTGTTTCTATCCAGAGACTTCATTGTGGAGTGCCAGTACCTTGTTAACAAGTCTAGTTTAGCTGTAACTCCTGTCATGTCACTGACTGCAAAAATAACATCACAGCCAGGATCTGGGGCAATTCTTGGGAAATACTGATGACTCCTTATAACCTGGCCATTCCTACAAGCAAGATAAAAGTCTGCCATCAAACCTCTCTGCTGGGAGGCTGAAAATTTCTCCCGGATGTTCTGTTCATAGTTTCCTCCAGAAAACATGCCTGCACAATAAAGCCAAGAGGTGCTCTTTCTTGCCCTGAAAAAGGTAACATGTACTGAAAATGTAAATGCTGATATCCTCTCCTTAAATTTATTGGTTTATCATGTTCCCCACCCCCTTCCCTCTGCTGCCCTATCTTGGTAGGCAGACTAGATGTAAGCAAGGAAAAGTAAGAAGCAATTAAGGCATTTAAGATAAAAAAATAGACATTTTATTTAATCTCCATCAGTTCAGCTCTCTCTGTTTTTAGACATCTGTAGGTACTTAAATGTTCTGTCCCTCTCTCCTTTCTTTCCTTTCTGCCTTTTAAACTTCACCTGGAAGCCTTGTTTGGTCATTCCAGACTAGCTAAGGTCCCATTTTGCACTTCCCTGAGATCATAGAGGTATCTTAAACTTAGCTGTTTCTTGAGATGGCTTAATTCATCAGCTACTCACCCACTTGGTCTCTAAGCTCCATTGATATGGAGATCATGTCTGGCTTGTTTCCCATAGTCATTCCCAAGCCCCAGCTCAGAACTTGGCACATAGAAAGGACTAGAATAGTGTGTGTGTGTGTGTGTGTGTGTGTATATACATATATATTTTGAGTGAATGAATGGTGTACTATAAATATTGTGCATTGTTAAATAAACTGAACCTGGACGAGAAGCGAGTTTGTACAGCCCAACAAGAATGAAGTTACTTTCTTGTGTCTTGAATGGTTAGAAATCATAGGGAAAAAGAAAATATAAGCTCTAAAAGAAACTCTACAAAGTAAAAGCAAGTGGAGAGTACACCTCAATGCAAAATAGGAAGTCACACCATTAATTTAAAGACAGACTTTGAGGATTGATCCTCTAAAAGAAGACCAACTTTCAATGAATGAGATCATTCTTTTTCAGCACTGAAAACTAAGCCATTTTTAGCAATGAACTTACCTGGATTCTGGAGCTCCAGGGAAGAAACTAGAACAGACCTCCCAGGTTACTCTCTAATTTTCCAATTCATGAGAGGCAGTGTAAGGTATTGTTTGGTTTCTTTTTTTTTTAGTATCTGTCTCCAGGTCACACAAAGTCCACAGATATAATTGAGAAGGCATTTCAGAATGGCCAAACTTTTTTCCAACAGAGAACATGGCTGGGAATGCTTGGTACTGTGTGGGCTGAAAGGGTGGGATGGGGATCAGGATGGACACTCAGCCAAAGCACAATATCTCTCTACTGCTTTTTTTTTTCTTTTTAATTAAAGATGATACTATTGTCTCAACAATGTCCTTTTAGTTAAAAAAAAAGAAGGCATACTTGTTCTATAATTCAAGGTTTGGAATGTGAGTGGCTCAATCAGAATCTTTGTTGTGGGAATGGGCAGACAATATAGAACATACTGATAGCTCTGATTTATTGTAAAGATACTCTGTTAGTGGTAATGTATAGGGGTTAATGTGTGTGTGTGTGTATGTTACAGTGATGTGGGAAGTTTTTTTTTCTATAATCAGAACAATGATAAACAAAACGGTATAGCCAACTACGGCAGTGCTTGGCTCTCTCCGGCCCAATTAGGAAGCAAGATAAATGACTTGAGAGGTCTCTCCTCCCACTGATTTGTGGTGATAAGCTGAAAATTCTCAGTGGGATTATAGTGAGTGGTCTGCCTACTCCCATCATATATCTGGGCACACACGAACACCTTAAATTGGAATTCCAAACTCATTATGCCCTGCTGTGTTCTTACCTGGCAGGCGTGTCTCATCTCAGCAGTAGAGAAAGGGAGATGTAAGGTGGGACCACTTAAGCTGATTTCCTCCCCATGGTGGTTCTGGTCTAATTTAATACCTACAAATGACTTGTGATGATGAAAGACCATTGTGAGGATAGAGGGACTGTGCAAGGAAGTTGTTACTAAGGTTAATTTGTATCTTGCTTCTTCAGAGGGAGATGTTTGCTCCAAAGACAGATGGAATAATGTCTTTTTGGTACTCAGAATTTAGAAGGGAATATTAATACTATCAAAACTTTCTCTTTGGTTTTATTTGAAGGCTGTCAAAGAGAAATTATATGTAATGCAAGGTTAATATGGTGAACACCAAATTAAATCAAGAAATACAGATTTCAAGAATAAGCATTATAGGTGAGAAAGAAAAAAGAATGCTAAGGAACAGACTTAAATTAAAATTTATACTCTTGGGGGCGATGATATGTTATTTGTCAGAGATGATTGCATTCTTTGAAGAATTTTCTGTTTTTCTTTTTGGCTCTAAATAGTGTCACTTTGTCTAAGGACTCTTCTTCCACTCAATGTCTCTGACCCAGACCTAAGTGCCCAAAGAAAAGATCTCCTTCCTGGAGATACCTAGCGATACTCCTTCCAGCAGACGGCCTCGCTCCTGCTAGAGGGCACAGGGATAAAAGCACCAAGGCAGGAGACCAGGGGACCCATGTCAGTATTTTATTTCCATTGAGATCCTGGTCTTCGCACCCTTTGGGGCAGCGTGCCAACATTTTTTCCTACTGCAAATCTCATAGAGATCTTCCTAGGCAGCTTTATTCCTTTTAATTAAAAAGACAAGACTGTCAATTACTTAAACTTAATCCCCAAATGTAATTGTTACTTGAAAGGTATTTTTTTCCAATAATAAAGCTCATAGAAGAGAAATATTTCCATCAAATTAAAATTTAGTGGGAGTTTGGATTTAAAAAAAAGTGTTCATCTTCAAATCCCTGATGGCTCTAGCAATCTACATAGTACACCAAGGATTGGCACAGAGAGCCAACCAGGAAAGGCTAACTGGTGGGCAGATCCAGACAAGGGAACTAGGAAAAGGCATTAGGAAAGAGTGCCAGACTCAAAATGTTCCTTCCTTTAAATTGACACTGTAAGATTTTTAGCCATTTTGCTGGAAGCTAAATGTAAATTCTGAGAGGGGTAACACTTCCAAGCAGCTATTATACATTTAAATAATAGTGTGAATAAATTTCAGATTTATACCTGCTAGCAAATTTTAACAGGGAGAGAACAAGAACTGTTTAGACAACAGCAGAAGGAAGATCGGAGAGATGAGAAAAGTAAGACACAGTGCTTGTACAACTGGATTGGGATCCCTGTGAATGTTGGGTCTATTCTTTGCTTGGCAGATGAAGTATTGATTCCAGGTCAAATATTGGCACAACTACCCTCGTTGGTTCTCACTCCCTGGGAAAACCAGGAGGATTTCAGACTGTTGTCCCTGGTAAAGGAATCAGGGGATGGTTATCATGTATTAATGATCAAAGTAATTATTTTTATGTGCATCAACCAGGGCCCATGATTTCACTGTGTATTTGTGTTGACACGGCTGCTTAAGTTTTATCAGTGAAAATAAGGCTTTTGTTTCCATCAGTCGATGTGAAAGAAGAGATTTATTTTAAAACTGAAACCCTTAGGAATGTTTTATACCCTTGGCTAGAGAAAAGGGCGTGACCTGTGCGCTGTGCATGGGGGGTCCACTGAAGGTGTGTGAGTGGGTCTGTGTCTACCATACAATAGGAAACTGCAATTGCAGCGCCTCTTCAGTGTAACATCATTCTATTGGTGACAGATAAGGACAAATCTTTTTGATTTGGCCTTGGGAAACTTCTATATTAAAAATTGTTAGCACCATGGGCTTTTCAGACACCGTTAGAGTCCATAGTGCATCGAACTGTAATGACGCCACACTGAACTTCTATTTAGCAAATATCCAGGCAGTGGGATACAAGGACATCTTTAAATATCAGCATTTTTAAAGTTGTAAGTAATAAGTGTATCTGAATAGAATTACTTAAAATTCAATAAGCTTTCTTTCTAGGAACTTGGAGCTTCCATTTATATAGTATTTAAAACACCACTTTGAGCTTATAGGCATGAAAAATATAATTTCTTTCCCATTTCACAGTTGGAAAAACTGAATTAAGGAGAACAATGCTAGTAATTATCCATGATTAATAGAGGTATGTATGTAAATCAGCCTGAATAAGCGTGTGAAATTAGATGTGCTGATGCCAGCTAGCTTAGCTCATGTTTTTTAAAGATGAACACTTTCATATAAATCTCTGTGTGAGTTGAGCACACATCTCCATGTATTGGGTATATTTGGAAATGGACTTTGTAAAAGTGTATGTACTAAGGTAACTCCATAGCGTGGTTTATAAGCATTATAATACATAAAACAAATTAGATGAATGTTTAAATTCATTAGACAGAAACCATCTAATGAATTGAATACATTCATAGTGGATATTTACAATGTGCTGTGGATTTATATATGTGCCAGGGTGCAGCAAGGAGATTAGAATTTGGGAGGACTTTGATGGTTATAAAGCGAGGGAGACCGTGAATGTTAGTTTCTTAGGGTTGGGATTTCTTGGGTTAAAGCCCTTAGAATGCTATTGGTACATGAGAAGCCCTCTACCTAAGTAGGCTACTATTATTACTTTTATGACCATTAAATTCAGGCAATGTCGAACTGTTATAATAAGAAGCTGAAAGCGGGGGTATTTTCTCATTGATGCTCAGGATAATAATCCACAGGAAAAAAAATTAAGTTGTAGGGATTGCCTGATCATTTTTGTAACATGGGGTAACTTTAAGATTTTCCTTAAAGTTTTCCTTCTGCTCCAGTGAAGTATGATTTTCAGAACCCATTCCTAAAAGTGCCAGGTTAGCACAGGTATGTCCCTTCATCCTATTGAAGATGGAATCTGGCTGTTGGGATGGCAGGCCCGCCCCTACAACACTAGTCTCCCTTTGGGAGGAAACTTGCCAGGCAGCCTTCAGATTTCTGCAAGCCTGGTTTGTTTGTGGGTTGGATTTTAATTTTTTAAAAAACTTTAATTTGGGGTGGGGGGATGTTTGTTTTGTTTTCAGAAAGAGATTTAGACAGCTGTATTAATCATGCAAACCCAGCCATGTGCAATGTGTTTTATCAATGGAAAAACAGGAACTGAATGGCAAGCAGCTGTGAACAAACCCAGTGCAATGCCTGAGCCTGGAAGATAATCTCAACATTTCCCAAACCCACTCGCCACACGGGGTTAGTGAATGGAAAGGCTGTTCATTTGGGATAAATAATCAGATGGGAGGCAAATAAGTGAGACTCATTTCAGGATTCTTTTTTTTTTTTTTTTGGTGGTAAAGATCAGAAGCTGTTTTGATTGACCCTAACAGCCTGAGCGCCCTGAGCTCAAGGAATTCTTCACTTGAGGGTGATAAAAACAAAACAATGGTAGTTTGTCCTTGTTCCTTCTGCACTTTCCCTTCATATTATCTTCCTGAGGCCAGTTTTGTCACCTCATTTGGAACCTATAGTTCTCCTAAATGTGAGGCCATCTTTACAAGCACTTTGTCATGAAGGGCTGTGCACAAGGAAGCTGATGGGGAGGCGAGAGGAGCAGAGTTATTATTTCTCAGTACTCAGAGGCCCCAGGAAATGATTTGAATCCAACAAAGTGAGAAAGGTTCCCTCAGAACTGGCTCTTTCCTCATTTTACAATTCAGTGGTTCTTCTGCAGTGATATAGTCAGGGGTAGTTATGCAAATATATGCAATTCAGGACTCATTTTAGAATAAATAAACCCAAATTAAAATTAATGGGGAAAAACACCTATCAGAAACAGATCAAGAATAGAGCACTATTTGCTTTATTTATTTATATATTGCTTTTAAATTAAGGAGCGGGGAAGCACACTTTTTGTGTTGCTTTGTTTTTGGCAGGAGCGGAGAGGACATTTTAAAATTTCTGATTGGCTACAGACAATACAAATTATCCTTTGGTGTAATTCCAGTATTATTATTATCACTGCAGAAAATCAAGCAATATGATGAAGGAAACCCAAGGGAAATACATTTGATTTATTGAGCCTTGTTTTTGTTTAATCACAGCTTGGAGGGGTTTAGGGCTCATTCCTGCTGTGACTCTGCCTTGTCCCAGGCAGCTTGATGAGTCATGTAGCCTGGAGTTAGGAGGAGAGACCCTCCGATGAGAGATAGTAGCAGTGAAGCAGCTGAAATTAAACATGTATTTCTATTATTGGAAAATAGGAGAGAAAGTTCTCTTTCTGATGCCAAGACCAGAAAAGGACCTTTGGGGCTTTTTCTTGCTTTTCAAAATACCTTAAGAAAATTAATTGATGCAAAATCCTTCTGGCCATTTACATCAACTGACTGCTTATGGATGTCTTAACAGGTTAGGGCTGAAATGTTGGATTCCACAAAGATGATGGCAATACATAACATTAACTAAAGGTAGCGACGCAATGAGCCAGGCAAGGCTTTCATAGATATCTGGGCACTTAAATAGCACTATAAACAGTGTCAAGGATACATAGGTTAGTCGTTTTTCCCCTGCATTTTACATGGGTTGCCATCTTGATTGGAAAGAGAGGAGAAAAAAGATTTCATCTCTCGAAAGTTAAGGTCCTTGTAAGGAATGGGGAACTTAACAGGTCACTATCTTTGCAGACCAATCTCTCACACCAGCTATCCCAAGTCTCCATGAACAGCTTTTCAATTTCTACCAGCAAAAGCTCAAAGTATTAGTAGTCAGATAAACTATATTCTCTAAAACTATTGGATCTAAGGAAGCTATCTACAGTCTATCTATAATGCAAAATCAAACTAGGGTCATTCTCCAATCAACAATTCAGTTTGTGGGAAAAAAATTAAGTTCAACAAAATCCCACATGCTCCATCCCTAGTCCAGACTGTTTTTTAGTATCCGCCAGCTGTCCTTTGTGAACAATGTCTGGCTTCATTTTGTTAGCTGTTCCACATATCATAAAGCATGATCAGATAAAATATTGGAGTTTGTGGCTACAGGACTGTTCTCACAAAGGAAACCTAGAGTCACAGTGACAGACACTGCAGGAAGCTCATCTTGGATGGAGCCTGACCTCTATCTAAATGTATTCATTGGGATGATTGTGTATGTGCTTGTTTGTCACATCAAGATATTTGCAAGATGGCAACATGATAACATGGTGTCAATCTTTGCAATCACACTAAAAGACAAATGTCTTAAAATACTTGTGGCATGTCAGGAATTCAAAATGGGATATTTTCCATGAACACTGAGTTTCATGTCAAGCCTGAAAAACAGGCACATTTTAACAGTCTTATTTTTAGTGAGATAAAAAACAGATTTCATTAAAGTTTTAGGGTAGGTTTTTATTCAACAGCATTCTTTCAAAAATAGCTTGGACACTTCTTAAAATTTAAGAGTAACTTTTTATTAAGCTGTTTCATTGATTCTTGAGACTTTACAATTCTAGTTTCAAATTTAATTAAAATAAGTTTGCATATATGTGAATATATGCATATGCATCATATTATATTATTGACACTGAGTGTTTACACCCAATTCTGGCCTAATTTTTAATTTGGACAAGTGTTAATGAAACATGATCCAGCTTCAAACCAGCAGCTTTCTACCTTTAATTCTGAGCACATTTTCTTTATAGTGTATTTGATAATCATGTTTAATTGGATTTATTTTTTTCCTCACTAGGCCCCGCATGGCCTACTTTCCATTTTTTCTCAGGTCTTTGAGTGTTATTTGCAAATCACTTTTCTGGAATTTAATTTCAATGGTAGGTTGGTTTCATTTCCGATTTTTTTGTATTGTTTTAATTTTATTTGCCAATTTGCCTTTAAATAGCCTTAAGCTAGAAGGTTAGAGCTGCAACTTGCATCTAAATGTGATGCAGGAGGCAAAATTTAATTTGAGTGTGTAGAAAATTTCATGAAAAGGAATACAGAGGGACTACCTCTATTGAAAATTTGTGTTTTCTAAAACAGTTATGTCTTAAAATAAAAACTCCCTGAATTGGCCAAGATTTTAATCAATAATGTCCTTGTAATCTGGTTGAGTTAAATCTCTGACTACAGATAAATTCATCTTTACAAGTAATACCAATGACTTTGGACTTGGATTGATAAACCTCCTTAGGTTAACATGGTCAGAGGACTTGTATTTTCATGAGCTAAAGAATTTAGCTGTCTGTGTTACAAGAGTTCATAGAAATCTATATTACATACTGATTGGAGAAAAAAATTGCCTTCTGTGTTTAGCATCATCTTCCTCTGACTGACCAACTTGAAGTCTGATTGGGTGGCAGACTTGTTACATGGATATCAATTGATCGACTTTGGAAGGTTTAAGAAAACAAATGATTTCTATTGTGTGTGAATTTTGTGAATGAATTTTCCTCCTTTGTTTTGGACATTACAGATGATGGAGAATGACCCAGCAACAGAGCTACAGTGATAAAATTCATACTGACCTTGAATGGGATGGGGGATTGTGGGTAAGACACGTTCTAAAGGGGAAAAAAATACATCATGGAGAGTTTATAAGGTATATGTATATACATCTATCTTATTCATGTTTGATACTTAATTATAAAACAGGTGAATTTTCATGCTTATAGGATTATATCTTCCACAAAGTGTCTGTTTCTCCTACTAACACTAAAGTATCAGAGCTATTATTAAAATGTAAAATCCAAAGACTTTAAAAAAAATAGCTATAGTAAAGAACGATCTCATATTGTGGTAACCTACACACAAGATCCAACCCTCCCCTAGGGAAAAACCACAACCAAGACTACTTTTTGGGGAAACTGGGGGTTAACGGTGTTTAAATTAGTAGTGATCATTTCAAGACTGGCACTTTGGTCCTGGTTCTGCTCTCTTTAGCTCATCATGGACCTATGGTAGCTTAGGTTGCACATTTGCTCCCTAAGCCCTATAGCTCATGCCAGCTTTAGAGAAGTACCTGGAAATTTATTTTGGGAAATATTAATTCAACTTTTCCTTCAGGTTTTTACTTCCACATTACTGGTGTTAGTACATGAGTAGTAAGTTCCTCCACATGATACATTTTATTGTTAGTCTCTCCCTAAATTCCACCCTCTTGTGATAATACAGTATTACCTGAAATTTGATCAACCAATCAGATTTGCTTGTTGATATACCTGCTGAGTATTAAGTGCTTTCCTTTTGAATATTAGCTTATGTGTCCCTCAGAGTCGCATCCCCAAGCTGCTAACTGGAACTTAAACATGCTGAAAGAGTTCAAGCTTTAAGGTATCCTCTATCTCATCAAACCTCAGGTTTAACTCTAATTCCTTCTGGGATAGGTAATATTTCTTGCTACCCCCGAACCCAACTGTGTAATATAATTAGTATACACTTTTTTACATTCTTCCAAGAAATTTTGTTAAAGACCTAAGAGAAATGAAATCAAAACCATAAACAGAAATGCATATGTGTATATTCGAACTTGATCTGCTTGTCATCTTGTACCATAAACTTAGAAAGGATAGATTTTGCCTGGAAGTTGGGCATTCAGTCCATCTGGGCCCTGAGAAAATCCAGTCTCCTTGCAGAGTGAGCTTTTTCCTAGCTTGGCTGAAAGTTGTAGTTTCAATGCCAAAGTTTCCTAAGTACATTAAAATGGAACAGGTCAATAACAGTCCCTTGAACAATTGTGTCTTAGTTACAAAATTGTCAAGTAGAAAAATGGTTTAAACTCCACTGGTTATTTGGTATTAAGTTTCCAGCTCTGAAAATAAATAGCTGAACTGTTTTCACCATTTGTTTAGCAGTTGGAGACCACTGTCCCATCCTATACTCTATCTACTGTATTTTATTTTTATTATTACCATTATTATTCAGACTGTTTAAATGACTCAGCTTAATATTTTCTCAACACACTGTTCACAGCTGGGTAAATGCACTGTGCCCTCATTTCTACAAGACCATTTATATTGTTAAACTATCTCACCCACCTCTTTTCATTGCCTTTTCAACTGTTTCCCAGCTTGTTATTACAGTCTTAGCTCCACCCTGTTATCATCATCTTAGCCCTATCACGCCCCATTAGTTATTCTCATTCTCTTAATTCCAGCCTACTGGTTTATCATTCCTTAGACACTTTCTCATACTAGCTTTTTAGCTTTATTCTTTCACTATCTTTCTGTGGTGTTTTAGAGTTTACATCAGAGTTTTTGGGCTCTTGTAAGGGTGCAAAGTAAATACGATTTAATATCAAAACAGAATTTTCTGACTTTTAATATTCAAAAGACAAAGAGGGCAGGAACCTTGGTACTATGTGTTTTGTTTTTTTGATGGCTAATGTTTGAGGAGGCCAACACAGCCTAGCAACTAATTGAAGGCTTTAAGAACAGAAGCCTAAGGTTGGCTCCAGAACTATAGGCTGTGGCTATTAGTAAATTCCTGAACTCTGAGATTTGGGTTTTTTATCTGCTAAATGGGGTGGGGAGTATTATTGACTGATTTTGCTGGGACACCATAAGAAAGAGTTAAATGCATATTAGCCATTTCATAAGAAAACTCTTTGAGTTAAAACCACCTATATGACAAAGACTTTTGTTGATGGTAAGGTGTACATAGGGAGATGACTTATAAACTCAGACATGATTTTCTCTTATTTTCCAGTTTAGATGTCTTCCTGGGAGTCAGCATATTTAATGCCTATTCTTTGAACTAAAACTAGTCCCAGTGCCTACCACTTTCCTATTGTATCCACAGAGAGCCCTTCTACGGGGTATGCATCCAGTTTTCCAAACTACATGTGGGTAGTACTCAAATAGCTGTTCAAACTGTTTTATTATCTGGCATCCAAAAGTAGCTGGTTAAGAGGTTTTGCCAAGTCTTAACTAGCATCATCAAGTGGTGTATATTTAAACACTGACTCCCTAAGATAATAACTTAAAATGGTTTCCAATAAAGAGGGAGAGGCCCTCATATTAAGGGTTTTCTTCAGAGCTGGGTTATTTAGGTAATACTTGAAATTTCATCAAGTGCAGGTTTGCAAGTTAATGACCTTTTAAAATTAAAAAGAAAATGTAAAATCCTCCTGCCCACTGATGTGGTAGATTTCTTGGTATTTTATTTGTGTGTATGTGTGTGTGCGCGCGCATGCTCAATAACCTCAAAGTACCTTACACGGTTATCTAAAGTAGAAGGCTATTGATCAGTAGGATAATCTTTCTTTAATATGATGACGTTTCCTCTCCCTAAGACCCAATGCCAAACATTGGCTTGCATATTAGTTCAGCATCTCAATGTGCCAAAGAGGAACCAAACTCTCTAGGGGACCAAGTGAAATGGAAGTAGATAGCAGCAGAAGCCATGCTCCTGGGTGGGAAGGAATGTAACAGTATTTGCTCAGTGGAAAGGCCTCACTAAATGAAAAGAGGAGAAATAAATTAGATGTCTCCTTACCTCCAAGGTGCAAAAGACACATCTCCTAACATTTGCCCCACATATACAAATCTAGATAATGTGTTGTTCTAGAACTTGGACTATGGACGAAGATCACTCAAGTTTAAATCCTGGTAGTCCTACTCAGTTGCACAAGTGACTTACCCTCTTTCCAGAATGGAGAATACGAGTACCTCCTTGGGCTTTCTGATGATTAATGAGGTTGTGTATATGGAGTGTTTGGCACATATGCAGAGCACCTTGTTAGCACTCACTTGATAAGTAGTGATAATTAAAATCATCCTTACTCTTATTTCCTATACATTGCTTTTAAGATAACTCAACACAAGCACCCCCCCCCCCCAAAAAAAAAAAACCAGTTTTCCTTTCTGGGTCTCTCTGAATCATCAGTGTGGAAATATGGAATCTATTTTATTACATTTGCTGAAGTGAACATGCAATTCTTCATCTAGACAAGGCATATTCCCCATCTGACAAAGACTAAGGAGCTGAATTCTTACGCATACACATTATACCACTGGATTCATGTGTCCAGGAAAATTGTATAAGGTGAAGTTTTGTCTGGGATGAAGAAAAGTATATGAGGGATTAGACATTTAGACTGGATTAGCATGGCTCCTGGACAAACAGAAAGCTAGAATGCATAGAGAATGAGAGAATAAGAAAGGAATGCCTCCACTGGTTCAGAAGAAGAAAATCACTATAAATACAATGTATTCCTGCATGCTCACTCAATCATTTTGACCCTTTAGGAGATGAGTGCTTGAATAGAGAGCAGAGATGTGTATGTACACAGGTGGTGGAGGACAAGGGGTCTCAGTGACCGCCAATTGACATTGTGTAAAAAGTCAGCACGTGTCCCTGTGATGGACGTTGCAAATGTGCTGACAAGCCAAGGAAGATGGCCAATTGTGAGCTGTTCAGGGGCTCTGGCTCTAGGTTTCTACCTGCTGCTGTTTGCAGCACCTTGCCAGCTGCCTCAGCTGCTCTGGACTGGCTGGGTCAGCAGAGCACCCCGCTGCCCACACAGTGCTCACAGTGCCCACACAGGGTGCAGGCTGCAGACCCCTCCCAAATACCTCGCCCCCACTGACCTGGATCTGTGGAAAAGTTCCGCCACACAGAGTGGCTTCCTCCTTCCATTAAACACCCTGACTTTGAATCTAAGTGCTGGGACTGTGCTCATACATGTACTTTCTTATTATTTCCTTTTCTTCCTTTCCTTCCTTTTTGCCTACCTGTCTCCTCTGTCCTCTTAGTCTTCTTTCTTTTTCCTTGTCTTTCTTGCCCCCCCTTCTCTCTCTCACACACCCACACATACACATGCCCTAGGTGAACTTAGCTGCCACAGAGCCTCGTTGCCAAGGTTTCAGTCATGCAGGCGGTAGCAGTGTACCTCCCTAAATTAACTGGTGGTGATGGGCCAGGTGTGCTGGAAGTGTCAGAGTGTCCCCCTTCAAATGTTCAGATTTAGGCCTTGAGTCTAAAAAATGGGCAATTGATTCACTGAGGGTGGACAATTTTAATAGTTTCCTTTTCACCTCCAAAATGACCTTTTGTATTCTATGCTTCTGTAAGTATTGCACCTCCTACCTTTCCTGTAAGGTGGGAAATCAGTTGTGAACCAGACACATGTGTCTCCCCCTCTGAGCTGCTGAGGGAGAACTAGTGCGCCAGCGGGTGGCCCACAGAGGGTGGCCTGGGCCCGTGGGAAGAGCCACCATCACCACACTATGTGCGTCTCAAGTATATAATTGAGGGGGACGGCTGTGAAACTGTCAAGCCTAATATTCTCATGATATCTTGGCCCAACTTCTGGGTTTCCTATTGACAGAATTTTGTTAAGATTCTTGACATTTCTTAAGTTTTCTGGGTAGAGTCCTTTAAAGGGACTTTATGAGCAGAGTGATGGCAGCAGAGCCAATGCAGGCGCTCCATTATCTGTAACCTAGTCCTTGCCCTCCTGTCTCTGCTTCAAGTATTCCAGTCTTCCATCTCTACCCATCTATAGCTATCATTTTTTATTTGTTATTTGAAATATATCATTATGTATATATGTACACTTTAGGTGGGATAGGAAGAAAATCTACTTTAATGCAAATTTTTAGTGTTCGCTTTTAAAAACTAATCCATTGTCCCATTTTCTCTTTTCTAATCTTTATAATAGCTTCCTAGTTAAATGAATGTTGTTCTGCTTGACCAAGTTACCTTAGACGAGTCAAAAACTCAAAATCATTGTTGAGGCTGTTTCCAGACTCCTCCCCCCTTATTTATGGAATCCTACATGTTAGAAATAAAGCAGGAAGCTACACTTCTTAATAAATACCTTCTCAAGTATCTTGAGATACTGATGTCTCTAGCTGAAGCCAAGAACACTGATGTTTGGTCTTTGGAGATAGGAAAACAGTGATAGGAGTTCAGCTTCATATTGACATGGCATTTGTGTAGCTGTATCCCATTGAACTGTTTGTTACCAGTTGAAGCCAGTGGGAGAGTGAATGGAAAAATTGAAGTCTGAACTTAGAGGAATTTGTCATTGTTGTTTTTATAAGTGGAATGGTATCTTGAGTAGTTATAAAATGACTTTACTACCACATTTCAAAGGAACTCACTTAAATTGATTTTTCTTCTAAAAATATTTTTTTCCCCTTGTAGGTTCATCTAAACTGAATAAAGGAAGATGGAGGAATCTCTCCTGGCCACAGTGTTTCTAGATTTTTCAGTTAAAACTGGGGCAGAAAAAAGAGCCCATGACTTGTTTGTCCCCCCCCCCCCAAAAAAAAATAGTAAATTCTTTGGAATTCTTCCTTTAGTCCAAATGTACTTTCTGGCCCAGCAAGTGCTAACTTTTGGGGTTTACTTATTTGGATAAACACATTACTATTCCAAACATTATCATTTTCCTCTGATTTCACCATCTATACTTCTCTTTCTCAGGAAGACTTGCTTCTATGTGCACAGCCATGAAGCCAGAACGACAGGGGATCGATTACCTGACTGTAACATGGTACTGAGGCAAAGCTGCAAAGCTACAAAGTTGGGCTCTCCTGAAAACACCAGCAACTTAAAAAAATTGATCCCTCCTTTGTCTGCCTTTTGGATTTTCTCTGATCTTCAGAAATGCTCTATAATTCCATCTCTAGTCCAATAATATATCAGAAAAGTAATGTTTCCCACTGTCATATGAAACCCCCCCCACAACTATTTTTCCTCCCTTAGATTTTATATTGTTTTAATCATTCATTCCACCCTTCCTCTTGTTGTTAAAAATACACTTTCTTTTTCTAGCCTCTCTCTTCTCCCAGCACCTTATCTATCCTCACTGAATATTTCTTCCTCATTTATGCTCACCATTGCCATTTTTTAACTGATATCCATTTCCTGCACTTGACATTGCCTTTGCTCCTTAAAGAGACCATGATCAAAAAAGATGCACTGTCTATCATTTTAACCGGATTTGGCAATATATATGTTCTTTCTGTTAAGAAAAAATTTTCAAATTAAATAAACTAATTTTAAAAATTAAAAAAAAAAAAGATGCACTTTCTCTGATTATTCTCAGAGTTTATCCAATCAGGAAAAACCAAACCAAACCAACCAAACCAACAAAACACAAGGCAATTATCCAAGAGAGTGGGCAAAACCATTTGTAAATCTCACCTTATGCACAGGGATTGAGATGCCTATATTTTTGTTGTAATAACTATAGTCTGACTTTTATATATGTTTACCTTAAATAGATGATTTTCAAGTTTTCACATGAGAACATAACCACCTCCTCCCCGGAGGGGGGCCCTGCTCCGCCATACTTACTGAAAAGGACTAGGCTGGCATTGGTGACCCCCAGCTTGTTGGCGGCCACGCAGGTGTAGTTGCCGTAATGTTCCTCAGTGACGTTGGTCACCGTCAGGGAGGACTGGCCCTCCGTGCTCTTAATCTCAAGGCCATTGGCACTGTTTATTCTATGAGTTCAAAAACAGAAGAGTAAAAGGAAACACTGATGAACATTTGGATAGCGGTTTCTTTCTCATCATCACATGGGAGGAAAAAGGAGAGGACGTAGCTAGATTTAATTATGTTTTGCTGAAGTCCTCATTTTCATCACGAAATCCCATGTTGTCAGAATCTATGTTCATTGACAGAGGAGACTCAGAAATGAATGAATTCCCTTGGAACTGTGTTTCTGCTGTAGGCAAGAAAGACATGCAGGTGGAAACTACCCATTTAACCACCTATCTCGTTGCATGTCATCTGAGTTCTCTGGAGCATCAGCTAGGCAATATCAGGCCCAAAGCACTTGATCGAGAGATGTGGGAAAGGAAGAGTCTGACAGTGGAGACTCCATAATGACAGCCCAATTTGGTTTTCTCTTTATGGCTTCTGGGGCCCCTTGGACCACCTAGCAGAGCAGTAGGGCAGGGCAGGTCTGGCACTTACCTGGTGTCATCCCGGTACCACTCAAAGTCAGGGGCAGGCACTGCTGAGGCCTCACATTTGAGTGAAGCTTGTCGCCCTGTGGTGGCTTCGTTGCTCTTGGATTCGGTGATAGTGGGAGGATCTGTAGGAAGTATAGTTACACAGTTTACCCAAAAGATGTGATCCAGGATTTCTTTTTATTTCCTCCAGTAGAACATCAATTATTACAACCTCAATGGTTGTAATATCTGCAAACTTTTTTTCTTTTCATACGTTAAGTGATAATACTATAGGATTTGGGACTTTAAAGGCATAATTTCATCACTTATCTTTTTTAAAATCATCATCAAACTATTTCAAATGATAGTTTGAGACAGCATTCAGAGGTCTGAAGAAATAGCAGAAGACTGACCTTCTCCCAACCAAAGCTTAGCCAGACATTGTTACAGGAATTCAGAAAGACAAGGTAGTATTAAGTGATTACCTTCTTTTCTCCTATGTGTTTCCAATTGCAATGACCCAGGTGATTCTGCTTTTATGTATGAGGGTGAAGTTTAAAGTCTTTCCTGGTATGTAGAAGCCTTCCTGTTGTCTCAGTCTTATACTCTGCCTGGGACTTGTGCACTCAATATTTTTCAACTCAGGACTGGGTCTACAAAACTGTAACAGACTTGAATTGAGCTCAAAGGCATATCTGACATTCTTATTTGTTAAGATTCTTTCAAACAACCCTATGGAACAAATGTTTCCATGAGTCAACATGGTGATTGCAAGCTCCTGGCTTGTTGGTGCTGTGTTTGTGCAGGTTATGAATCTTCAAGGAGAAAAAGGATTTTTCTGTCCAAAGTCATTTGCCAGAAAATGGCAACTTGGCTGTGAGGACATGGAAAAAATAGATCCAAATAGCCTATTTAGATTTTGTGGAGAAAAAAAAAAACTTATTTAAGGAAATTAGTAAAGTGAACTCTGGTATAAAAAAAATCATTTAAATTTCTGCTCATCAGCACATTATTCAGTTCACTTATCTCTGAATTTTTTCCTCCATATTCAGAAACTATTTTTTAAGTTTTCCGCCTGTAGAAGAATCTGATCTTCTTGGTTTAAAAGGATGTAAAAAAACATAAGCTTGTTCTGCAATTGTGTCCCCTGTTTCATTTTTACATAAATTTGGGCATCTCTAAATCATTCTCAGAAAGGAGTTAAACACATTTGGATAAACACTGTCTCCCTGTGTATAAACAGGTGTACTGGAGTGGGTTGTTGTTGTGGTGGTGTTTTGCTTTAGACACATCTGCTCATTTTTGTATAAGGCAAATGCACACCAGAAAGAACCCTGGCTTGAAAACTAGGATCCAGAAATTTAATTTTAGTCTGTCAGTGTGGACCGCCCATCACACACTTTATCTCTCTGTGTCTTGGTTTTATTATCTATAAAATGAGGGAACCATACTTTAATCATCAATATTATCTTTTACAGCTTTAAAAAAATTCCAAATTCTAATTAAAACTGCCCATCCCTCACACATGGGCAATTGTAACAGTATGAGCCAAGTGTGTTTTCATACCCATAACTTGTTTAACCCTTAAGTTGCTAACTTTTAAAATGATAATTCATTCATCTATTCCATGGGGTAGGAGATAGGGGTAGCAGTCAGAAATAGGAAACCTGAGGTTTGATTTGCTTATTCATTAACTAGATCTGAGGTCTGGGCAAGTGTCTGCACCCATCAGAGTCTTTACTTCCTCATTAAAAAAAAGATTTATTTATTTATGCATATAAGAACTGGGGTACAGGCCAGAGTTGTGGGGGGTGAGAGGATTCATCAGAGACAAAGTGAGGAACAGAACAGGCAGACTGACTGAAATATACTGCTGAGTGGAGCAGTGGGTGAGTCAGGAGAGGTCTGCTGTGCCATGTGGGTCACTTCCCTGTCCGGGGATCGAACTCGTGCTGCAGTAGCTGCAGACAGCTTCATAGGTTGTGTCTTAAACTCTTGTGCCACCAGGAGGCCCTACTTCCCCATTTTTAAAGTGAAGGAGTTGACTTTAAACGATTCACCACTCATGTTATGGAGGATGATGATCCTTAGTATAGCAATGTCTTGGTGGATGCCTCCAGGCACTCCTCTGTGGTACCAGGAATGCAGGTCCCAGCCTATAGTTCCTCCTTGCCCTGAATGTTTCCTTCTCTGTGGCAGGAACTTATTTAGTATATATCCCTACCCTGGTACCAGGGAGAAGGAATTTTTTTTTTCCCCTAAAAAGTAGAGCAAATAGCTGCTATAAAATAGCCAGAGCACATAGCAAATAGTAAGAACAGATTAGGTTTGTTTAGCTCCTGTGTTCCCCCTCTTTTTTCTGGAGCCAAGTTTCTGGTTAGGAGCAGAAGTTCTTCTGTTTCTCCATGCTGGGCTCACTCCATCATGCTCTTGCTAAGACTGCAATGCCTGAACTCAGCACTGCCATGACTGGGGAGGAAAGTCAGCCATACTAAACTCCTACCTCTAACCATTTTGATCTATGACAATGGAGACAATTGGGCCTACCTTATGTCTCCTCTACTTATGTCTGAAAGTGTACATAACAGATAAATAGCAAGGTATTCATTAGCTCACTCCTCAGAGCAGGGGAAAAGCAACAGTGAATTTATTCTTGAACACTTTTAAGTGCACTAATCTTGGGACAGAATGACACCGGTCAATAACACAGGCCAAACACTTGCTTCTCTCCTTGAAAATCTAGGGTAAATTCACAGATAATGATAAATGTATGAAGATCCTGTTGCTAATATTTCTCAAAGGATACACTAGTACAAGTTTGTTCTTTCATGGCTTATTGGAATGAGTATTTCAAAATTCTTTTATAATGAATTCTGCATAGGTAAGGCTAAGAAAAATTGTTAAAACTCCTATTGTAGCATGCCTAGTATATTTAAAATAATAGGTGTCCTTGCTCAAAATACGGTTATAATAAAAATATGGCTTAATAATAAGGCATAGAGGTTCACTATTATTCTTTTACTTGATTTTGGAATAGCTTATAGCTGTCAAGTCTTCCAATTTTATTATTCAAAATTCTGGCTTCTGAAAATATTAACAAAGCTTTTCTTCTTTTGACATTATCAATAACACAACTCTTAGAATGACATTATCAATAACACAACTCTTAGAATGACTAAGAAAACAACTGTGTCCTAGCAAGCAATATCATTTATTTAATCATGCTACTATTTGGTATAATAGAATAAAAAACAAAATTCTTAATAAAGGATTCAATTTATAGATATTTGCCATGTGGCAACATTTTAGTTAGGCTTTAAAGATTACTTTCATCCAGATAATGGCCCTAGAAGGTAAGTATTATTAGCCCCATTTTATAAATGAGGTGACAGATAGAGTTAGTAACTTAACCAAATTCATATGGCCAGCTTTTGGTGGAGTCTGGATTAAATCCACGTTACAAATTTCATGACCTGAACTTCTCTTTGCTTCCTTAGACAGAAATGAGTTCCTAATAAGGAAAAACACCATTAGGGGAGCATGAAACACCATTAGGGAGCTTGAAAGGTAAATGTTACATAGTTCTTTTACAGAGAGCCAAAAATGGCACAGCAAACAATGACCTGATGGCTTTAAACCTTCATTAGATGTGAGCCCAATTCACTCCTAGAAGTGACATGTTGACCTCTTGGAGTCCTGAGTTGTGAAGGTAGGTGATGACACCCGCCTGCTTGTCTCAAGTATTTACATATTTGATGCAAATATTAAGTGAAATCACATATAAAAGAACACATTTAACACCTAAGAAGATTACATTTATTATTTTTATTACTATTATTCACATGGTATCTGGGAAGAAAAGAGGACATTTGGAGTTAGACCTGGGTTAGACTCACAACTTATCACTCACAAGTTCTTATTTTGTGACTGAGAATGCTTATAAATTCTGAGCATCAATTTTGCCCTCTCTGTCTGGGGCTGATTTAATTATCTCCTGAGTGGTTTTGCAATGGTGGACCAAAAGACTAGGAGCAAAGAATGTAGGCAATAAGTGAAATTGTCTGTAGAGAATTTAGAAACAGTAATAAAACTAAAATTTGTCTTTTGAAAAAATCACCACCTATCAACAATACTAAATTCAATATGCTAAATAATGTCAGTGATAAACACTCTTCCTTGCTGGGCAAGCCTGCACTCCAATACACCCCCGTCCTTGCTTAGTCACTGCTGTTGTGACGATTGTAGTGATCACATAAAATCTCTAGCATAGTCTCGCTACTTTGAACATACTCAGAAAATCACGACTCTTATTTAAATTGCAAAGTTATGGCAGAAAATCACAGTACACTGGATTCTTACTGAAGTTTTCTAATGAAGATCCCATAATGGATTCACAAACGTCAGGATGCTTCTTTTCTGATATCATCCAAATATAAGAATAAACAAAGGAGACACAGCCACAAATAGCTCGAAAGGTGGACAGTCTGGTTCCATCTTTGAGCCGTCATTTCCCTAATGTTTCATCATGAAGTCCAGTTAAAATACATATATATCTGGACACAAACAGATGTCTCTAGTCCCAACTTCATTTTCTATGGCAGGTATCCTCTGCTTCCTCTAAATAAATGGCTATAAAAATAAGGATGAGCTTTCGAAATGCCAGTATCCCATGTCCATCGGCATATCTGTTGGGTTGGTTAGTTTGGAGACCAGGGTGGAGGCAGAACTGAGTTCAAAGGGACACAGAAAAATGGGGATTTTAGTTGGTCAATGGGGTGAGGGAGGGATTGAGTGCTGGGGGAGCGCAAGGATTGAGGGCATTCTCCAGGAATAGGAAAAAAGTCCAGTAGAGGAAGATTTCTAATAAAATTTACAGTCCATATTCATTTAACATTTATTATGCTCTCTCTCTATAGAGGATACTGGTATTAGGATGAGATAAACTTCATAAGTCAATACTTCTAGTACACTGTGAGAACTGAAACTGAGGGATTACACCTAGACCCTGTAATGAGAGGACATGTGTTTCTAGGGCTGGTATCTGGAAGAAATTAGGCACATGCTATAAGTAAGATATAAAAAAAACCAGAAATTCTGTCTATTGTACGTGATTTTACTAAGCTTGCTCAGTTGAAGGGATTTCAGGTCAATAATTTAGCTTCTCTACACTCCAGGACTTCCTACCACTTAGAAAATAGATTTTGCATGTCAAATGGCTACACACAATGTTGGAGACCAACTGTGGAGAAGGATTATCCCAGAGAAGTAAAAAGGAAACTCTAGAATTCAGCTTATGAGCTAAACAGGAGAAACTATGTCACTCTTGTTCACTGCTCTGGTTTCTCAGTGCCCTCAACAAATACCTGTTGGCAAGTATGTAAATGAATCAATGAAATGCTGGTAGCAGAAAATTACTAGCACTGAAATTTTTCTTTTCCTTTTTTTAGTTTTACTTAGACATTAGCCATTCTGATCCTCTGACCTAATTCCAAACCCTGTGTTTTGAAAAGGAAGAGCAATCAGTTAAAATAATGGCATATTTTCTTTAGTAGGCTAGATGAATTTGCAGAGGTGATATTAAATATGTGTTTGGCTATGGAGATCTGGCTCTATAATTTAATCCTAAAGACTTCATCTACTTAATAAAGTTAAATAGGATGAATGTTTAAACAGGATAAAAGATGCAACGATTAGTTGTTCTATGTAGTATAAAAACAGTCTGTGAAGTGTTGGTAAAAGGTGATTCCAAAGGAAATTGATAATTCCTAATTTGCCACTCACATCATTTGTAAAGTAGGGAGAGAGTTTACCTGTGCCATGTTCAATAAAGTATACCTTTATTGAGTTATTTTATCAGTCAGGCGTATGCTTGGTGCTGCTTGTTAGGACATACTGGGTGCTTGAGTTCGTGATAGATTTCCATATATTATGAGGTGTCTTTTTAGAATATTGAGGTTCTGCTCATATTCTTCCGTGATTTATTCATCTAGAGCAAAAGTTCACGTTTTCATAAAAATCATTTCTTGAAAATTATCAGTATTTTCTTCTGTTCTAAGTTATACTTTGGGGACAGTAGAGAAGAGCAATGTCAGACTAATTGTGCTAATAATAATAGGACCCAGGCGGCTGGCTTTGATCTTGGGGACTAGCTGCAATGCAGACCACTTTGATGTTGCACACAATGGAAGCATAAATATTTTCTATGTATTCCATGATTGGGCTTTCAGAAATCTAATTAAGATGAAGGTCAATTAAGAGAAAATGAAATCTTAACTCCAAAAATCAGAGAAGAGGTGGGAGATGATGACATGGCTGTGTGTACATAAAAGAAGCTAACTAACCTAATTATAGACTTATACAAACACCCAGAGAAATTGCCTTTCATGTTAAAAAAAAGGTCCTACAGCATTTTCTAACATTGAGATCATTAATATGTCTTTGAAACACACCCAGTACTGGAAGAGAATAGTAATACTGGCATTTCAAAAAATCACAGACTGCTATGGGATGAAAGCACTTCAGAACTCATCAAACACAGCCCCTTACTTCGTGGAAATGAGTCGTCAATGTCTACGACAGAGTCATATCTGTTAAATTCTTCCAGATAAGGTGTGAGAGAGAGTGACTTGTCTGTTTCAGAAGGCTGCAAGGCTGGAGCAAAGCCAAAGGAAATAGAGGACCCCAGCATAGACTGGCCAATTTCCACAGGGCTCTTAGCCTCAGTTTTCAAATTTCTAAGTTGAATGAAAGCTGTTTATCTCATTAATTTACTGTGAGGATTAAATGACAAATGTCAATCCTTTAATCCAGTGCTGAACATAGTAGGTACCAAGAATTGAAAACCCGTCCTCCTTTTGTTTTTTCTCCTGAGAGCATGGGTGTTAGCATCAAACAGGTCTGAGTCTGTATCCTTATTCTTATACTTATTTTTGCATTACTTGGGAAAGATAATCTAATTCCTTGGGTTCCAGCATCTCAAATTCTAAAATGGAGTTAAATGGATGTACCTTGCCAGGGAATTTATATAGAATCACTGGAACACAGGCAACTACATGGAGGATATGGAAGTAACCCTTCCCTTTATAAAGCCTACATTCAAATATGTGTTATTGTTTGGGCAGTGTGTCTGTGTGCTTATGTGTGCATGTGTCTGTGCAGGTGTGCTATGTGTTCAAAGGCGTGAATATATGTAGAAAGCATGTGTATATGTGTGTTATATTCATATGCATATATATACTTGTATGTGTGCATGCACAATGTTTGTGTTTATGTGTATAGGATATGTATTTGTGTACTTGTATTAAATGCATAGAAAAGAAGAACTTTCAGTAAATAACTTTGTCCTAACTAGTCATTATTGGGTATTGTATGAACTTGAATTTGAATAATGTGTAAAGTCACTCCTAACTGAACTTAGTAAACGAATTCTCTTTTTTCCTTTGCTGGGTGACACATATCATGTGGATCCCCCCCTACCCATCTTTTGAACTACATCTAAGGATCTTTTCATCTGAGAAGTTCAAAGTATGCCCACTTACCTATGCATCCTAGTGAAATCTTCCTTTCTAATGTCCATATTTTAGAACAACTAGATAACCAAAATTAACTTATCTGGTATCCCTGTTAGCTGTAGGGGACACTTGATATCCAACTACAGTGACTTGGATTTGCTCTCAAGGCCAATTAGTTAAACAGCAGAAGATAAAATAAGTTCCTGAGTCATTTATTTTTGACCAAAAAAATGCATCTCAATGGAATTTCCACTTAAATCATTATGAATCATTGCATTTTTCAAAGTGGTATGACCTTGGTTTCCACAAAGACCAGAATAGTGATTGCCAGAAATGCTAATGTTGTCTGATCATGTTTTCTTAATTCTGTAGTCTGGGTAAAGGATAGAGTGTATTGTTAAATGTATTATAGGTTATATTTAGAGATGGTAGAGTTGATTTATCAAATTCAAAGGCCAAGTCCTGCCCTTGGATCTGTCCAATGTATTAATGTGCATCCCTGACCGGAAGAGCATCTGCTTGAAATGCAATGTTCTTTTGCTAATGGGAACTTTAGAGCTTGCTGGAGGTGGAGGTGGGCTCTGGGAACATAGCAGCTGCTGATTCCTGCCATACTCACAGTTCACAGTGACCTTGACTTGTTTGACATCCGCCGAGGAGACTTCATTGGCAGCTTTGCACTCATATTTGCCTGACTGCTCCCTGGTGATGCCCAGGATCTCCAGATATTCTTCTTCTCCTTCAAATTCTCTTCCTGAAAAACAAAAGAGATATGAAAGATTGTTTTATAAAGCTAATGCAGCAGAATGCCTCTTTTTTTTCATTTTAGAAGCAGTAAATTCATGTGGCTTTTCAATAATTTGACAATGTGCTCTTTTTGAGGTCAGATTCCACAAAAGACCCAAGGCAAAAAGTCATGTAAGAGTGATTAAGGAGGATGTGTTCTCAGGAAAAACTGGTAAGAGTGTGAAAAAATCAGACCTGGAGAGAAGGAAGCCAAGCAAGGATGCAATGTCACAACCCAAGGAAGGCAGCTCAGCTTGATCCATCAGGAGCTTTGGGGACAGCTCATGTCCCACTTCCCAGTTTTCCTGACTGAGAGGCAAGAAGCTGTCAGTCATTGGCTAAGAGGCAGTCATTGGCTAAGGGTTTAAAACAAAGTTGAAGTTGGGGGGAAGTGCACAGAAGTTGTGAAGGGCTAGGAGGATGAAGTATTGATCATCAATTACACCATCCTGCAAAGTACTCTTCCAACCAAAGTTGTTATTAGAAGAGATGGCTTCTTTTTGAGAAACTGTCACTCTTCTCCTCCAGATTATGTGGAATTACATTCACAGGGATTCATTTCAAAACTGTTTCACAGCCACAGCTTCCTTGTTTAGTGTCAAATTATATCATCCTGAGCTTTCCAGCCATGGACCAGATCCATGCAAATGTGCTGCTGATGGAATGTTTTGTGACAGAATGTGTCATGTGGCGACAAAGGGTAGGAAGCAAAGTACCACTGCCTTAAGCAGTTGAGGTTATAGGCTGAGGACCCTTTTTGGGAATTCCTACAAATTTAGAGGTGTCAATTTAATAAAGGTACCTCAAGAGTAGAAGCTTTCTTTAATTAAGAGAGAGAGAGTGTGAGAAGTTGGTGGTGGGTACACTATGGTGATAAAACCTGATGGGGTACCCCAATATTACTTCAGTTAAAAGTAAATGAGAGAGAGAGAGAGAGAGAGAGAGAGAGAGAGAGAGAGAGAGAGAGAGTAAGGAGGAAAAGAAAAAGGGGAAGAGATGGTACGGAGGAAAAAGTGTTGAGCAGTGGGGAGAGCTTGACCAGAAAGACCTATGGATTTAACTCTATTTAAATTGAGACACATTGATCCTTGAATTACAAAACCCCACTGCTGCTTGGGTTGGGATAGAGCAGCTGGGAGAGTGTTAAAGAACAGAGGCCTGCCACCATGAAGAAATCTTGCTTCTGGTCATCGTACACGAAATGGTACCAATTAATAGCTCTTCTCAAATGCCACAAGCTGTTTTCCTTTTCTGGAAATTCCCTCATGGCCAAATCAACCTAACAGCCAGCCAGCACAGAGACAAATTCACTGTCTAAATATGTCAGCTAAGCCTGTTAACCAGGCTCCCAATAGAACATCGGGCCTCTTTGATAACTTTCCACAGCACAACTGTCAGGAGTGCTCCGAGCTTCATGTCTTCTGTCAATTGTCAATAGCATTAGTTTTGAGGACCCTCTGCAGTTCCAACAACAAATAGGCAATAGTTACATAAAATTATTTAGTTCTGAAGTTCTGCACATAATTTAGCATATGCATCTACTGAAACTGTTTTAGAATCAAACTATATGTATACAGCTGCATATTATTTATAAAAGGCTATTTTTTTTTCCTGTCTGTTTTCTCCTCCTTTCTTCTTCCTATCCAAGTAAGTAGTCAGACCTGACTTCACATGTCACAGAAGTGGATTGTGGTGGGAAAATAAAGAGAAATCTCAGAAAGGATAATTGTCCACTTCTTTGAATTAGCTGGGCAGGATTTGGGTTTGAAGAGGGAAAAAATATCTTTCCTGTGTATTTGCATTTGTGGAGTAGGAGTTATGCCAACTAATTGATGCTGAGAATCTCTTAGCTAATTATAAACAATCTAAAGACTAATGGCAACTCTGACAATTGCAGGGCAAAATAAGTGTAAGCTCATTAAAAACCTGGAGTGGAGACGTAAAACTGACAGTAAGCAGGGTTATTGATTTTGAGGGTCATGGTGGGTTGTAATGAGAAGAGTTAAAGATGATTTCAGGATTTAGGTTTTAGGATTTCTGCCCTGTCCTTGTTCATAACCAACTAACCTGATTCCCAGGTGGATATAGAGTTAATAGAAGAAAGAGAACAATATGTATAGTGTTCTTATAGTTGGCTAACAATGCTGAACTATTTTCAAATCCAATCTTTACAACGTCTAAAAATGGTGGGTTATAGATCTCTATATTGTATTTTGAATTTCTGAGTGATCTAAACCAGTTTCTGGAGAGATGATTTTTAGCAGCACTAACTAAGGCTCTAGCAGTTTGGGAAGATGGTATCAAGTTGAGTTAATACTAAAACGGACCAGAGATAATAATGTCATGTCATTGGGCTTTGGACCTGGGATTCTTCCATGCTGGTGCAGGTATTAATAATCTCATTTTTCACTGATCAGCAAGTAATAATGCAGATCCTCATGGGATGGATTTTTAATCTCATATCTCTGAGGAAGAATTTCTCCAGGTACTATTGCAAGATAAAGGGGCTTTTCCTTAGTACTCTCACATATAGTCCGAAAGATCTTTTTTCTTCTTCATGATAGTTGCCATGGCTGCCTCTGTCTCCAGCACAGTGTACACAGCTGCTCCTCTGGTGTGAAGGAGTGTCCAGGTGCAGCCTGAACATAGGTAAGAGAAACTAGATGGCCCTCTCTCAACCAGCCTGACAACATCAGCAATATTAAACAACGCCTCTGGGCCTCCTCTTGTCATCATTCTTCCTCTGGATCCTCTACCTTAATCTCTTACACTTCCTAGCATTTCTTACTAATCTATTTTACTTACACCCACAGGAGACTTTGTCCACAGTGCATTATCCCTCATACTTGAGTAGGTCTCAGGAATTCATAGTGATTTGAGAGGAAATGGAAACTTTCCTGATGTTAGAAAGTCAAAGAACCAGACTGAAAATTCCACAAGGACCATGTCTTAAACAGCAATATCCCCATGAGCCCATGCAAGATACGACAGAGATTACTCTCTGACTGTTCGTTGAGTTAACAGAATTGAATTCAGAAATACAAGCAGAAATGAGAGCAGATTCAACATATCAACTAGCTTAAGAAAACAGAGGTAAGTTTTGAAAAGTGGCCAAGTATTCCCACACGAGGAGCTGGTGTGCAGGTCCAGTCCCTTTCACTGATGCTACAGGTGCCCCTTCACTGCAGAGAAAAGGGCACACTGAGTCCTCTGCTGTGCAAGGGCTGCACAGGGCATCGCTGGCCAAGTGCTGAGGATGTGTCCACTGCGTGGAGTTATTGTTTCAGAAAAAAGGTGTGCAGAGACCAACTGCAACCCTGTGGAATTAGGCACAATGCCATTTCTTTCATCTGAGCAACTGCAGTTTCTTGTTTTAAAGCAGAACTCAGCACATTAATCTTGAGTCTCACAATTCTAAGATGCTCTCGGATTGCTCTTCTCCTTCGGTCCCAATGTATCTGGCCCATCAGGTACCTGTCTCCATTCTTTCAGCTTGTGCTGACCAGCTGCTCTCAACCCAAGAATCCTGTCACCTTTGCCCTTTACTTGCTCAACCTTAAAAAGCCTCTCAGGTCAGAAGGTGACATTTAACCTGCTGTTCAAGTTCTCTGCTGGGCTAGAGCCCTTTGGCTTCAATGTGGACGCTTCTCTTGCTCCTATCTATTATTTTCTGCCCTTGTATAAATATTTACTTGAAATGCAAATTTCAATATTTTGGTATTTTAAACATCTCAACCTATTTCCACAAGCTTGCTCACGTCGCTGAGTGTTATATTTATTCTGGGATCTGGTGTTTAGTTTAAATCTCCCTTTGCTTAATGTGCTTTTGTGTCTCCTGGCAATATTCAGCTACCAAGCTAAATAACTTCTCATCCTCCTCAGTGTATGTACCTTTCAGACTCTTGCAATAATTAGCATATCCCCTCTTAGTCACTGTTTACTCAAGTTGTACATATTAGTTCTTTTAATATTTCTTCATAAGTCAGAGAGAAGGGCCTAGAGCTAATGGCAAGAGGAAAGCATTCTTTTGGCTGTGCCCTAATGCAGAGGCAAATCAGCCAGGAATGATTCCAATTAAATAAGGCAGGTGCTGCCCTATGAGCACAATGCCTTCAGAGAAATGTTCTTGGGTGAAACATGTAGAGTTCACAATCAAAATACTGATTTATTAAGACTTCCAAGGTCAACTAGGCATTTGTAAGCTACCAGCCATTTGAAATTAAATAAATTTCCATGGTGCTTTTCTCTCTCTCTTTCTTCCTCTCCTTCTCCCTATAGGTGGCCCCTGCCCCATCACACACACACACACACACACACACACACACACACACACACACAGAGAGAGAGAGAGAGAGAGAGAGAGAGAGAAAGAAAGAGAGCTATTTATTTATATATAACCCATTCACTCTGATTTTTAGGAAATAACATACAAAGTTACTAACATTCAAATATTTGCTCAAAAGGCAAAACGAGCCTATTCTTGAAAATTTCCCCAGGACATGATCAGTCCTTTGGAATTAAAAAAAAAAAAAAGACTACTATCCTAATAATCATCAGAGTATCTGCCTTCAGTCTTTATTGGAAACATGGGAAATAAAATTTGGGAAACTGGTTTAAATTGAGTGTTTATGACTTTAAAAATTAGAATTCCAATGGCTCTTACATATTAGGTGATGGGAGAATTCTTTTCCCACTATTCTGAGAAGAGACTTCTCAGTACTGTATGACACCTCCAGCGATCATTTTTTCACAGAAGGAAAGATGTGTTTGAAATGGGATTGACATTCCTTTACTCACTTCATTTTAAATATTTGCAAGGGACAGTTACACATTAATTACAAAGACAAACGCATTTACAGGTTAATGGAAAGCAAAGAAGTAGAATAGAACCTGTCTTGTAGGGTATATGTGGGCCTGTTTGTGTTGTGGGTCTATGGAGTGAAGGTGTTGAGCAAAAGCAAAGCTATGAAATTCTACCTGTACAGATAAAACAAAAAAGGATCATGAATCAGAGATGCCATTTGAAGTTTTCTCTGCTAACTTCAAATGCCATAACAAGTTTCTGTTCTAACGGTATGTTTCATGTTCTCTTTTTTTTTTTTCCTAAAGACATACTCACTTGTTTCTGTTTTTGCTTCTCTCCCTACTTTCTTTGCACGTCACGTCCTACACAAACATGCTAAGAAAGGAAGAAAGAGAGAAACACAAGAAATCTAGAAAAAAAATGCCTCCAATGGGGTTTTGTTTATATTTCCAGCCATGTCTCTCTGCAGGTCCTTTGAAGTTTTTGTTTCTCAGCTTCACAGCCCACCTGAGAGATCCTTTAGTGTTTGACAGTGTTTCTGTCCAAAGGTTGAAACCATTTCTCATTCCCACTTCTCATCACCCATGGAGGGAGGGGTGAAGAGTGGGAAATGATTCCTTATTGACAGAAAACAGAGGTTGGGGGCAGACACTTTTGCGAAAAGCAGCAATTAGAGGAGAATAGGAGACACAGGAAAGAAAGAGCAAAGAATTGAAAAGACTGAGGGAGACGGGGGAATGAAGAGAAGTGATGAAACGAGGGTAATTTTAAGGACGAATTATAGGAACGGAGATGAAAGGAGAAAAGGTACTCTAGAGAAAGAGGCATTTGACTATTGAGATATTTGAGCAACATGGAAGGGTATGGGGTGGGTCGCTCTATTGCAGAAATATTCCTTATTAGAATAGCAGCACAAAACAGGGTATGGGTTATGCAAATTGCCCCATGCCTTCTGTGGCTCCAAAGGGTATAGATGTTACCCAGAAACCAGAGACACACACAATGCCAGGAGAGATTCACCACTGGCTTTGGCTCTATAAATGGGCATAGGCCAAATGAAGAACCCCCTGGTATTAATTTTCCTGGCATCTAGTGGGACCCAATTCACTTCAGTTCACAATTCTGCCTTCACATACACAAAACCAGCTAGCTGACATAGTTTGATCTCAGCATCCAACCAGAGGCTACCATCCATGCATCCTTTTCAGTCCTGCGCCATGATTTCCTGCTAAGCACTCTTACTTAATCATTACCCCCTAGTTGGTGTCAGTTTTTAGAAACTGTTCTGCCCTTCTAAATGCTAGGAGTGAAATCAGGATCCCCTATGTCATTCTCTGAAAGGGAATTGTATTGATAATAGCTCTCATTCACTACAAGGCTCAGCACTGCGGTCTCGATGTCTGGTTTTGCTCATTGTTGTATCCCCAGTGTGCAGCAGGGTGCTGGATTGTTTGAGAACTATTGCAGAGTGACTGTGAAGTGAGCAGCCACTTAATAAATGCTAGACACTAGACTCACACATTATCTAATTTAATGCACAATAGCATTAAGATTGCTTACAGATGAAGAAATCAGGAACACAGAAACTTTGCCCAAGTTATAAGGTTATTAAGGGAGAGCTGAGGTTTAATCAGATCAGTGGACTTTTGGCATCCACATATACCCAGAGAGGCATGGCTCTTTTATCTATCATCAGAGTGTCCAGAGTGGCTGGAGTTGTCTAAATTCGTAGCTCTCAGAATTTGCTGATCTGTTGTCTTCTGAATATAAAATGGAAGGTTGAGGACAGGATATCTGGGGATTTCCAAAGCTTTGCAGCTCAGTTATATATAGGTAAAGTAAATGGACAGTGTTCAGCTTTTATAGGATTTATCCTTTTCACTTAGCTTCCTCACCAAGAGACCCAAATAAAGCGATTAATGTGAAAAAAAATTTGGTAATTAAAAGTTTAACGCCCATCCATTTATTTGTAGAGGTTCCTCCAATAAAGACACTGGTAGACAGAAATGCCAAGAGCCAGCATTGGAGCTACAAAACAGTGCAGCATGGACTTACATTAGGAGAGACTTACCAGGAAAAGTTCAGTTTTCAGGAAGGTGAAAAACACACATGGAGAAAATCAGAGCAGGCAAGTTGTAGAATGGTGTGGCAATCCGGTGAGCCCGCCCAAAATATAGCAGGAGGAACAAATATCTCTATGTGATAGGACACATCCGAGAATGGGAGCGGTGGTGTGAAGACTCTGGGTTTGCTCTGTTTAGTATTTTGTGTGTCATTTAATGTTCAGTGGAAGCTTCTAGCCCCCATGAGATTCTAAGTTTTATAATTGTTTTTTCCCCTTCCCTCCTTACCTCTCTCTCTTTGTTTCTCCTTCCTTTCTGCTTTCCCTCATTCCTTTGTCCCTCCCTCCCTTCCAAACATATCATGAAGCAAGGATTCACTGTCATTTTTTTTTTTTTATTTTAGGGGCATGAAGAAGAAGAGACAAAGAGACAAAGAGGAAAAACTGCCAAAAAAAAAAAAAAGTCAAAATACTTGCTTAGAGGAGTCTTTTGGAATAAAATAAAAGTTCTTGCAGGTGTTAATTGTTTTCTAGCCTGTTTTCTAAGTAGAGGGTAAGGCAGGCAGGGATTATAAATGCTGGACAGAAACAGCATCAACCAAGATCTTTCACCATTGTCATTGAAACTGTAGGGGTATCACCTGGCCTGTCATTAGTGACTCTGCCATGGCTGAGGATTAAATATTAAGAGAGATGAGAGCAGTGGTTGCTGTTGTTAAGAGTCACATAAATCAATTGGCATTTTATAAGTGAATGTGTTAAACTCAGCAGGGCAATTGCACAGTGGAAGGATTGCTAGGCATAGTTTTGTGCCTGCCCCAGAAACCTTTGAAAGTTAATTAAAACAAAGCACTTGATAACCCCTTCTGGTCCTTAACCCTGTCACTGTTAAGGCCCCATAATGCTCACCTCCACAACCCAGCCTCAGCTAGACCCACTGCTAGTAACCTTTAGCCCAATTGACGGAGCTGTTCTTGCTTAACATCAATAAATAAGTAATGAAGCGGGAAGTGGGGATAAGGGGTGGTGGTAGGGCAGAAAAGAAAATGTTTTCAGAATGAACTGAAGCAGTGTTCTTAGAGTGTTACCATTTTCCATAAAGTGGACAACATTTGCTTGCTCAAGGGTCAACATGAATAACAGGAAGGAGTCTGGCAATTTGCTTCTTGTTTATAGCAAAATGCATGCTCTAGGAATTACCCCAGCAACATTCAATTTGCATACCAGGCTCCTTGATCCTGACTGGGGATTTTAGCCGGTAAAGCAATGGATGCAGTGGGAACAGGCCTGGCTGCAGTGGTAGGAGGACACACACAGGCGGAAGGGGAGGGAGTGGGAGCCAGCACATGCCTGCTCTTGAAAGCAGCCCTTCTCCCCGGCTAGGCCCACAGGCTCCTGGAAGGCTATGAGGCCAGTGGGCCAAAGCTTAATAGGAAAACAGCAGCGATTTGTCTCCACTGCTATTTATGTTTCAAGCGCGTGACAGGCTGTCAGTGCAAGTGAGGGTCGCTAAATTTACTGCCTTTCAGATTACTGCCACAGTCTCTGACTTGACAAGTCACTTCATTTAAAAAGCAGTGCATGAGGATGTTTCCTCCACTTCTTTTTAAATAAAAACAAAGGGAGAGAAAAAGGCCACCACCCAAGTTTAAACGGTTGAAATGAAGAAAGCCCATGGTGGCAGGGTACTACTTTCACCAACTCCCCTCTAATTAAAGTGACAAGTGAGGGAAAAGGATGACCCCAAAGTTCTTGGTTTGACTGATTTGGGGATGGGGTGGTATTTTCCCATGAGGGGGGCCAATAAAATGAGTTTTCATACCTGTTGAATTTGGATGTTTAAAGGACATTGAAGAAGAGATTCTTTCTAAGCAACTGAAAGTAAACGAAGAAGAAAACTACATTTTTCTTTCTATTTACACATTGTCTCTTTATGGACTCACTTGTTTGTTTGTTTGTTTTTTTGAGGTCTTTATAAACCAAAGTCAACTACAAAGAAGAAATTTAACCATCTAGGTCGGAGATGGGATACAGATGGCTTACCTCAAAATGCTGCAAAAGATTAATAATTTGAATTTTAACTTTTTACTCAAAAGGGCTGAAATACTTAAAATACATATGCTGAAATACTAAGAAGGGCTGAAAAACACAGTCCAAAATGCAAGTGGACTGTGATCTAATAGCAGAGCATGACTTCCAGTATAAACCAATACATGTCAAATATCTATTACTGCCATGTGCCACACATGATGTAAGCAGAAAGTACAGGAAAGATGCTATTCTTAACTCATAGAAGTACATTCTCATCAGGGATAAATACAATTAAACAGCTCTGGCAGGCCTTCATATTGTTTCATGTGGATGGGAAATGGCTTAAAGACCTTGGGGATTATATTTGAACTTTGTCCAGAAGTTTCTCTTAAAAATCATTAATCATATTTTCTTTCATGCTTTTAAGTGTTATTCCTATTTCCAACTTTGTTTCTTGATTCTGTTCTGTTTCATGAATTTTTTTTGTTTATTCCTGGGCCAGCCTCCTAATAAATTATCATAGCTCTTAATACATTTTCATTAAAGACAGGCAGTTATTTCTCAGAATTTTCCTAATTGGTTGCATATATTTTCTTTCAGATAATTTTAGAATTATTTTCTAGCTCCAATGAAAATAAATATTTGGTATTTTTAACAGACTCATAGGCTTATTGAGATATATAATTATAATCTAGATTCTATCTGAGAATATGATATCACATTCAAGTATTCTCCTTATTTATCTATCCATTTTTTTTCCTCCCTGAGGTCTCAGAATTTTGCATTAAGCTTATTCTAATATAGTTTATATTTTATTATTTTTAGTGACTAGGATCCTTTAGCAATTATCTAACCAACATACCCATATTTAGAAAAATCAAAGTTTTATATGTTAATATTGTACCTACCTACCTATTGAATTATCTTTTTCTCTCATTGTTGCTAAAATAGTCTTGAAACAACAGTCTATCCCATAATCATAATCCAAAAGTAAGACTGTTAGAAACACTGTATAAAAATGGTGTATATACAAGCAAATGTGTTAAAAAGCATTTACATCAATATTTTGGAAAAAAAATACATACCCTCATATTTTTCACCAAAACAAATTCAAGTGGAGCAAAAGAATCAAGCTTAAAATTTAAACTCTGAGGATACTAAAAGAAAAATTTGACAATATTGAAGACTTTTCTAAACAAACCATGAAACACAGAAGCCATAAAGAAAATGAGATTTATTACTTTCACTATATAAAATGAGAAATTTCTCCAGAGTGTAAAATCTTCAACAAAATTAATTCATAAATGACATGACAGAAAATATATTTATTATACACACACACACAAGATAAAAGGGCCAAGTTTCTTGATGAGCTGAACTGTTACCATTAGTAGGCTGGTCAGGCTACGCTGGGACAGTTTGACAACATCTATTACAGCTGAGGACTGTGGATGATTCAGCAATGCTACTTCTCTGTGCAATGAGGTTCAAAGCAGCATTGGAAGCTGCTATGTAGAGGGTAAATAAATTGTTGCATATTCATATAATAGATTACCAAACAGCAAAGAAAATGAATAGATGACAGCTGTAAATGTCAATATGGATGATTTCCCAAGCATAATGCAGTGTGAAATAAATATAGCAGCAAAAACACAGTACTAGTTCCCTCATATGAAAATTACAGACAAGCAAAACTAATTTATATTTTCCAGGAATGCTGATATTTGGAAAATTATAAAGCAAAGCAAGGAAGGGATTATCATGAAACATTTAACACTACATATATATATATATAATATTTATTAAGTGCTTACTATGAGTTACGCTTGCTAAATATATTCATGTAATTAAGAAAATTTAATTTGTAGAGTATAATGCTATCTAGTCTCTAAAAAAGATATATTGATTATAGCTTACAAAGAATAGTGTATTCTCCTTTGTGTTATAAAAGTTGTATACACAAGTATATACCTATATTGACATATATGCTTTTTAACACATTTGCTTGTACATACACCATTTTTATACAATGTTAGTAACAGTCTTACTTTTTTTTAATTAATAAATTTTATTTTTATATTCCCCATACAATTGCAATTCCCCCATTCTGACCCCAATCCCTCCCCTCCCGCCCCCCACCCCCCAAAAAGTGTCTCTGGTTCATAGTTTTTGTTGATTTTGATTTTCACTTTCTTATAGTTATTCATTTTCCTGGTCCCTTATTTAAGTTCTCTAGATTCCTGCTATGAGTGAGACCATCCGGTATTTTTCTTTTTCTTTTTGGCTTATTTCACTGAGCATGATCCCTTCCAGCGCCATCCATGTTGCTGCAAATTGCATGTGTTTATCTTTTTTGAATGCTGAGTAATATTCCATGGTATATATGTACCACATCTTCTTGATCCAGTCATCTATTTTTGGGCATTTGGGCTGTTTCCAAAGCTTAGCTATTGTAAATAGTGCTGCTATAAACATAGGGGTGCAGGTGTTCTTTGGAATTGATGTTTCTGTGTTCTTTGGGTAAATACCTTGGAGTGGAATTGCTGGATCCTGTGGAAGCTCTATGTTTAGTAGGTCCAGAAATCTCCACACAGCTCTCCATAGTGGTTGGACCAGTTTGCACTCCCACCAACAGTGCAGAAGAGTTCCTTTTTCTCCACAACCTCACCAACATTTGTTGTTGCTAGTTTTTTTAATATGTGCCATTCTCACTGGTGTAAGATGGTATCTCATGGTAGTTTTGATTTGCATTTCCCTGATTGCAAGTGATGTTGAACATTTTTTCATATGCCTGTTGGCCATTCGCATTTCCTCTTCAGAGAAGTTTCTTTTTAGCTCCTCTGTCCATTTTTTGAACAGTCTTACTTTTGGATTATGAAATTAGGAGTGCCAGAAGTGTCTGGTCAGGAAATTTCCATTCATTTTATGCCCTCTTACACTGCTTCAATTTTTGGCATATTGACATATATCATATATTATCTTTTATATTAAAAGTTTTAAAAGATGAAATTGGATCTAATAATTTCAGGGAAAGGCATACCCACTCTTGTGGCTATATCCTAAGGGCAGGTTTTTCATAATGAAAAAGAAAATCTCTGCGATTTTTCTATTTCTGGCATAAGGAAAGGAGAATTAATAGGGAAATAAGACACCAATACCAAGTGATAGGAGAAATAGTAGCAAGAAAGTTAATGTATAAAATCAGAAAAGCTCTCTGATTAGGTGGACAATGAAGAGTTTTAATGACTATCTGTGGGGACTTTCTATTCAACTTTACTTCTTTTACTGTCCAAATGTAACTAGTACAGAACTGTGACCCACAGGCACAACTTACTCCTCCCCTAAACAGTAAGACTTCAGTCTGTCAAAAGTTCTTTCCTTAGAAATGAGAGCCAGAGATCAATCCACACATATGTGGACATTTAATTTTTGACAAAGGAGCCAAAATCATACAATAGAGAAAGGAAAAACTTCAACGACTGGCATTGGTAAAACTGGATAGTCACTTACAAAATAAAAAAAACAAAACAAAACAACAAAACCACCAACTAGATTGTTACTTAACACCATACACAAACTTTAATTTAAAATGTATTAAAGACTTGGATGTAAGATCTGCAATCACAAAATACATAGAAGAAAACATGGGCAACACACACTTGGACATTGACCTCCAAGATATCTTTGGGGATTTTACTCCCCTGGCAGGGAAAACAAAAGCAAGAATAAACAATTCAGACTACATCAAACCAAAGAGCTTTTGTACAATGAAGGAAACTACCACAAAGCCCAAAAAGGCTACCTACTGACTTGAAGAA